>NC_083230.1:5467115-5770288 GCF_032191835.1 Heteronotia binoei
ATTTAATATAGACAGGAGAAGGAGATGTTTGGGAGGGGCCATGGCTCAGTTGTAGAGCATCTACTTGGCATGTAGAAGGACTCAGGTTCAAGCCTAGCACCTCCAGTTGAAGGATCAGGTAGGAGGTGATGTGAAAGCCCTCTGCCTGAGACCCTGGAGAGCCACTGCCAGTCTTGAGTAGACAATACTGACTTTGATGGACCAAAAGAATAACGTCTAGAGATGGTAGTAGTGGAGTCGTTGTCTGAGAACCTTAACTGATTAAGTAGGAAAGTATATGACCCTGCTGTCAGCAATTATTATCTAATAATAAGGTCAATCTTATGTGTGATGATGAGACATTTTATACATCAGCAAATGAACTCTAGGAAATCAAAGCTTCAGACTCCTCAAAGTTCCTTCTGGATTACTAAAAATAAGCCCCACTGAGTTCAGTAGGGCTTTAGGGTTGCCAGTTCTGGCATGGTAGATTCTTGGAGATTTGGTTCCTGGGGAGGGTGGAGTTTGGGAAGGGAATTCAGCAGGAATGTGATTTCATAGAGCCCAATTTTAAAGCTCCCATCTTCTCCATGGAAAATTAGCTCTATAGTCTAGAGAACAGTTGTAATTCTGGGAGAATGCCAAGAATCTCCTGGAGGTTGGCAACTATTAGTTGACTAGGAAAAAGGCCCATTGTGAAGAAAAATACAACGGGTTCTAGAAAGAGGCTCTGGGTGAGTGCCCCCATTGCTGTCTTCCCTCCCACCCGAGTGAAAGCATTCACCCCCCCCCCCACTACCACCACCACAACAGGAGCTGATCTCTGCCATCTGGAGAGCAGTTCTAATTTTGAGTGATCTCCAGCCCTCACCTGGAGATTGGCAACAGTGGTTCCCTGGGAGGAAATGGCTGATTTAGGGGGTGGAGTGTATGGCATTGGACCTATCTGAGGTCCCATGCCTCCTCAACCCCCACTCTCTCCAGGCTCCACTTCTTAAATCTCCAGGGATTTCCTAACCTGGAGTTGACAACCCTATCTCATTCCCTTTATCTGGCCTTCTGACTTCAGCTTTCCATTGCATCCCCCTTCCATGCAGCCTCTACATAGGAAAAGGACAGTCTTTCTCCATAGCATGTGTGGGGGGGACCAAAGCAGCTTACATCATTCTTCTCCCCCCCTTTTGATCTGCACAACAACCCTGTGTGGTAGGTTAGTCTGAAAGTGTGATGACTGGTCCGAAATCACCCAGTCAGCTTCCACAGCAAGAACTTGGGTCTGGCAGACCCTGCTCTGAAGCCGTAACTCCTATGCCGTCCTCAAACTACACCTCAAAATCTCCAGGAATTTCCCGCCAACCTGGAACTGGCAGCCCTAGTCAGGACTGGACCCAATGAGTTCTCCCTCAGAGGCCTTTAGTGATACCTTTCAGACTAACACTGTCTCTCTCCTCCTCTTCCCTCAGCCAATCAAGGGAAGGGTTTCTTTCTCTCCTATGTGAATCAGTGCAACAGGTGACTCAGCCAATGGGAGGGTAGGGAGAGCCAGTAACTGCCAGGTTGGTTGCCTTTTACTGACAGAATCAGCTTTGCTGGTTAGCAACAGCCAGTCAGGCAAGAGAGAGGAGTGGACTAACTAATGTCATGTAAATACTCTTGACTGATAGTTTGATGGGCGAAAGGTTGATGCACCACAGTCCCACTGGGTCCCAACCTATCAGGTTATTTGGTTTTGCCAAGACAAAAGAGGTTTTATTATATTCTAGATGATGATGATATGATCAGCATGCTGTCTGGGAAGTAAATGCCTTTATGCTTGGTGGGCATTGAGTTCCATATAAACACATTTGGCAGTACATTGCATAAAGCCACATTAACACACATAATAGCTCTGGGTAGTATTTGGGTGGTCCATTTAGCTTCATGGCCTAAACTTTTAAAAAGGTTTTGAGATATAAAGCTGTTTCTCTGCACTCTTCTTCTCAAATGTTCCCGTTTACAGCTCATTCTGTCCCTAGTATCCACTTCTGTTGCTCCCAGTCTCATGGATACCCCACGTTTTATTTGTTTGGTTTGTTTATAGTTACCCTTTTGTCAACTATGCACACACAGGACATAGGGTAGTATCCAAGATGGTGGTAAGTATTCAGGAGTGGAAGAGTAGTTCCCAGAGACAACCGATGAAATGTTGGTCTTGAAAGGAGCCTTTCTTGTATTTGTGGGTTCAAAAGCAGAATATCTAACAACAAATGCAAATAATAGATGTTCACAGCCACAAAGCCCTTCATACACAAGAACTCAGACGTGTGCAGTACCACCTCTTCTGATATGTCATGTCCTTAATCCTATCTATTTATTCTGAGTAAGGAATTACCATCCCCCAACCCAAATTAACAACATTACATCCTGACTGAGGTTGCTCCACTCCCCAAATCCCACAACCCTCAGCCTCCGCACACACACACACACACAAATGGTTGCCAACCTCCATGTGAGACCTGGGGATCTCCTGGAATTATAACTGATCTCCAGACTACAGAGATCAGTTTCCCTGGAGAAACTGGCCGCATGGTATTATGCCCTGCAGAGGTCCCTTCCCTTCCCAAACCCTGTCCTCTCCAGCCTCTGCCCCCAAAACTCCAGGAATTTTGCAATCCAAAATTGGTAACTCTACAACCCTACCAATTACCTATCCCTGAGGAAACGAGAAGTGGGAGAAAAGAATGGCCTCCTCATAGTGACATTCTGGTATATGTAGTAAAGGCCACAGAAAGGCAGCTAAGAGTGTCATCCAGAAGTTACATCACACCCTCCCCAAACTCTGACAATGTTGGGAACTCTCTGAGTGACACCACCGTTTCTCCAATCAAGGTGTGCTTTGAGTGCCTCCCAGTTGACAGGTTCAGACAACTGCAGCTTATACCTGTGCCCCTTTCTATGATGGAACCACCATTATTCAATAGATTTCCTAAGCAAGTCAGCAGGACATCCACCTGTTGAATGTACTAGGAAATCAAGCAAGGCAAAATAATTTAGAGGGATTTTAATCAATGGTTTAATGATGGGTACTACCTATGATGGTGAGATTTGTGTTTTGTGACAGTTGTATATTTATTGGTACTTAATTGTTATGATTTATTTGTTTTAAAAGTCCTTGTTTTAAATTGCTTTGAGTCTGCTTGAGGAGAAAGGTGTGATAGAAATGTTTAAAAATAAATGATAGTAGCATATGGGTGGAACTAGAAGTGACATCATATGCTTACAGCTGTCTTCAATTACTTGTTTCTGTAGCATATATATACATTTCATTTAGACCCGGAAGCAACCATTGATGTTGGAGCAAAGACGCAGGGGTAGGGAACATTGCCTCTCCAGATGTTTTTTGCCTACAACTCCCATCAGCCCCAGCCAGCATGGCCAATGGCTGGGGCTGATGGGAGCTGTAGGCAAAAAACATCTGGAGAGCCAACGTTCCCTACCCCTGGACTAGGGAAATGCGCACATGCAACATGAATAAGATGCCATAAGGAAGAGTGCCTAAAATTATAGGGAGCAGGAAGACAATCTTGACATCCTGATTTGTATGATTATCCTTAAATGTTCTTTTGATTTTATTATTTTTTAATGCAGTGGACAGCATGGAACTTCAAACATAATATCTTAAAGATGTTCCTGTGTTGCCTCCTGGCCAAATAACTATTATTCTAGCTAGAGTTACGAACATCCAAGTGGGACCTGGAGTTCTCAGCTGATTTCCAGACTAGAGCGATCAGTTCCTCTGGAGAAATGGCAGCTTCAGCAGACAAGTTCTATGGCAGGTGTGACAAACATATGGACCGAGGCCCTGGAGGGCTCCTATCAAGCCCCCGAGCATCTCACTGTCGTCTGCTTCCTTTTCTCTCTCTTGCTTCCTTCTGTATCACAGCTTGCTTTGCCAGGCTTGCTCAATCAAGCTACACAGCAAAGCCTCTATTTTCTCCATTGGCTGGCCAGCACCTGAAGCAACCTATGTACAAAAACTCACAGTGCCCAGCTATTTCATGTTTTCCCCTGGGCCTTAAGCTCAAAGCATTGACCATGAGATTTCTGTAATGAATGTCAATAAATCAAAAGTAGGTTTGCAACTTACAGACACACACCTAAACAACACCTAAACAGCATACTAAAGATTGCTGCAGCACAGACACGGTCTCCAGATTTTGATGCAATAATTCAGAGCAAGAGGTGTCAGTTATTAGAAACTGTTAAATAAACAAAATATTGCAAGAGTGCTCATCTTTTAAGCATATTTTATTTTAAGATTTTTAATTAAAATATCCGTGTGTGTCCTTTATAAAATTTATATCTCTACTACCTGGCATTACATTTTATGATACACTTGGCCCGGCCCAACAAGGTCTCATTTATGTCAGATGTGGCCCTCATAACAAGTGAGTTTGACAGCCCTGCTCTGTGACATCAAATCTCTGCTGAGCTCCCTCTCCAGGCAAATAGGTGTGAAAAACCTCAGCTTGAGACCCCGGAGAGCCGCTGCCAGTCTGAGTAGACAAGACTGACTTTGATGGACCCAGGAGGGTCTGATTCAGTAGAAGGCAGCTTCATATGTTCCTCTGCAAACTCTGCCCTTCCCAGGCAACCCCCAAAATCTCATGAATTTCTCGAGCCAGAGTTAGCAACATGGTTTGTAACCTCCAGGTGAGGTTTGGAGATCTCCCGGAATTGCAATTGATCTCCAGACAGCAGAGATCAGTTCCCCTGGTGAAAATGGCCGCTTTTGAGGGTGGACGCTATGGCATTATACCCTGCTGACATCCCTCCTTCCCTAGGCTGCATCCCCAAATAGTCAAAAATTTAGCAACCCGGAGTTGGCAACACTAGTTAGCAACCCTATCCATTTGCACAGATGATCTGGGACCTGACAGGTAGCTTTCTGCCAGTTTCCTAAGTCTTGGGAAATGCTTGAAGATTTACAGCAAGAGATAAATGGTAATTCAGTCCTTATTGTTTAAATGTTTTATGATTTGCACTTCTAGGCTACCAATCCAGAGAAGGATCTCTCCAGAAAATCTTAGTGGATATACAGAAATATTAGTTTATGAACAGGCATGCATATTCTGTGTTTTGCATATGTAAATGCTCCATAACTTCTCTGAAATCACTGGGATTGCTATAAATTTACAGCTGGGTATTAAGTGTCAAACCCTACATTCAATACTTATCTGCCAAGCACAACATCAAGGTAGCCAGCTTTTTTTTTTAGTCTGGAGTTTGGCTGGCTTTCTGCAAGAGCCCCTTCTGTTAGCAATCAGCCTGCCTTACATCTGCCATGTGGGCTGTTATGACAATTTTGTTCCATCAGCTACAGTCGTCATTCTGTTAAGGGCTCTGTCAGCATTTCCAATATAAACTAAGTCTGTTGGAGGTTTATAGCTTTAATTCCCCTAGGGCCAAAATTAGACACTTCAGATTTCTGTCAGGAGTGCAGCTTTCTTCTTGTTTTTTCTTTTAAAAAGAGGTTAAATGTTGTGTACAGTATGTCACAGAAGTGAGTACACCCCCTCACATTTTGTAAATATTTAAGTATATCTTTTCATGTGACAACACTGAAGAAATGACACTTGGCTGTAATGTAAAGTAGTGAGTCTACAGCTTGTATAAAAGTGCAAATGTGTTGTCCCTTCAAAATTACGCAACACACAACCATTAATGTCTAAACTGCTGGCAACAAAAGTGATAATGTCCAAATGGGCCCCAAAGAGTCAATATTTTGTGTGGCCACCATTATTTTCCAGCACTGCCTTAACCCTCTTGGGCAAAGAGTTCACCAGAGCTTCACAGGTTGCCACTGGAGTCCTCTTCCACTCCTCCATGACGACGTCACATAGCTGGTGGATGTTAGAGACCTTGCGCACCTCCACCTTCTGTTTCAGGATGCCCCACAGATGCTCAATAGGGTTTAGGCCTGGAAACATGCTTGGCCAGTCCATCACCTTTACCCCCAGCTTCTTTAGCAAGGCAGTGGTCGTTTTGGAGGTGTGTTTGGGGTCGTTATCATGTTGGAATACTGTCCTGTGGCCCAGTCTCCAAAGGGAAAGGAGGGGATCATGCTTTGCTTCAGTATGTCACAGTACATGTTGGCATTCCTGGTTCCCTCAGTGAACTGTAGCTCCCCAGTGCCGGCAGCACTCATGCAGCCCCAGACCATGACATTCGCACCACCATGCTTGGCTGTAAGCAAGACACACTTGTCTTTTTACTCCTCACCTGGTTGCCGCCACACACGCTTGACACCATCTGAACCAAATAAGTTTATCTTGGTCTCATCAGACCACAGGACATGGTTCCAGAAATCCATGTCCTTCGTCTGCTTGTCTGCAGCAAACTGTTTGCAGGCTTTCTTTTGCCTCATCTTTAGAAGAGGCTTCCTTCTGGGATGACAACCTTGCAGACCAATTTGATGCAGCGTGCGGCGTATGGTCTGAGCACTGACAGGCTGACCCCCCCACCCCTTCAACCTCTGTAGCAATGCTGGCAGCACTCATACGTCTATTTCCCAAAGCCAACCTCTGGATATGACGCTGAGCATGGGCACTCAACTTCTTTGGTCAACCATGGCGAGGCCTGTTCTGAGTGGAACCTGTCCTGTTATATCGCTGTATGGTCTTGGCCATCGTGCTGCAGCTCATTTTTAGGGTCTTGGCAATCTTCTTATAGCCTAGGCCATCTTTATATAGAGCAACAATTTGTTTTTTCAGATCCTCAAAGAGTTCATTGCCATGAGGTGTTGTGTGGAACTTCCAGTGACCAGTATGAGGGAGTGAGAGCGATAACCTGCTCCCCCTTCACACCTGATACCTTGTACCACTAAGGAGTCACATGACACCAGGGAGGGAAAACGGCTACTTGGGCCCCATTTGGACATTATCACTTAGGGGTGTACTCACTTTTGTTGCCAGCAGTTTAGACATTAATGGCTGTCTGTTGTGTAATTTTGAGGGGACAGTACATTTACACTGTTATACAAGCTGTAGACTCACTACGTTACATTGTAGCCAAGTGTCATTTCTTCAGTGTTGTCACATGAAAAGATATACTTAAATATTTATAAAATGTGGGGGGGTGTACTCACTTCTGTGACACACTGTATGTGGACTCATGTGAATGTTCTTTATTAGTGTTCCTGCCTGGCTCATTGGAGCCACAAGGACTGAGCTTGGGGACCCTAGAACAATGGGCAGTAAGATCCAAATCCCTGCTGCTCTGGTCCAACCAGAAGCCCCTTGCTGGTTCAAACGATCCAATGGAACCCAGGACTGTATATAGTTGGCCCCGTTAGCCCAGTTGAGCAGTCTTATAGTTCAACTGTTACCATGCTGCACTGAATAAAGAGAGCTGTGATCACTGCTACCTTGCCTCTTCAGTGCATTGAACCCACTATATTATAGTGGTGATGAGGATGGGATCCTGTTGAGTGAGCCCCTGCAACCGGCACCGCACCGCGCATCGCTGCCCTCCATGCTCCAACCCCATGCATCGCATTGCCACCGCTGACCAGAATGGCTACCACTCCAGGATCACTGCCCGAGTTTGATCTGGCTCACCCGAGCTCTGGGAAACATGGGCCAAGAGGCTAAAATACTGCCTCATGGTCCAAAAGATTGGAGATGGAGACAAGGACTGGGAGATGGCCATGCTGCTGAGTTCCTATGGCATCACCACCCTGAGGCTAGCCGAGAGCCTGGTTGCACCCGCCATAGTTGAGAGCTCCACGTACAACCAGATCATCAAAGCGCTGACCGGTCACTTCTCCCCGTAGCCGACCAAGATGACCCGGTGGCTCAACTTCTATGACCGCAACCAGCAGCCGAATGAGTTCGCCGCTGACTACCTTGCTGCTCTGAGGGAGCTCTGAGTCCGGGGAGACTTCACCCAGCTGCAAGAGGTCCTGCTTGACTGCTTCACGCACAGCCTGCACGACGAGTGTGCCCACTGGAAAATCACAGAGATGGACGACCCAACCCTTGAAAAGGCCCTGAAGGTTGCTTCCACCTCTGAAAAGATTGCGAAAGAGTGGGGACACCATTCCGAAGCCTGCGCTCACTAGCTCCCCACCTCGGCATCCGAGGACTCCAATGGCGATGGCGCTCTCAAGCTGTGCCATGCAGCCCAGAAACACCTGCCTCCACATGCACTGGAAACCTCGACCCCCCCCCCCTTCAGGCCTGCGCCAGCTGCAGGGAAGGCCATGAGAGGTGATCATGCAAATTCTGAAACGCCGTCTGCCACCAGTGTGGGAAAATGGGCCACTTGGCGCTGATTTGCTGGTCCAAAATGACCTGCTCCACTCTGGGTGACACAACGCAGCGACAAAATGGCCAATGCCACGTGACTGCCAGAGTAGAGGAACTGCACTCCCTCTGTGCCCAGCACCCAGGTATGCCAGTTGTCCATACCCTCCCCAGACGAATTAAAGACCACCATGGTTATCGAGGGTGCTCCATTCAAGATGGAGATAGACTCGGGGGCCATCTTCTCGGTGATCTCGGCCCAAACCCTCAAATAACTGTGCCCAAGGGTGGACCCCACCTGTACCCCTCCCTAGTAATCGTGTGGGACATTCAAAAACGGGAAGTCACCGTGAATGGTGTGGGGTTTTTCAAAGTCAAGTATGGACAGTTCGAGGGAACCCTACCATTGCTAGTTGTTGCCGGGTCCCTCTCTAGTTTCTTAGACTGGGCGTGGTTTGATCCTCTAGGGATCCACGTGACTGGCATCCACCAGACCCATGTAAGCACAGATTTCCAACGAATCTGTGAGGAGTTCCCATCTGTCTTCAATGGAACTCTGGGGACTTACACTGGACTCCCCGTGTCCCTGCAGCTCAACCCCACCGTGCAGCCTATAAGGCTAAAGGCCCAACGCATCCTCTTTGCTTTAAAACCTAAAAGCAAAGAGGAGCTGGATCACCTCATAGCACAAGGGGTCTTAGAGCCAGTTGCTAATGTATGGTGGGAAACCCCCATCATTAGCCCAGTGAAGCCCAATGGTAGCGTCCGCATCTACATGGACTACAAATGTACCATCAATAAAGTGCTGCAGGACCACACCTCCCAGTCCCTGTGGTCAGCCATGTCCTGGCTTCACTGGTGGGGGCAAAGATTTTTGGGAAGTTGGAACTGGCCCAGGCATATCAGAAGCTACTCATGGATGAGGCCACAATAGAGGTGCAAACAATTGTTACCCCCGGGCGCTTTCTGGGTCAAACGCCTCTAATTCGAAGTCAGTATGGCCCCGGGAATTTTCCAGAACTTAATGGACTCTCTTTTAAAAGGGATTCCCGGAGTCCAGCCAATCTTTGATGATGTGCTGATCACCACCGCCAACGAGACGAATTCGCCTCCAGCCTCCGAGCAATGCTCCAATTCTTCAATACGGCTGGGTTGAAGATGAAGCGAGAAAAGTGCCTCCCTGGAGTTCCCCAAATTGACTTTCTGGGGTACACAGTAGATGCCAGCGGGATTCACCCCGTGCAAGACAAGGTCCGGGTCATCTGCGACGCCCTAACCCCCACCAACAAGGCCGAGATCCAGGTATTTCTCGGCCTTCTGAACTTTTATCACACATTCCTCCCTCACAAGGCCACAGTAGCCAAGCCTCTCCACCAGCTATTGGACAAAAGGGCATCCTGGGTATGGAGTCGCCAGCAAGCTGCCACCTTCCAGGTAGTTAAGGATCTTCTAACTTTTAATAGTTTGCTGGCGCACTATGATGAGTGGCTTCCTGTTGTCTTGGCCTGCGACACCTCTCCCTACGGGGTCAACGCAGTCTTGGCCTATCAGCTACCGGATGGCTACGAGGTCCCAGTAGCTTACTACTCATAGACTCTGCAGTCCCCAAGCCCAATTACACACAAATAGAAAAAAAGGGTCTGGCCATAGTGGCGGGGTTTAAAAAATTTCATGACTACCTCTATGGCCGGCCCTTTAAATCCTGACAGACCACAAGGCACTGCTAGGCCTCTTTGCCCTTGACTGCCAGACGCCCAAAATAATAGAAGGCAATGGGGCACAGCAACACTTTGAGCTGCCTGCCACTCCCATTGGGGGACCCTGATGCTGCTCCAGCGCACCAAATCCTCCTGTTCGAGACCCTCCCAGACTGCATTGCCAGGAAGTCAGCCAAGGACTGCACCCTCTCCCAGTTTTGGGACTGGGTGTGGAGGGGGTGGCCCACTAGCCTGGTGGGCCCGGATTTTACAGCATATGCGTCACACCAGGATGAACTTTCCACAAGGGGTGCCTTCTGTGGGTTAGCAGGGTGGTGGTGCCCCCAGCTTTGCGTTAGCAAGTCCTAACCACACTGCACAAGACTCATCCAGGAATAAAGTGGATGAAGGCGCTTGCCTGCAGCTATGTGTGGTGGCCTGGCATTGATGACACAATCAAGTCCTGGGTCACCTGGTGCCAACCCTGCCAAGAGACCAGACCGGCACGGACTTCCGGAGTTGAAGCTTAGTGAGCTGCCCTGTTTCCTTGTGTGGGACAGACCAGGTTCTTTGTTTTTGGACAGAAAAGGTTTTATAAAGCCTACTGTCTACTTTTTCCAGTAAAGGAACTTGTCTATGGCATGCATGTTTATTTAGAGAGGAGTTCACTTTGGCCGACGAACGACCCCTGAAGAGGTTTTTTTTCGGCTTTGAAGACTCCCCGATGAAGAATTGCATTCCACCGCCTACAAAGAAGCCTTGGTGTCATTAAATTGACATAAACTCACTAAAGCTTCAACTTCCTATGGACTACAACAACATCTGAGATAAAGGGGACGGTAATAGAAAATTAGACGTCGCTAACGAGGTACAGATTCTTATCTTTTATTCCGGGAGTAATTCAAGCTTGTTAAAAGGGAAGATCTGGGACCCAGAACTATCTTTCAAAGTGGAAAATCAAGGAGAAGTGGAAGGGGGTAGAAGTTGTTTTTTTGGACTTAAAAGAAAGCAGAAATATGCAGAAAAATACCTTTTGTTATTGATTCCTGTGGCTTTGAAAAAACCCCAGCCATAACAAGCTGCTGACTCTCTCCTTAAAGCAGGAAGTGACGTTTTCTGTAACCATTGAGACACTTCAATCCCAGAGAGTAAGGAAGTAAGGGCGGAGTGAATAGGAGCATCCAAGCATCCGGACATTTGCAAGAGTCAGTAATCATAGAGAAACATTGGAGGCTAATTACAGAAAGGCCAAAAGATTTTTATTAAATAGCCTGAAAGTGGACTATAAAAGGATTTAAAACATATATAAACAATCCCCTAAGGGCTAAATAAGTTGGATTATGTGCTTGAAAAGGGAAAATAAGCCCTAGAGGGCAAAAGGAAAGCTTTTTAAAAAGTGAGGCTTGGAACTTTAAAAATCAATATCTTGTGCTAGGAAGCTCTGAGGACGGCATTCTTAGGCTTGTTGGAAAGGGCATGCTCTGCTCTGTTAAATGCAAATATCAGATTAGAGATTGAAGATACCAATTAAAAATCCATTATTTGCAATGGGCAGTCAGTAATGTCTGAAAAGAAGTTGGAACCAAGAGTTACAAGGTTAAGAGCTGCCTCACTGGGAGAGGGTAAAATGTCTAAACAAGTTCATGAACAACTGGAAGCTATGGAAGCAAGAATTTTGAAAGTAATGAGAGATTTAATAACTGGAAGCGAGAAAAAATTAACTATGGAAATAAACTCCAGCGCTGAAGAGATAAAGAAAGAATTTAAGAAGGAAATTGAGGACTTAAGGAAGGAGTCTCAAGCAACAGCTAAAAAGACTGACGAGATAGAAGTGAAAATTAAAGACCAAGATGCCACTATTAAGAAAATGCAAGACAAAGCAATACTACAAGACTGTAAGTTGATGGAGAACATGATTCGGCTAAGGGGAGTGCCTGAGAATGAACGGGAGGATGTAAAGACTAATATTGTCACAATTATGGCTGAATTTTTGGAAGAAGATGTGGAGGAGATGGAGCATCTATGTGACTATGCATACAGAGTTAATTCTGAATTTGCCAGGAAGCGTAAACTACCCAGGGATGTAGTAGTGAAGTTTACTAGGAGAGACGTGGTGGGAAGGATCTTAAGCAAGCAATTTGAAACCCCAATGGTGAGGGAGGAAAGTAGAATACGAATAATGAAGGAGCTGCCGAGTAAGGTTATAAGTGACAGAAAACAATTTAAGAAATTGACGGACAAGCTAAGGGAGAAGAACATAAGGTACAGATGGATACTACCAGAAGGTCTTAGGTTTGAATATAAAAGACTGCGAAAAACAATAGTTGACACCCAAGGAATGAATGAATTTTTGGTGGACAATAAAGAATTTGAAGGTACAGAATAACTGAGAAAACATTATGGATTACAAATTAATTTCTTGGAACGTAAATGGACTTAATTCACCACAAAAAAGAAGGGCAATTTTTCATTGGATTAACAAGCAGAAATGTAATATAATTTGTCTACAAGAAGTGCATATTAAACAATTGGATTACAAATTTTTATGGAATAAGGCTTTGGGAGAACAATTTGTTTCATTAGCTAAAGAAAAAAAAAAGGGGAGTTGTTTTTTATATTAAAAAAGAACTAGAACCCAAACTGGTCTTTAAAGACAATGATGGCAGATACATTGCAGTGGAAGTGTTGATAAATGGAAAAAAAACATTGTTGTTGGGTTTATACGCCCCTAACGGGGCGAAGGATGTTTTTTTTAAAGACATTTTGCAACAACTTAACCAAGTGACTCATGAACAGATTAAGTTAATGGGAGATTTCAATGGAACCATTAACAACTCTCTGGATAGATCTGGAAACAAAAAGAAGAAAGATGGGAAGCTACCAAACTCCTTCTTTGACTTAATAGAGCAAGAAAGTCTGGAAGACATCTGGAGAAAGTTTAATCCTAATGTACGTGATTATACCTTTTTCTCAGCAAGGCATAACTCCTCAAGAATTGATATGTTATGGTCCACGAAGGACCTGGGACTTATTACAAATAAGATGGAAATTCTTCCGAAAATAGGTGCAGACCACAATCCATTAATGTGGTTAGCGAAGGTTATGAGAAAGAGCAGAAGATGGAGAATAAATGAGGATTTGTTGCATAAAGTGGAAGTAGTGGAGTCTCTGGAAAAAGAAACTAAAGCTTTCTTCCAAGCAAATGAAGACCAAGAGGTTAAAACACAGACCGTTTGGGATGCGTATAAAGCAGTGATGAGAGGATTACTAATCACATTGAACAACAAAGACAAAAGAGCTAAAGAAAAGCAACTGAAAGATTTACAAGTAGAAATAAGCAAAAAAGAAAAAGATCTAAAAAAAACGACCAGGGAAAAAGAAAATAATGCGAGAAATCACAATTTTGCAGAATCAGCTGAAACATTTATTGAACAAGGAGGTGGAATGGATGTTAAAAAGGTCACAGCAAAAATCATTTGAAGGTGCTAATAAACCAGGGAAATATCTGGCTTGGCAACTTAAGAAAAAAAGGGAGAAAAAGTTTGTGAATAAAATTTGTGTGGAAGGGAAAGAAATTGTAGATCAAGCTGTAATTAAAAGGGAGTTTTTTAAATTTTATGCCAAATTATATAAAGGTCAACAGATAAAAAAAGAAAAAATTGATGCCTATCTGCAAAGAGTAAAAGTAAAGCCCTTGAATGATAATATCGAAAAAATCTTGAATAAGCCAATTGAGAAGGTTGAAATTGAAGCAGCGATTGGTTCAATGAAATTAGGCAAGGCTCCAGGTCCAGACGGCTTCTCAGCAAAATTTTACAAAGTCTTGGCGGATGTACTAGTACCCAAAATGCAAAAGTTGATGAATTGTATTAGAGAAGATGGGAAGGTACCAGATTCTTGGAAAGAAGCGGTTATTTCATTAATACCAAAAGAAGAAAGAGATTCCACAAATGTTAAAAATTATAGACCGATTTCACTACTGAATAATGATTACAAAATATTTGCTAGAATTTTAGCGGAAAGACTCAAACAGCATTTAAACATTTCTATTCAGGAAGAACAAGCAGGTTTTCTCCCCAGGAGGCAAATAAGGGACAACATCAGAAATGTAATAGACATTGTTGAATATTATGAAAAACACCCAGAAAAGGAGGTGGCCTTATTCTTTGCGGATGCGGAAAAAGCTTTTGACAATCTTAATTGGGACTTTATGTTTGCAGTTATGGAGAAAATGAATCTAGGAGATGATTTTATAAGGATGATTAAAGCAATATATACAGAACAACAGGCAAAACTTTGTGTGAATGCCGACTTAACTGAACAACTGAAGATTAGCAAAGGCACTAGACAAGGTTGCCCTCTATCTCCATTGCTGTTTATAATGACCCTAGAGGTCTTGTTGACTCAAATCGATGAAGATAGTGAAATAGAGGGTTTGAAGTTGAAAGGTTTTTCCTATAAATACAGAGCCTTTGCAGACGATGTGATGTTCGTCAATGAGAACCCAGTACAAGTGATGCCTTTGTTGTTAAAGAAAATTAAAGAGTATGGTGAGCTAGCTGGCTTTTATATCAATAAAGAAAAATCAAAAATCCTTACTAAGAATCTGACACTAAACAAACAGAAAGAATTACAAAATGCCACTGGATGTGAAGTTGCCTCCAAGGTAAAATATTTAGGTGTGGAGATGACGATGAAAAACATTGACTTATATAAGAACAATTATGAAAAGCTCTGGCATAAAATAGAAGGTGATATGTTAAAATGGAACAAACTAAATATATCCATGCTGGGGAGGATATCTGCAATTAAAATGAATGTTCTACCAAGGATGATGTTTTTATTTCAAACTATCCCAATAGTGAAAGATAAGAAACAATTTAATCTGTGGCAAAGAAAAATTTCAGAGTTTATTTGGGCGGGCAAGAAACCAAGAATTAAAATGAAAATCTTAACAGATGCGAAAGAAAGAGGCGGCTTCCAACTACCTGATTTAATGCTATACCATGATGCAGTCTGTTTGGTATGGATTAAGGAATGGATGACTTTGATCAACAAAAAATTATTGGTGCTAGAAGGACATGGAGATATATTTGGTTGGCATGCGTATATGTACTACGGGAAAGAGAAAATGGATGGTTTTTTCTCACATCACTATATAAGGAGGAGTTTGCTGAATACTTGGAAAAAATATAGTAAATATGGAGATGAGAGGAAACCACTTTGGATTGTGCCAACTGAAGTAATAAGTATGCCGCAAAGTGTAAAGGAAGGGAAATGGGCATCATACGAACAACTGCTAAAGTTCAAGGGGGGCAAAGTTGAAATGAAATCGGTTGAAGAATTGCAGGACAAATTTGATTGGTTTCAGCTGTTACAGATTAAAAGCTTGATAGAGAAAGACATTAAAAGTACAGGTATAAGATGAGAGAAAACAGAAATGGAGAAAATGCTGCTGGGCGAGAATGAAAAATTGATTTCAAGGATGTACAAACTGTTATTGAAATGGTCTACAGAAGAAGAGGTGGTGAAGCCTCAAATGATTAAATGGGCGATTAATTTTAATAAAGAAATACAAATGGAGACATGGGAACACCTATGGAAGAATTCAATGAAAATATCAACGTGTTATAACATAAAAGAGAACTGTTTCAAAATGCTGTACAGATGGTATATGACACCTAAAAAGTTAACAAAAATGAATAATCAAGCCTCAGATAGGTGTTGGAAATGTAAAAAACATGAAGGTTCTTTTTACCACATGTGGTGGACTTGTGAAAAGACAGAACATTGTTGTGGTATTTGCTTTCAGCTGCGAGAACATTGTATGCGCAAATGTGGAAGCAAGACAGAATACCTGAAAAATGGGACTGGGTCTTAAAGGTTCTTAACTGGAGTGAAATGGACAAACTTACTAGAATCTTAAAAGACAACAATTTTGAGAAGTTTAAAGAAGACTGGAGTAAATTCCAAAGTTACGTGGAAATACAATGGAGGGTGAAGAGCCACTTAGTGGTTTATGACAACATTAACTGAACTTTAAATGATAAAGAAGAATTGTGATTATTGAATTAGTAGAATATAGTTACATGGTAACTATGTATATATGAGTTAAGATAAAATCAAGACAGTTGGAATTCCGGAGTTGGTTTTATAACTTTGGGTTTTGTGTTTAATAAGCACTAAGGGAATTATAGAGAAAGGGTTAGGGAAAGATGACTCTTTGTGTAAAAATTTTATAATAATCTGTTTTAAGTACCGGCGGAGGTCATGAATAAGAGTGGGGGGGGAGGAAATATGTAATGTATTGGAGAAGTATATTTGAATCTGAATAGGTGAATGTACTTCAATATATTGCAAAATAAAAGTTTGGTCACAAAAAAAAAAAAGAGACCAGACCGGCACCACCCCGTGCCCCAGTACAGCACTGGGAGTATACCTGTAACCCATGGTCCCACCTGCATTTGGACTTTGTGGGGCCCTTCCAGGGACAGATATTCTCCCTTATAGTGGACTCCCACTTGAAGTAGCTGGAAGTAGTCCTTGTGGTGTCTACTTCCTCACAGGCTGCCATCAGTGCCCTCCTCCGGGCATTTGCTACGCACGGCCTACCGGACACCTTCGTCTCTGATAATGGGACTGCTTTTACGTCGAGTGAGTTTCAGAACTTTTATACATGGAATCTGATCGGGCACATAAGATCCACACCATTCCACCTGGCTACGAACGACCAAACAGAGCAGATGGTGTGGACTACCAAGGAATCCCTCCACCACATCACCCATGGTGATTGGGAGGCCCGCCTTGCAGAGTTCCTCCTGGGCCAGCACACCATCCCCTGCACCGCCATGGGCTGCAGCCTGGTGGAACTCTTAATGGGCTGACAGCTGCCCACCTTCCTGGCCGGTTGCACCCGGACCGAGCCCTGGACTTAGAAGAGTTTCTGGATGTGCTCTGGGCACCCTGTGGATTTGCTCTGGAGGACCCGGTCTATGCAAAGAACTTTGGGGGGTGGCCTGACCTGGATCCTGGCCAGGGTTTCAAAGGTTCTAGGGTCAGTCTCCTACAAAGCGACCATGGAAGGTGGGTTTACCTTCAGGCGACAACTGAGGTGCCGCACCCTTCTGGAGGACAAGGTTGATGGCTATTGCCCTGTTGACCAGCCAGAAGCTCTGCCACTGCAGTCGACAGAGCCATCCAGATCCGAGGATCTGGCTCCTGTGCCCTGGGCCGAGTCACCAGCAACAGAGGATTCCGTGACACTGGCCAAGACTCCAGCATCACCCGCCCCTCCACTCACCGCGCCTGAAGCTCTGACCAGTACTCCGCTCACTCCGGCAGCAAAGCAGTCAACGTGGGAGCACTGCAGGCCTGCCTACCTCTGGGACTATGTATGTTAGGGTTTGCAGACTAGGGGGAGGGATGTTGTGTATGTGGACTCATGTGAATGTTCTTTACTAGTGTTCCTGCTTGGCTCATTGGAGCCTCAAGGACTCAGCTTGGGGACTCTAGAACAATGGACAGTAGGATCCAAATCCTTGCTGCCCTGGTCCAACCAGAAGCCCCCTGCTGGTTCAAACGATCCAATGGCATCCTAGTATGGGAACCCAGAACTGTATATAGTTGGCCCTGTTGGCCCAGTTGAGCAGTCTTATAGTTCAGCCGTTACCCTGCTGTACTGAATAAAGAGAGCTGTGATCACTGCTACCTCGCCTCTTCAATGGATTGAACCCGCTATATGTATTAAATATTAGGAAAGAAAAACTGGGATGTTTGTATAGAAACAAATTTGCAACCTGAAACCTCTGGTCAACTTAAATATTATAAATTTACAGACTTAGAGGTGTAGAAATGTTTGAAACTTGATTCTGGGAGCCTTGTCCCCACAAGGAGAGGCCAGTCTACAGAGTTATTAGGATCGAGAGGCATATTGTATCTACTGAGGTATGTGTGGTTCTGAGTGATGGCAGTACTGAATTGCCTTTTAAACATAAGATACAGGTTTTGAGCATAAGATACAGATTTTGAGTGTGTACACAGGGTTGTATGTTTAAAGATCTGAGCCCAATTGTTTTGTATCCATAGATGCCTTGAATGTAAGGAACACAGATTGGCGTTAGTGTCATGCCTCACAGTGATAGGAGGAGGGGCTGCTGCATTCTGTAGAGAGGTGTGACAGTTTGAACCCTTAGGTTTGATTAATCTTACATTTGTGAAACAAATTTCTGCATTGCTCTTCCTGAGGATGAGGCAGCCATTCAGCTGAACCATGGATTTATTCATTTTATAAGGTGCTAGATGGCACAGAAATGTGAAAGCCGGTTTTTGAGACAAATGAGTACAAAACTGTAGATCCATTAGACATGCTGGATCACAATCTTGGGGAGGAGACTGAGTTAGAAAATTAAAAGCATACGGAGAGGTTTGTTTTTATAGTGCAAATTAAACTGGATCTTGCAGAACGATATTAAATTTTTAAAGAAATATTTGTTGTATCTTGTACGTTGAAATAGTTCCTGGTAGATTGTAGAACCTGTATATCTTTGGTCATTTATTATCCTGTCTCTTGGCCTGTCTGCCTGTTGCATCCTTCTCCAGCTCCCTTTAAAACATAAAAAGCAGCAACAATGAGCTGATTTCATCCACATCAGGTTTGAACCACCATTTAAATCAACTGGGAGGCTTGTCTCGGTGGTTTCATTATGCTAACGGCTCTTTCCATGCAGTCTCCCTCAGGTGATCATTGGGAGAGAAACACTCACATTGCAGGCATGATTGTAGTTATGCTGTCAGGCTTTCTTTTATATATTTCTGCAACATTAAAGCAACATTGATTCATTTAGCTATAATGATATCAAAGCCACACTAGTAGAATTCAGCCTAGTGACGTAGTGCTGTAGCCCTGAGCCAAAGCAAATCTGCATGAACTGCAAGTTCTCTTGTGCATCCAACAGTTCTTGCAGAATGATGTACCGGGAATTTCCATGCAAGCAAGCCCAGACCAGAATGCCAGGCAGCTTCTTGGATTCAGTTCTTGAACTCAGGGACAGGCAAACAATCTGGAAAGCAGGTCAGGAAGACAGGAAGGGTTCCAGGGAACAAGCCAGGACAGAGAGCCAAACTAACAGAGGTTGGCCTTGAGACAAAAGTCAACAGTCCTGCAGTAGTTATTGCTTGAACTTTTGCTGCAAAATCTTGTCTGGCTTGTCCAGAGGAATTGCTAGAAAATCTCCAGGAAAGTCCTCCGTCAGGTTGAAACAGGTGGGCAAGTGAGAAGTTGGGCTGACGTAAGGCCTGAACTACATAAGACAAGGGTGTCAAACCTATGCCTCGTGGGTCAGAACCGGCCCACCCAGGGCTTTAATCCATACCACAGCTCTCTTTTCCCCTCCCCACTCTTCTGCCTGTCCTTATCCTTTGGAGCTCAAGCTCAAGCTGCAACTGAGCACAGAAAACAGAGAGCAGTGCTGCGGAACTTCCAAGCTCCTCTTCACTGGCAGAAGCTCCTCTGGGTTGAAATGCATTGCAGAACAAAAGAAGTTGCAAAGCAAATGCAGAATGGATTTTCCATTCCCAGATTAGTCTTTCTGGCCCTAGAGACCTTAATGGAAAATCCATTCCTCATTTTCTTTGCAGCTTTTTTTGTGCTGCAATGTATTTCAGCGGAGCCCATGCAAGTCAGTTTGCATTCTTGGCTCCCATTATTTCTAAAAGGCCTTCAAGCTTCTCCCATCTCAAACTGCCCTGCCTGGAGGGTCTGCCTGAAGAGCACTGCCACTGTGAGTATACAAGCTACTACTATCAACCAAAGGCTTCTTCATTTAATGCGAGCATTATATGTTAACACATCTGTTAGAGTCAGATGCAATAGGAATGGGCACCTTACCCACTCCATTCCAACAGCAAAAGGGGTGAAGCCAGGATGTGTCCTGGCACCTTTATTATTTATCTTTTATATCAATGATATGATTAGTAGCCTAAACAACACTTCCTATCACCCCCTACTCTAGCTAATAGAAAGGTCCCTGCACTCCTATGTGCCAATGACACAGTACTCCTCTCTAGAACACCTGTGGGGCTCAGAAGAGCACTTTGGGCATTTAGTCTCTTCTGTGATGAGAATCAGCTGGTAATTAATTACAAAAAAAAAGTATTTGGGGAAGAGAACTAAAAAGA
Source organism: Heteronotia binoei (assembly GCF_032191835.1). Classification (NCBI taxonomy): domain Eukaryota; kingdom Metazoa; phylum Chordata; class Lepidosauria; order Squamata; family Gekkonidae; genus Heteronotia; species Heteronotia binoei. The sequence goes on from NC_083230.1 coordinate 5,487,253, forward strand.
GGGTCTGGTTTATCAAGGGGCACAGGATCGAGCAGGTAGAGAGGTTTGGTATTACAGTCTTCAGGTTCAAGGAATGCCCACCATGAGCATGTGGCAACACTCAGCCAAAAATCAGCCCAGGCCTTAATATCATTTTTCCAAACTAGAGGGCAATTTGTTCCCGCTGCACTCAAGCTATACCAGGCTAAACCCCTAGCCCATCTCTTATACAGAACAATATTAGGCCCATCATCCTCTTGCTTCACTCCCCTGGAATTAGTGCAATCAAAGTTTATAAGGGTTTGTTTACATTAGACTTGTATCCCGCCCTCTCCGCAAGCGGACTCAGGGCGGCTCACAACATTCATTACATGATTTAAAACAATGACAATAAAATCTACAAAACATTAGTACAATTAAAATTTAAAAACTATTTCACGGTGCTGTGCCATTACTATGTTGGCGGTTCTGTTTTTCAGACGGTTGGTCACCGGAAGCTCTAGCTGATGTCAGGTGGCAGCTTCTCTCGGTTTAAACATCGAAGGCCTGTCTAAACAATTTGGTCTTACAGGCCCTGCGGAATGTAGGAAGGTCCCGCAGGGCCCTTATGGCCTCCGGGAGAGCATTCCATAACTCTGGTGCTGCCACCGAGAAGGCCCTGGCTTGTGTCAAATGCAACCTGGCCTCCTTTGGTCCAGGGGTGGACAGCAAATTTTTTGTCCCTGAACACAGTGCTCTCTGAGGATATATGGGGAAAGGCGGTCCCGCAGATAAACAGGTCCCTGACCATAAAGGGCTTTAAAGGTCAATACCAACATCTTGAAACGGACTCGGAACACAATAGGTAGCCAGTGCAGCTCTTTCAAAGTCTGTCGGCTAAATATAGGTTTAGACTAGGCAAAAGCCATCACCAGACAGGGTGCTTGATACCGAACGGCAACAAGATCTCAGTGAAGTGCCAAATTTTTTGGCACCAGATAATTATAGATACATTGTAGCACCAGCAGCATCTCTCTCATCCCTGGAATCCCCTGTTCATCGTAGAGCCTTTTCCCTAGCTAGATGGTATGCACTTCCCTCTGCAGTTTTAGAGGGGAGATATAGAAAGATCCCTAAGAATGAGAGGGTCTGTCTTTGTGAGTAGGGGCCATCGAAACTGTTGAACATGTTCTCCTTTCATGCCAATTTTACCAGGAGATATGGGCAAAGTTAATTAGTCCCTTAATAAGTAGATTTCAGGGCCATTTCAGTCTTTCTAATTTTGAGATCACTAGGAAGTTTCTTATAGGAGTGAACCCACAGATTACAGGTCCTTGTGCAAGGTTCTTTTCAATTGCATGTAAAGTTTGCAATGATACATTATGTTCTGAAGCCAAATGTTAATAGCTATTTTGTATAACTTTCCACTGTTATCTTTTGTGATGTTCGAATGTTTTGTAAATATTTTAGCTTTGTTTTTTAGCTTTTGGTAATTTTTTCTGATTTGTGCTGGTCGTTGACTGTATTAAAATAGAACGAATGAACGTATACAAGGAGGGGAGAAGAAAGCATGCAATGCCCAGCCATTTCATGTTTTCCTAGTCTCAGCGCCTTTTATATTTTTTGTTTATATTTTTAGTTTCTGCTGTGATTTTTTTGCTTTTTCTTTATGCTTTATTCTTAAAAATTGCATTGTCAGATCCCACTATTCCCCCACCTCTCCATTTTAGGCAGTAGGGTTGCCAGGTCCCCTTTGGCCACTAGCAGGGAATGGTGGGTATGGTTGCCAAATCCATGTTGGGAAACTCCTGGAGATTTGGAGGTGATGCTTTGGGAAGGACAGCAACTTCAGTGAGTGCAATGGCATATTGTCCATCCTCCAAAGAATCCATTTTCTCTAGGGGAACTGATGACATCCCTATTAGCCAGACATCTTTTAAGGGTTGGTGGGGAAGGTTGCAGAGATGTCAGATATGAAGGACTGTTAAATAAACATAATATTGCAAGAGTGTTACTGTTTTAAGCATGTTTTTATTTCAATTTTTAAAAATAATATCTTTAATTGTTTTTGTGTCCTTTATAAATTTTATATCTTCTTTACCCGGCATTACATTTTATGACACACATGGCCGGGCCTGACAAAATCCCATTTATGTCAGATCTGGCCCTCATAACAAATGAGTTCAACACCCCTGAGTTTGTCCACAAGTTAGGCTGAGGTTGTCCTGACTGAATACTGTATAAGTGGCCCATTGCCCAGCAGGGAAAAAGTGCTCCCCCTCATGCCATTTAAGGGGTTTTAATTAATTGTAGTTAATTGTTATTTATTCTACAATGTATGTATTGAGTTTTGTTGTTAGCCGCCCTGAGCTGCTTTGGTCAGGGAGGGCGGAATAAAATGTGACTGACTGACTGACTTTCCTATGGAGAAAGGCTGAAGAGTCTGGGACTTCTCAGTTTAGAAAAGAGATGACTAAGGGGTGATATGACAGAAGTTTATAAAATTAAGCACTAGGTTAGGATTGCCAGGTCCCATCTTCTCCCCATTGGACGGATTTAGGGGGGCATTCCAGGAAGGGGATGGGCCATCCCAACTTGATGATGTCATGCAGAGTGATGTCATTGTGTCAGGGATACAGCGCTGTGCACACATGCCCCCCACTTTCTCCCAACCATTTAAAGGGAAAGCAAGCACTGTGAGCACCTGCCCTGCAAGCCAGAAATTTGCTGCTTGCAGGGTAGGTGCGAATGCCCCCTGCTTGAAAAGAGACGGTGCCCCATATGCCCCCTCTTTTCAAGTGGGGCCATGAATGATGGATGGGGGCTTCCCGCCACCAGCCAGGTTAGCTGGCATTTGGAGGAAGCCTGAAAACTAGGGCATCCCCAGCCCCCACGTAGGGATTAAAGCAACCAAACAGAGAAACGCAGAAAAACAGAGCAGGGAAAAGATACACAGACCTCCGCAAAAAACCAGCCTCAGTAATAACAAAATACTTAATAATACTTAAAGAAGTAAAGGTGTATTTATACAAAGAAAGTGAAATAAATCACATTTAAAGCATAAGAATGCTGACCACGCCCACACCCATAGTCTTACAGACAGCAATCAATGCCGATCACTTCAAAACTGAGGGTCCGGGTTGTGGTGTAGAGGTCGATTCTCAGACGGAGTCCAGCACTCCAGTTCGTCTTCCAGAGTGAGAGGTGAAATGGTCAGACGCAGCAAGGCACGAAGGAAACACGACAGGGCTCTACGTGATGCCCTCTTTCACGCAAAGCTTCTACAAACTTCAAAATGCCATTATGCAATTTTCAAAAGAGAGCACAGCTTCAAAATTCAACAAATGAATGAAGTTGGTTCAACTTCATTGCTAAGAACTGGGTGAGGAGGAAAAAAGAAGGTGGTTGGATGAAAGAGACCACCTGATTCAATGGGGCAAAGAGCTATAATTGGAGCTATAGGTTAGTAAGGGTTATACTGTATTACAGTTATGACTGGTACAATGGATAGAATGCTTTCATGCTGTTAGAGACTCACCATCTGTAACCCAGGTATGAAATGTGTTAGAAAAAACAGCTTTCTTATTTTTTTGTTATTGGCCTGACAAGACTGTACTAATAGGTTATAATTTTTTTCGTAACTTAATAAAGCTTTAATTAATTTCACAAGGTTTGGTTTATTGTGTACAAAATCTACCTTAAAAACTCACAGGTAAACTTGCCTGGGAAATCATTTAGGGGTTCCAGGAGTGGGAGCTGGGAACAACAACTCAGTGGGACTAGAGGGCATCCATGACAAGCCTCTACAACACACTGGCTAATTTCATCTTTAGATGAGTGGGCTTTTTAGTTTATGTGTTTGTACAGTGCCTGGGAATTGTGTCATATACAATTGCAAAGAATTTATTTTTCTGTATTGCCTCCTACAGCTTGGACACAGTGCTGTGAAGCTGACTGATTACAGGGATCCCCCTTGTTTAGCTTGAGGACACTTTTGGAATTTTCACCACAAAATGGTTGCTATGGGGGCTGGGGCCAACCACAAAACATTGGGGGTTCCAAGTCAAGAGTGTCAGCATAGGGTTCATGGACGTTCCAACAATGAAGAGTCTCTTTTCATTTGAAAATAAGTATCCTTTATTGGTTACATCTATGTTACTGCTACAAGAGGTCTTTGAAAGTGATAACATGCACAGGAAAGCATTGGCATTTATGGACAAGGATCAAAGCCTGGGGATTTAAATCATTCTCACAATACAGTTACTTTCTACTTCTAAAGGGTGCGAGGTTCACACGACGTTATCTCAGTTAGCTAGCCATCACTGTCCCTCCCTCCTGCGGCTGGCCTTGTAGCGGCTGGGAGCCAGCCGCATAGTTTCTGCACTCCAAAACACCTTTTACAACCCTTGGCGCCGAGTTCCCCCCTCCCCTGCTCTTCCTCCCTGGCACAACTAAAATACTGTCACAGGTCAACTGGGTTAGTGGTTAGCAAAACAGTATAGGCAATCTGGTTAGGATCAATCTATTTAGGATCAATATGAACACAAGCTGACAAAGAGTCCTCCTGTGATGAAGATAGCTGTTTCTGAATGAGTATTTCTTGCACACACACAAAGGTGATGCCCCCTGGGCTCTTCTAAAGTACCTCCTGCTTCTCTGAGTTGGAGAAAAGGCAGCACTGGCTCTTTGCTTTTGGGAACAGATGGTTTAGGGAGAGAGAAAGTGGGTACCAAGAAACATGTTGATGGGCACAGTGGCACCATTGGGAATCAGTGATTGATTGAGACTTCTTTTCTTTTGCAGAGTGTGGATATTGAAAAGCTACAAGGGTCTGCCATTAACATTTCTACCAAAGATGGTTCATTAAAAACCAAATATCTTTATGCAGAGTCTTCATTTCTGTCCTCAACAGCTGGTGATATTCTCATGGGGAATGTTCATGGTAAGATAGCAAAAGAGTTTGTCTGCTATTAGAACTACATCTATTTAGCTAATGCCTTTTTAAGGAAAAGTATTCTTTTATGTGCATAGCAGAGTACCTGCCTGTGTTATGACACCTAACATATTACAGCAATCTGTTTATGTTCATGGAAAAATTCAAGTCAGATTGGATTGTTTTAAAGAGGATAATGTTTATTAATAAAGTTGACTTTTCCAAGATCATAGACTTCTTGATGCCCTGAAATGGGCTGGAAGCCTAGTGCCATTCAGTGGAGTGACTATGTGAGGTATAACTGAAAAACGCAGTTGAAGGAGCAAATAAAATTCCCAGCCAGTGTTTGAAATTAGTCTAATTTATCTCAATCAAGGTATGAAACATAGACGACGGATCTGCGAAAGAGAATTTGTGAAGAAGTGGGAACTGAAGCAGGGAATGTAAGACAAGGACAAGGAAGATAGGGATCCCCCTTTCCCCTTGCTCTATGGTTCCCATTCATATTGGGCCTGCCCATGCTTGGGAATTGCTCTGAGCATGGAACTCCTAGACTACATCTGTTGAGAGGATGCACAGAGGACATAAGGACATCTGAACTGGCCCTCAGATGATTGTACAGGCAGGTGACGTATGAATGCTGGGCCTAGCAAAAGGTTTTGAATAAGAGAAATAGTCAAAGATCAATCCAGGTAGAATCCTGGTATGTATAAGAGGGCTTGAACCACTGGACCATCTGTTGGGCATAACTAATGAGATTGCTTTAGGTAGCCGTCTTCTTCTGTCAGGAAGGCTGCTTTTTGGGTACTAAGCTGAAGACTTGTGAGTACTCTTCTTTTTCTGGGTGAAAATAAGGAATTGATTGATTCCACTTTAACTCTCCTCGCAAGTCTGCAACCAGGAGTGATGGTGGTGGTTTGCACCTGAGTGCAATGCTTCTAAGAAGTATATCACATTTCCAGTTGCCTTAAAAATATTGAGTTATGGATGTTGTTGTTGTTCAGTTGCACAGTTGAGTCCAACCCTTTGTGACCCCACTGACCAAATCATGCCAGGCCCTCCTGTCCTCCACCACCTTCCAAGTTCTGCTCAAATTCATGTTGGTTATATCAGTAACACTGTCCAGCCATTGCATCTTTTGCCGTCCCCTTCTTCTTTTGCCTTCAGTCTTTCCCAGCATCAGGATCTTCTCCAGTGAGTGCTCCCTTCTCATTTGGTAGCCAAAGTATTTGAGCTTCAGCTTCAGCATCTGACCTTCCAGGGAACAGTCAGGGTTGATTTCCCTTAGAACTGATTGATTTGATCTTCTTGCAGTCCAAGGGACTCTCAAGAGTCTTCTCCAGCACCACAATTCGAAAGCATCTATTCTTCTGCGCTCAGCCTTCCTTATGGTCCATCTCTCACAGCTATACATTACTACAGGGAATACCATCACTTTGACTATATGGACTTTTGTTGGCAGGGTGATGTCTCTACTTTTTATTATACTGCCCAGGATTGCCATAGCTGTCCTCCCAAGGAGCAAATGTCTTTTAATTTCATGGCTTCAGTCACCATCTGCAGTGATCTTGGATCCCAGGAATGTGAAGTCTGTCACTACTTCCATGTCTTCCCCTTCTATTTGCCAAGGAGTGATGGGGCCGGATGCCATGATCTTAGTTTTTTTAATGTTGAGTTTCAAGCCTACTTTTGTCCTCTCCTCTTTCACCCTCAACAAGAGATTCTTTAGTTCCTCTTCACTTTATGCCATTAGAGTAGTGTCGTCTGCATACCTGAGGTTGTTGATGTTTTTCCTGGCAATCTTAATTCTGGCTACTGTTTCATCCAGGCCGGCATTCCGCATGATGTACTCTGCATATAAATTAAATAAGCAGGGTGACAATATGCATCCTTGTCGAACTCCTTTTCCTATTCTAAACCAATCAGTTGCTCCCTATCCTGTTCTGACAGTCTCTTCTTTACCCTTATACAGGTTTCTCAGGAGACGTGTGAGTTGGTCTGGTACTCCCATCTTTTTAAGGACTTGCCACAGTTTGTTGTGATCCACTCAATCAAAGGCTTTAGCGTAGTCAATGAAACAAATAGACGTTTTTCTGATACTCCCGTGCTTTCTCCATAATCCAGCGAATGTTGGCAATTTGATCTCTAGTTCCTCTACCTCTCTGAAACACAGCTTGTACTTCTGGTAGTTCCTGATCCACATACTGCGGAAGCCTAGCTTGTAGAATCTTTAACGTGACCTTGCTGGCAAGTGAAATGAGTGCGATGGTGCGATAGTTTGAACATTTCTTGGCATTACCCTGCTTTGGGAATGGAATATAAACTGACCTTTTCCAATCCTTTGGCCACTGTTGCGTTTTCTAAATTTGCTGACATAATGAGTGCATCACTTTAAAAGCATCGTCTTTTAGGATTTTGAATAGCTCAACTGGAATATTGTCATCTTCGCTCGCTTTGTTGTTAGTAATGCTTTCTAAGGCCCATTTGACTTCGCACTCCAGGATGTCTGGCTCGAGGTCAGCAATTTCACTGTCATGCTTGTCAATGACATTGAGTTCCTTCTTGTATTATTCTTCTATGTATTCTTGCCATCTCTTCCTAATCTCTTCTGCTTCTGTTAGATCCCTACCATTTTTGTCCTTTATCATGGCCATCTTTGCACAAAATGTTCCCTTGATTTCTCCAATTTTCTTGAAGAAATCTCTTGTCCTTCCCATTCTATTATTTTCCTCTGTTGCTTTGCATTGTTTGTTTAGGAAGGCCTTATCTCTCCTTGCTGTTCTCTGGAAATCTGCATTCAGTTGGGTAAATCTTTCCTTTTCACCTTTGCCTTTTGCTTTCCTTCTTTCCTCAGCTATTTGTAAAGCCTCATCAGACAGCCACTTTGCTTTCTTGCATTTCTTTTTCTTTGGGATGGTGTTGATTGCTGTCTCCGTCCATAGTTCTTCAGGCACTTTGTCTATCAACTCTAGTTCCTTAAACCTATTCTTCACCTCCACTGTATATTTATAAGGAATGTGATTAAGGTCACAGTTGAACAGCCTAATGGCTTCCCCAGTTTTCCTCAGTTTAAGCCTGAATTTTACAATGAGTAGCTCATGATCTGAGGTCTTGTTTTGCTGACTGTAAGGAGCTCCAGGTCTTGTTTTTGCTGACTGTAAGGAGCTTCTCCATCTTTGACTGCAGAATATATAATCAGTCTGATTTCTTCGTTGCCCATCAGGTGATGTCCATGTGTAGCGTCGCCTTTTAGGTTGTTGGAAGAGGGTGTTTGCTATGACCAGTTTGTTCTCTTGACAAAACTCTATTAGCCTTTGCCTGCCTTCATTTTATTTTCCAAGGCCAAACTTGTCAGTTGTTCCAATTACCTTTTGACTTCCTACTTTGGCATTCCAGTCCCCTATGATGAGGAGGACATCTTTTTTTGGTGTTAATTCTAGAAGGTGTTGTAGCTCTTCATAGAGCTGGTCCACTTCAGCCTCTTCTGCATCAGTGGTTGGGGCATAGACTTGGATTACTGTGATGTTGAATGGTTTGCCTTGGATATAGACTGAGATAATTCTGTCATTTTTGAGATTGTATCCCATTACTGCCTTCCTCACTCTCTTGTTAACTATAATGGCTACACCATTTCTTCTACAGGACTCTTGTAGTGATCCTCTGAGTTAAATTTGCCCATTCCCGTCCATTTTAGTTCACTGATTCCCAAGATGTCAATGTTCAGTCTTGCCATTTCTTGTTTGACCACATCCAGCTTACCTTGATTCATAGATCTTACATTCCACGTTCCAATGCAGTATTGTTCTTTGCAGCATCGGACTTTCCTTTCACCATCAGACACATGCACAGCTGAGCATCCTTTCAGCTTTGGCCCAACTGTTTCACTCTTTCTGTGGTTACTTGTACTTGCCCTCCACTCTTCCTCAGTAGCATATTGGGCACCTTCTGACCTGAGGGGCTCATCTTCCAGCACCATATCTTTTAGCCTTTTGTTACTGTCCGTGGGGTTTTCTTGGCAACGATACTGGAGTGGCTTGCCGTTTCTTTCTCCAGTGGATCGCATTTTGTCTAGGTTCTCAGCTGTGGCCTGTCCATCTTGGGTGGCCCTGCATGGCATAGCCCGCAGCCTCGTTGAACCGCAGAAGCCCTGTTGCCATGTCAAGGCAGCAATCCATGAGAGAGTAAATTATGGATAGGAAACATCTAATGTTGGAGAGACCAAGGCAGCAGTACAGATAGAAATCTTCAGTTGGTGTTAGGGTTGCCAATCCCCAGGTGGGTAAACAGTACAAAGCACACAGCTTCCCGCGACACCAGCTTCCGTTTCTAAATAAACCAATTCAACAGCCTTGAAAAACAGTAACATGTATTAACTTCATAAACAACCATACAATTAGTCCTTGATACAAAAAGGAAACGTATACACCAAGAGTTCACTCTTTTTCTGTGGCGAGTTGGTCACTTCATTCCTTGAAATCCCGGTGCAATAATGAAAATGATCAATGTCTATTGATGGATGCAGCCAATAATCCAAATCTGAGCAGACAAGGTCGTACTGGAACCCTTGTTTCGCCTGAGCTTCTTCAAGCTGCAAACAATCCTAAATACATAATAAGATCATAAAATTTCAACCATATATACATAAGCCAACATGTATACTTGTTGCAAAAACTGATTCATAAAGCAAACCTTTTAGCAATTTCTTCATACCCTGGGCCAAAAAACGCCAATTCATTTTTGTCAAAAGGCACTCCAAAGGCACATTATTTCCTTTTTGTATCAAGGACTAATTATATGGTTGTTTATGAAGTTAATACATGTTATGTTTTTCAAGGTTGTTGAATTGGTTTATTTAGAAACGGAAGCTGGTGTCGCGGGAAGCTGTGTGCTTTGTACTATCTATTTTTACCGTGATTCTCTTTTTGTGTTGTACAATCCCCAGGTGGGGGCAGGGGATCCCCTGGTTTGCAGGCCCTCCCCCTGCTTCAGGGTTATCAGAAAGCGGCAGGGGGAATGTCTGTTGGGTACTCCATTATACCCTATATCTGGGGCCCTAGGGGGACTGTTTTTTGAAATAGAGGTACCAGATCTTCTTTGTGGTCTCTGTGCTTCACACTCATGGGATAGTGCGCCTGCGCCGATCCCCGAATCGGTACCTGAAAAAGCCCGGGATTTTTTCGCGCTCGGCGCCAGTGGGCATGCGCAGGCGTCCCAATGCGCATGCCCACCAGCGCCAGCGCGGGGATCCCGCCAGTTCCTTTCTGACCGCTGCGCTGAGAGGTTTTCCTTTCCGTTTCCCCGGTCGGTGAGAATCCTTGGCTTTGCCTTTTTTTCTCGTCTTAGCCCGTTTATCGTTGTTAGTTAGTTAGTTAAATTTATAGTTTAGTATACTTAGTGTTAGTGTAAAAAAAAAAAAAAGCGTTCTTTGTTTGTTTGGCGAACTGCCCCTTGGGGTGCTTCGCTCCCGCTTTCCCCCGTTTTCTCTCAGATCATTCTGAGTAGTTTTTTCTGCGGCTTCTTTCTATGGAAAGTCGCTGGGGGTTTTTCAAGCGCTGCCGTGCTTGTGGAAAGAAGATCGCCCCTCCGGACGGCCATTCCCTGTGCCTGTTGTGCCTGGGAGAAGCGCACCGAGTTGAATCCTGTCCGCACTGTCTCCGCTTCTCGAAGCAGACCAGAAAAAATCGGGCGGCTCGTTTATCGGCGGCGCTCATCGAATCGGCGCTTCGGCCTCATAGACCGATGGAGTCGTCGGTACCGAAATCGACCGACGCCCCGGCACAGGAGCTTGCATCGGCCAATGCTGCTCCGATACTGACTCCGACCGATCCGCCGGAAGAGCGTGGCTCCACAAAACGTTCCCGCGAGGGCTCGGTGGATACGCCCGCTAAGAAGCGCCGAGAGGACTTGGGGACCCGAGCTCCTAAGAAGGCGAAATCAAAGGAGAAGCGGAAGCGACCCCGCACTCCTTCCCCATTGGCCAGTACATCGGCGTCGGCGATCTCTAAGCCGCCGAAGAAGATCTTGGCCTCTCCACGCCGAAGCCCTGTGAGTCAGCAGCGTCTGTCGGCATCGGAGCAGGAGCAGGAGATCGACCTGACCCAACGCTCGTCATCTTCTGGGTCCCATCGGCGGTCGGCTAGCGAATCGGCCTCGGAGGTGGAACAGTCGGCACCGATAGTCCCGTTGGTTCCGTTCAGACCTCGGGACAGACGTGCACCGGAGCCGTTTCATGCACCTCAACGCTTCCCGATACCACCATGGGAGCAACGCAGGTGGCAACCGCCCTACTCCCGGTACGACTCCTGTCATTGGTACCCGGAGGACTACCAGGACTGGGAGCGAGCGTCAGAATATTCTTCCGTGTCGAAGGTCTCGCACTGATCCAGGAAGGCGTCGGCTTCGGTGTCGGTCCCCCCGGATCGACAGTTGGTTCCGGTTGAAACTCCGCGTAGACCGCTGCCGGTCCAGCTGCCGCCGCGAGAGTCGACCCCGATCCTGTCAGAGCATTCCACCCATCAAGACTCTTCATCGGAGTCGGACGGTGAAGTCCAGGACTTAGACCCTTCACCGGTCTCCCAGACGGCTGAGGATCTTCCGATTTCGCCATCGGAGGATCTAAAGTCTTATGGGGACCTTGTGAAACGCATCGCTTCCACCCTTCGATTACCCGTGACTCAGCCAGAACCCGTAGTGGACGACAGCGTGTTCGACATAATGCAGAAGAACACGTCCACTGCGGTCGCTCTACCGGTTACCAAGGTGATCCTTCAAGTGGTCAAGGAACCTTGGAACAAACCATCTTCGACGCCGGTGTCATCTAAACGGCTGGACCACATGTACAGGGTCCAGGAGACGGGGGCTGAATTCTTATTCACCCATCCACGCCCTAACTCGGTGGTAGTCTCCTCCTCCTCGAAGGCCAGGAAGGTTCACTCCACTCCACCGGACAAAGAAGGGAGGAAGATCGACGGAATGGGCCGCAAGGTCTACTCAGCTGGGGCACTTGGCATAAAAATATCTAACTATGCAGCCTGCATGGCTAGGTATCAGTATGCCGTGCTGGAACAACTTGCCCCGTTCCTCTCTTCTCTAAGTGAGGACAAAAAGGCCGCTGCAACCAAGCTGCAGAAAGAAGGTCTCGCTGTGGCCAGACAACAACTGGCTGCAGCGAAACACATGGTGGAAGCCTCAGCCAAACAGATCACCTCTGCAGTCTGCATTAGGCGTCACTCCTGGCTTCGGTCTATGGCACTCCACCAAGATACAAAAACCTTTATCGAGGACCTGCCTTTTGAGGGTGACGGGCTCTTCAGCACCACAACTGACACGGCGCTGCAAGAGTTCGATAATGTCAGAACTTAAGAACTTCAAACGGATCCCATACTTGGTTACAAAGCTAGGATTTTATTAGAGAGAACTAAGTACTGGAAGAGACGAGATAACAGTGATGGCGAGGGCCAGCACCAGCGCAGTTTTATACACTAAAGCAAACACATCACAAAGCCACAATTCACACCGTTACAAGCTGTAATGTACTGGGAGACGAGACGTGGTGAAGACTTCAGGCTTTATTCGCTAGTACATTACCGAACTGGGGAACACGCAGCCGGGTCCGCCAATATATACAAACACCCCGGAACAACCCCCCCGCTGGCCAGCCCAATCCTGGCCAGTTAAACTTCCCGCGCTTGACATTGATTGGCCGTGACTTTCCCCGCGCTGTGCCTGGTCGCCCTAGGACGCGCGGCGCGTGTGTAGAGTCCGATACTCTACACTCCTCCCCCCCTAGTTCAGACCACATAGTCCCGGAGGTATGCTGGTGCTCTCCGTTCCCGTGTCGATCTCCTCGGGGTCGCTCGTGGAGCTGGGTCTGGTTCTGGTGTGGGCGATGCTGCTCTTGGTTGTGGGACGCTGGGGTCTGCTTCTGGCTCCGGCTCTGATTCGGTGTCTCTGGGGGCATCATAAGTAGGTAGTTCCTGTATTGGCGGGGCCCCCTCCGGCGCTTCGGTTGCTAGCTGTTCCCTATTCCCTGCCTCCTCCATTTCTTCGGGTAGGGTGCGGCGGCGCAGCTGATCTATGTGCCGTCTTAGTACCTGGCCCCCCTCGGTGGTCACCTCGTATGACCTGGAACCTGTCACCCTAAGGACTCTCCCCGCGACCCAATCGGGGCCGCTTGCGAAGTTCTTCGCGTATACAGGGTCACCCGGAAAGAACCCCCGCACTGCCTCCCGGACCTCTGGGGACCCGCGGACCTCGGGGGCCCGGTCTGGGTGCAGCCTGTCTAGACGGGTTGTCAGTTTCCTCCCCATGAGCAGTTCCGCGGGGCTGGATCCCGTTATAGGGTTTGGGGTGATCCTGTTGTGGAACAGGAAGGCTGAGAGGCGGTGGTCCCAATCCCCATGTACTATTCTCCCCAGTGCTTCCTTGGTGGTCCGCACCATCCGCTCCGCCTGGCCGTTGGTTGCCGGATGGAATGGTGCGGACCTTATGTGTCGTATGAGGTACCTCTCCGTGAACTCCCGGAATTCCCGGGAGGTGAAGGCCGTTCCGTTATCCGTCACCAGGGTGTCTGGGATCCCGTGCGTGCATAGGACCTTCCTGAGTGCTCGGACGGCTGCCGCCGTGGAGGTTGAGGCTACCGGAATCACCTCTAACCATTTTGTGTAGGCATCCACAAGTATAAAAAAGATCTGGCCCTGATACGGGCCGGCAAAATCTAAGTGGAGGCGGGACCATGGCCGCCTGTTAGACTCCCATCTGTGGACCGGGGCTGACGGGGGATCGGGCCGGGATTCTTGGCAGGGTTGGCACCTCCTCACCCACCCCTCAATTTCCTCATCCATGCCCGGCCACCACACATAACTACGGGCCAGGGCTTTCATCCTCACGATGCCCGGGTGGGTCTCGTGGAGGTCTTCCAGTACCTGTTTGCGCAAGGGGGGGGGAACCACCACCCGGCTGCCCCAAAGCACGCACCCCTTGTGTGTCGATAGCTCGTCCTTCCTGGACGCGAACGGTCTGAACACTTCTTCCACTTTGCCTGCCGGCCACCCCCTCCCCACCCAGTCCCTGACCCGTGCCAGGATGCGGTCCCTCCCTGTCGCCCGGGCTACCTCTGCCGCGTGCAGTGGGCGCTCAGGGAGAGATTCAATGAGCATTACCCCGTGTGCGGGGGCGGGATCGGGTTCTGTTATGGGGAGCGGCAGGCGGCTGAGGGCATCGGCGTGTCCCATGGCTTTGCCCGGGCGGTGTACCAGTTCATACGTGTAGGAGTTCAGGAACTGGTTCCACCTCAGGACCCTCTGGGATAGGATTTGGGGGGTCTGACGGTCTGAAGCTAGGAGGCCCAGGAGCGGCTTGTGGTCAGTGGCGATGGTGAAATGCCTACCGTAGAGGTAGTCGTTGAACTTGTGCACCCCCGCCACGATCGCCAGGGCCTCCTTATCGATTTGAGCGTAGTTCCGCTCCGCTGGGGATAGGGTCCGTGAATAGTATGCTACTGGCACTTCCCTCCCGTCCGGGAGTTGGTGCCCCAAGACCGCTCCCACCCCGTAGGGGGAGGCGTCGCAAGCCAGGATCAGTGGCAGGGTTTCATCATAGTGGTGCAAAACCGCGTTCGAGACCAATAGGTCCTTGACTGCCTGGAACGCCACGGCTTGGCGCTTCCCCCAGACCCACGGGGCTTGTTTATCAAGCAAACGGTGTAACGGTTCCGCCACGGCGGCCTTGTGGGGCAGGAACGAGTGATAAAAATTCAGCAAACCCAAAAAACTTTGTAGCTCCGCTTTGCTTTTGGGAGCGGGGGCCTGCACAATGGCCCTAGTCTTGTCCTTAGTCGGGTGAATTCCAGCCGCGTCCACGGCGAATCCCAGGAACTCCACCCGCGGAACCCCCAACAGACATTTTTCCTTCTTCACTTTCAACCCCGCCGCTTGGAACCTCCGGAGGACCTCTCGCAGGCGGCCTTTGAACTCTTCTTCGTTCGGGGCGGCGATTAAAACATCATCGAAGAAGGGTTGCACTCCGGGAATTCCTTTAAGGAGAGAGTCCATTATGCTTTGGAAAATTCCCGGAGCCACGCTCACCCCGAACTGCAATCGTTTAACTCTAAACGCCCCCCTGTGGGTCACGATCGTCTGCGCCTCTGCTGTCTTAGCGTCGACTGGCAGTTGCTGGTATGCCTGTGCTAAGTCCAGCTTGCCAAAAACCCGTGCCCCTGCGAGTGTCGATAGTACATGGCTGACTACGGGGACTGGATACGGGTTATCCTGGAGCGCTTTGTTGATCGTGCACTTGTAGTCAGCGCAGATCCTTACGTCCCCGTTCGGTTTCACTGGCGTTACAATGGGGGTCTCCCAAGCCGCATAAGTTACAGGCTCCAAGACGCCCTGGGCCGTGAGGCGATCCAGTTCTGCCTCAATTTTCGGCTTTAGGGCAAACGGGACGCGCCTCGCTTTGAGCCGTATGGGCCGGACCATGGGGTCAATCGGTAGGGTGATGGGCGGCCCCTTGTAGCTCCCCAGGGACCCATCGAAAACCTCGGGGAACTCCTGGCAGACCCCTTCGAAGTTGCTGGCCTGCACGTGCTCCACCCCTACCAGCTTGATCCCCAGTGGTTGGAACCAAGCTAACCCCAGAAGGGTGGTCAGTTGGCGCTTGACCACCAGGATGTCTAGGGGCCCCTTAAAGCTTCCCCTCTCCACATGCACCTGGGCCCACCCCACGACGTGAACCGGGTTTTTCTGGAAGTCCCTCAGTACGAAATCCGCTGGCCTCGTTTGGAGGCGGCGGCGGGGGCATAGTCTCGTAAGGGTCTCCTCTGAAATTATGGAGATCGAGGAACCCGAGTCTACTTCCATGACGCAGGGGGCGCCCTCGATCCGGACAGACATTTTGACCTTGTCCGGGGCTGCGAGGGGCAAGTTCAGTACCTGCAAGCTGGTGGATGCCGTCGTGTGGGTGTCCATGGAATCGTGATGCGCTGACGGTGGTCGACGGCTGCTCTTGGCCCGGCAAGCCCGGGCGATGTGGCCCATCTTCCCACAGCTTCTGCAGTCCAGGTTTCGGTACGGGCAGTCCCTCCTTTCGTGGGGGTCGCCGCAGCTGGCGCACTTGGAGCTGGGGTTGGTGGGGGCCCTCTCCGTCGCTCGTTGTCTTGCGGGGACCCGAGTTTCTGTCCTCTGTGGCCGTCGGAGCTGGAACGCTTCTTCCTCTGCTCGGTCCTCTGGTCCCATTTCTTCTTGGTGTACTGCCTCTCCCCGCGGCTGGCCATACGCCTTGGTGGCCCTCTCGAACGCCGTCGCCTCGTTGAAGGCTTGTTGTAGGGTGAGCTCCTCCTTTGCGAAGAGCTTCTGCTGCAGTCGCTCGTCTCGGAGGCCCCAGACGAAACGGTCCCTCAGGGCTTCGTCCCTCTTGTCGAAACTGCAGTTCCCGGCGATCTGCCGAAGGGCCGCCAGGTAGACCGCCGCTGTCTCCCCCGACTTCTGGTCCCTCTTGTGGAAGAGGAATCGGCGGGCGACGATGGACGGTTGGGGCGAAAAGTGGCCCGTGAGGAGTCTCACGACCTCCCCGTAGGTCCTCTCAGTCAACTTCGCCGGAGCGGAGAGACCCCGTGCGATCTCGAAGGTTTCTTCTCCACAGACGCTCAGCAGGACGTCTCTCTTCCTGTCGTCATCTTCGATCAGGTTCGCACGCAGGTAGCATTCGACCCTTTCTGTGTAGGTCTCCCATCTCTCGGGGTGCTCCGGGTTGAACTCCGCAAGATGGCCCGTCGTTACACTTGGGTTCGCCATGGCGGCGGCGGGCTGTGCGATCCTGCGGTCTCCGCCTTCCTCGTCTCCGGCCAGGTCTGGTTCCCCTCGGGCGGCCGGACCTAGCTCGATCCCATCCTCGTCGCCAGTGTAATGTACTGGGAGACGAGACGTGGTGAAGACTTCAGGCTTTATTCGCTAGTACATTACCGAACTGGGGAACACGCGGCCGGGTCCGCCAATATATACAAACACCCCGGAACAACCCCCCCGCTGGCCAGCCCAATCCTGGCCAGTTAAACTTCCCGCGCTTGACATTGATTGGCCGTGACTTTCCCCGCGCTGTGCCTGGTCGCCCTAGGACGCGCGGCGCGTGTGTAGAGTCCGATACTCTACACAAGCACATCTGTCTTCCCACCATCCACTATCAGCGGGGAGGTTGCCTCCTCGCTCTGAAGGCCACACGGCTTGGCTTCAAAGGGCACCAGTGTGAGAATGTACAGAGACACATCATAATTCAGTCTACAGCCCTAAATATTTTGGATACCAGTAGGGCAAGGTTAATTGCTACATAGGCACTTGGGGTTATTAGGAGGTTACAACATGGAGTCAGTTTGGTTCAGTTACAATGCATACATGAGCAATACTGAGATCACAATGCAAGTACAAGTTACAAGGCAGTGAAGCATCAGCAGTAGTTACAAGTTCTGACATACTGCCCCCCCCTAAGCGCCCCCCCCCCCCCCGGGGAGCCAACTTGGGCTTGTGTGGGTACAGTAGGTGAAACTTTTTCAGCAGTTGCGGTGCGGATACATCCTGTGACTTGACCCACTCGTGACAGCTGGGAGGGAAGTGTTTCCATCTGATCAAGTAATACAACTGGCCCCTTTTTACTTTGGAATCCAGAATCTCCTGGACCTCATGGTGACTCTGACCCCTCACTGTCGTCGGAGGGGGCGGCGGGGCCCTGGGATGGAATGACGTAGCACCAGGGTCTTTCCGAAGGAGGCGTGAGGAGTGCCGGCTGTTCTTGGACCTGCTTTGCGGCACCCATTAAAGCAGGTCGCTGTCGTTTCCCGCCGACTCGGTGTCATCCGACTCTTCGGTTGATTCCTCCACGGCTGTCAGGTCGGTGGTACAATCCTCGTCAGTCGCCAAGGAAGTGGCGACGGAGCCCCGACTGGGCTCCTTCGAGCGGCTACCCTTTTTCTTCTTCGGCCCCGAGGCGGCAGGTTTCGCCGGGGGTGGTGTGGCTCCTGCTTTAACGGGGCAGTTGGCGGCGAGATGATCCGGGTCTCCACATCTGAAGCATTTGCGTGCGGCGGAGGGGGTTGAGGTCGTTGGGGTCTTCCTCCCTTCCGCTTTAGTCGGAGTGTGTTTGGCCCCCTTCTTCCCCAACTGCTGCCGGCGCATTCCCACATGTTGGAGGTTAGTCTCCACTTCCCCGGCCAGTTGGATCCATCCGACCAGTGTGTCGGGTCTCCCTTGGCTGTAGCAGCGGTCGAGGATGTTTGGATTCAAGCCATTGCGGAACGCGGTGTACTTCATGACTTCGTTCCACCCCCGGGCCGCCGCACAGTATCCTAGGAACTCAGTGGCATACTCGCGAGTGGTGCGGTTGCCTTGTTCTATGCGTTGGAGGGCAGCGATGGCTTTCTCTTCTCGAAGAGGGTCGCCGTACTGGCGAAGCATTGCGTGCAGGAACCCCGCGACTGTTGCCAGTTCGGGCTTCCTCCCCGTGTAGAGCCCCACGTACCACTTGCGGGCCGGGCCCCTCAGTCGGGACGCGATGTGGTTTACTCGGCTGGCCTCTGTCGGGTAGTCGGCACCCCAGTGGGTGAAGAACGTGTCGCATTGGATCGTAAAATACTCCACGTCCTCTGCATTCCCGTCGAATGTAATCTTCAGCTCTCTGCCCCTGCCGTCGCCCCCCGGAGCAGCGGGGCCAGGGATCGCCGGGGGTCCCCCTGGGAGCGGGGCCTGGGGTACCGCCGGCGGCGGCACCGGGCCCGGCGGGGCCGGCAGCATCGGGGCGGGCGGCGCCGGTTGCACCGGAACGGGAGGTGCCGGTGGCGCCGGGGCAGGCGGTGCTGGTGGCGGCAGGGCCGGCGGAGCCGGGGCGGGTGCCACCGGCGGTACTGGGGCCGGCGGGACCGGTGGAGCTGCGGGCTGCGGCCCCAGCGGCAGCCCTCCTCCTAAAGCCGGGATCCCCAGGACCGCAGTTTGCAGGGTTCGAAGTTGGTCGTAGATCGCGCCCAGATTCTGCTGCATTTCCTCCGCCATCGACACGCGGGACCGGTGCACGTCGTCGTGAATTTCCCGCACCCAGTCGAACAAGTCGTTGCGGAGGGTCCGGATCGGGTCGTCCCCACGTCGTGCCCCCGGACCTTCTCCTTGGTCCTCGTCGTCGTCTCCGGTTCCTCCTTCGCCCAACATGCTTCGGTACCGTTGCTCCGCGGCGTCGATCGCTGCCGTGGACGTCCGCGGGCTCCAGGGTCGCGGGGCGGGGAACGCGTCGACCGAGAAAGGCGCTGGGACCTTAACTTTGCGCCTAACCCCCGTCACCTTCGGGTCGAGCGGCGGATCGTCTGTAGGGGTGGTGGGCTCTCCGCTGTCTGGAACTTTTGCCGCCATCGGACCAGGTTTCCAGTTCAGATAAGCCACAAGACAATGGGTTCACTGTTATAATGTCAGAACTTAAGAACTTCAAACGGATCCCATACTTGGTTACAAAGCTAGGATTTTATTAGAGAGAACTAAGTACTGGAAGAGACGAGATAACAGTGATGGCGAGGGCCAGCACCAGCGCAGTTTTATACACTAAAGCAAACACATCACAAAGCCACAATTCACACCGTTACAAGCACATCTGTCTTCCCACCATCCACTATCAGAGGTTGCCATCCACTATCAGAGGTTGCCTCCTCGCTCTGAAGGCCACACGGCTTGGCTTCAAAGGGCACCAGTGTGAGAATGTACAGAGACACATCATAATTCAGTCTACAGCCCTAAATATTTTGGATACCAGTAGGGCAAGGTTAATTGCTACATAGGCACTTGGGGTTATTAGGAGGTTACAACATGGAGTCAGTTTGGTTCAGTTACAATGCATACATGAGCAATACTGAGATCACAATGCAAGTACAAGTTACAAGGCAGTGAAGCATCAGCAGTAGTTACAAGTTCTGACAGATAAGAGCGTCAAGACCTCCAAGAACTTGGGCGTCCAATCCACCCCCAAAACTTCTAGGTCCAAGCAGTGGCCTAAGCCCTGGACCAAGAAGCCCTATCAAAGGTTCTCCCCTGATCAATGGCGTCCCCGGCCTGCACAGCCTGAACGACCCTCCTTCTCTGGTAACGGCAGGAACCGTTACGGGGCCCAGCCCTCCAACAAGTCTAAGGGGGCTCGTCCTCAGAAGCAGAGGGTTTGACTTCCTGCAAGCACGCGTCATCGTTCCCACTGTTGGCTCTTCCATCCGCCTACGCCCTTTCCTGCCTGCCTGGGAGTTGATCTCCACAGACAGGTGGGCACTGTCCATCGTGAAAGAGGGCTACAAAATAGAGTTTGTTCAGACCCCAAACCAGTCCGTGGTAGTTAC
This sequence comes from Heteronotia binoei, assembly GCF_032191835.1. NCBI lineage: Eukaryota > Metazoa > Chordata > Lepidosauria > Squamata > Gekkonidae > Heteronotia > Heteronotia binoei. The sequence goes on from NC_083230.1 coordinate 5,507,493, forward strand.
CACTCCCCCTTCCCCACCTCTGCTGGCGGAGGTGAACAACCTCCTACAGAAACAAGCCATAGAGGTGGTTCCGCCGGAGGCCAGGACAGGAGGCTTCTACTCCCGTTACTTCCTGGTCCCCAAACGGGACGGGGGTTTGAGGCCTATCATGGACCTTCGGAGTCTGAACAAATTCATTCTGTACCAGAAGTTCAGAATGGCTACCCTGCAAACTATCCTGCCCCTCATCAATCAGGGAGACTGGATGGCAACCCTGGACCTCAAGGATGCCTACTTTCATGTCAGCATCCACCCTGCGTTCAGGCGTTTCCTAAGGTTTGCAGTGGGTGCTCGGCACTTCCAGTTCAGGGCCCTGCCGTTTGGACTGTCTACCGCTCCTCGGGTGTTCACGAAGCTGATGAGTGTGGTGGCTGCCCGCCTTCGTCTTCAGGGAGTTGTTGTCTTCCCATACATCGACGACTGGCTTCTTGTGGCGAAGTCGAAGGAGAGTTTGACAACGCACATCGCCATCACTCTGCGTCTTCTCGGCACCCTGGGATTGCAGGTCAACCTGGAGAAGTCCCATCTGACTCCATCAAGGACAGTTCAATTCATAGGGGCTCTGCTGGACACAGATCAACACCGAGCATTCCTTCCTTCGCAGAGAGCAAAGGACATCATCAATCTGGTACAGCTTCTCCAAAGGCGGCAGTGGGGCACGGCTCAGCAGCTCCAGCGGATGCTGGGGCTGATGGCTGCGACGACAAGCGTGCTACGTTTCGCAAGACTGCGAATGAGGGGACTGCAACTGTGGTTCTTACGCCATTTTCGTCCGCTCAGAGATTCACCCCGAAAGAGGTTTTCCATCCCACCCGGGACTATCCAATCTATGCAATGGTGGGGATTGGAGAGCAACATCTGTCAAGGGGCTCCCTTTCATCTACCAACCCCTACTGTGACTATTGCCACCGACGCTTCCATGTGGGGGCGGGGAGCTCACCTGGAAGATCTATGTGTAGGGGGCCAGTGGCCTCCGAAACTGAGTCGGTGCCATATAAATTACTTGGAACTGCTGGCGGTTCACTTCGCCCTTCGCTCCTTTCGCCCTCTGTTAGCAGGGAAGACTGTGGCACTGCTTACGGACAACACCACTGCCCTGTGTTATATAAACAGACAGGGGGGGACAGTGTCCCGCAGACTGTGCTCGCTGGCGATGGACCTCTGGACGGAGTGCCTCCAGTGGGACATTTTTCTGAAGGCAACACACCTGCCGGGGGTCCTCAACATTCAGGCGGACTCTCTCAGCAGGGGTGGAGCTCTCCCACACGAATGGGAACTGCAATGGCAGTTCCTGGAGCCGGTGTTCCAGCGTTGGGGGTACCCACAGCTAGATGTCTTCGCCACAGCGGAGAACAAAAAGTGCCCCTTGTTTTGTGCCAGGGGAGGTGCGGATCCAGCCTCGCTGGGAGACGGACTCCTTCTTCAGTGGGGGGGCTGGTTCCTTTACATGTTCCCACCCTTGCCTCTACTGACAAGGGTAGTCCACAAGTTAGTTCAGGAGAAGCCACGTTGCATCCTGGTGACTCCTTGGTGGCCCCGTCAGAGTTGGTTCTCGATCCTGCTCCAACAGTCGAGGGGGGTATTTTATCAGTTCCCGACAGATCCGGACCTGTTGTCGGCCCAGGGCGGGCACGTACTCCACCACAACGTGCCTCACCTGAAGCTGACGGCGTGGTTCATCGATCAGTAGGGTTTTCCACCAGGGTCCAGCAAGTCCTCCAAAGCAGCAGGAAGCCTTCCACTCGTGCCTCTTACGAGAGGAAGTGGAAGAAGTTCAGTAACTTTGTGGCTGACTCCCCTACGTCGCCTGACTCCGTTGGGCTTTCGGCAATTTTTGAGTTTCTTTTAGCCTTGGTGGATGAGGGGCTGGTATTCTCCTCCATCAAGGTTTATTTGGCGGCTATCTCTGCTTTCCATGTTTCAGTAGAGGGCTATTCTGTTTTCGCTCACCCTCACTCCAAGAGGTTCATGAAGGGACTGTTCCGCCTTCATCCCCCTTCTAGATCCCCTCCACAGTTGTGGGATTTGACTCTGGTTCTGGACAGGTTGACTCGTCGTCCTTTTGAGCCCATGGCAACATGTTCCTTACAACTTTTGTCCTGGAAGACTGCATTTTTGGTTGCCATCACCTCAGCACGTCGTGCGGGGGAGCTCACGGCGATGCGCTGTGATTACCCCTACCTTGCCTTCAGGAAGCGGGGGTCTCCCTAGCTCCAGACATTACTTTTCTTCCCAAGGTGGTTTCCCAATTTCATCTTAACTTAGAAGTTTGGTTACCCACGTTTTACCCTAGCCCTTCCTCGGATGAGGAGCGCAGGCTGCATGCCTTAGACGTTAAACGTGCCCTCTTGTTTTATTTGGATCGTTCACGGGGCTTTCGTAAGGACAACCAACTTTTTGTCTCCTACTCTGCCCCCAAGTTAGGGTCCAAGATTTCGTCTCAAAGGCTTTCCAAGTGGCTCACTGAGACGATTAAACTTTGTTATTTGTTGGCGAAGAAGCCTTTACCTGGACCTGTTCGTGGACACTCCACAAGGGCGATGGCCACGTCGGTGGCATTCCTGAAAGGTGTGTCCCTTTCCGACGTCTGCAAGGCGGCTACCTGGTCTTCTCCGCATGCCTTCATGAAGCACTACGCGCTGGACGTGCATGCTCAGCAGAGGACTCGGTTGGGAGCTGCGGTGCTGCAAGCTGTTTCTTCAGGTTGACCGTCTTCCCACCTCCAGGTATGCTTTGCTTGCTAGTCTCCCATGAGTGTGAAGCACAGAGACCACGAAGAAGATAGACAGGTTGCTTACCTGTAACTGTAGATCTTCGAGTGGTCATCTGTGCATTCACACTACCCGCCCTCCTTCCCCACTGCTGACGGTCTCCCTCCAGTAAGAGGCTTTCGGCGGTCAGGAAGGAACTGGCGGGATCTCCGCGCTAGCACTGGTGGGCATGCGCATTGGGACGCCTGCGCATGCCCATTGGCGCCGAGCGCGAAAAAATCCCGGGCTTTTTCAGGTACCGATTCGGGGATCGGCGCAGGCGCACTATCCCATGAGTGTGAATGCACAGATGACCACTCGAAGATCTACAGTTACAGGTAAGCAACCTGTCTATTTTCAACATAACATTTGGTGCCTCTCCTCAAAACACCCCCCCCTCCAAGTTTCAAAAAGACCGGACCAGGGAGTCAAATTCTATGAGCCCCAGAAGAGCAATTCTATGAGCCCTTCATTATTTCCAAATGGAGGGAAGGCATTTAAAAGGTGTGCAGTCCCTTTAAATGTGATGGCCAGAACTCCCGTCGGAGTTCAGTCTTGCTTGTTGCAACCTTTCTCCTGGCTCCACTCTCAGTGTTTCCTGGCTTCACCCACAAAGTCCTCAGATATTTCTTGAGTTGGACCTGGCAACCCTAGCTGGTATACCTGATTGCTAAAAAAACCTCTTTTCATTTGTGTGCAGCCGTTAAACGACCAGTTCATAGGTCACACAGTGATGTAGCAATTCCTTGTTTCAGTCTGGTAGATCTAATAACATCTAGATAAAGTACTGTGTATTGTGTTCTCTGCTTTACTTGGAAACCATCTTGGGCAATCTGGGGAGAGAATGATGGCATAGAAATATACTGAAGAAATAAATAGGAATTGACAGGGTTCTTTCCCATGCTGGTGTAGGCCTTCTAGGGGCTGGGCATTGCTGGCATAGGTAGGAACTATGTCATATGTATACACTGTGTATAAATCACGCTAGAAATCTCTGGGGTTAAAAATTCTTGGTGTAACTGGCTTTGGGATACTATTTTTGTTGGAATTTTTTATTTGGTGTTTGGGTTGGCACTTCAAATCCACTGCTAATTTTTCTGCCGTTCTTGGCCGTGTATCCTGTGTGCTTTGGTCCAGTCTATTTCTTCTCATTTTGCAGCAGAACTACCGTAATCTGATTATCCTGTATGTTAGTTCTGCTGGTGGTTGGAATGTGGGAGTACAATTCCATGGTTCCTTATTCACTAACCTCTTGGTGTACAGATTTTCCATGTGATTAAGGTGATCTAAAGCAGAAATGTGTACCAGCCACAGAAAATACCTACCTGAAAAAATAATGCCCAGAAATTCAGCGTTGTGGGACCAGAACAGTGAGCTGTTGTTTCCTACCAAGTTTGTACCTTGGTTTGGAAGTTCTTCTCTCCTTCCACACTACCACCCATGTCCTTATATAAAATCCTCTCCTTGTTCTTTTATAGTGAAGTATAGGTTGACTTAAACTCCTGATTGTCACCCTGGCCTGACTAGAGTCAGGCTGGCTGGACATGCGTAGGCTTAAATAAATAAGCACAATTTTTTTTTAAAGATAAGTTGCATTTTATATCCATGTAGTACATCAAAGCAGTTTGCAATATTAGTCCAAAGTTTTGAACTTAGCTTCCTAATATAGAAAATCTCACACAATCATACAGGTATTCATAAAGACCTATTATGAAGCGGCGGGGTGGGCTCCCTCTGGGTATCCTACCCCCCCCAGGGAAAGTGTATGCGCAATACATAGCCTCTCCTTCCCGGTGTAGTGAACGCCGCGTGGTCACTGTCTGGCTATGCCTGGCAGATGGTCACTGCAATGGCCTCTCCTGCATTACTGCATCCGTAGCAACACCTTCTCGCTGGTCCCCCCCGTTTTTCACAGAGTTTGCTACGTCATGGTGCGACCGAATTGTCCGGCGGTATAACCGGATGGGCAGGCTGGGCCCACCAACCTCGCCAGCCTAAGAGAAGGAAAACTCTAACATCAAACCCGGGCAGATAGAGCTCGTTAATGTAACACCTGCCACCTGGAGGACTCGCTGCCGGCGTCCCAGCTTACTGGGCCATGGCAGATGACCCCCAGGTGAAAGGGTGGAGCCAGTACCGCGCACACTGCGCTTCACCTAAAAAATTCCTCTGCGCAGGCCTGAAGGGCATATCCACATACACAACCCACAACGCATCAAGTCCTGCAGCGATGGGCAAGGGGCGAAACGGCAGGTGGAAGGTGCCACTGGAAGCCGCAGTCCCAATCCTGCATGTAGGCGGTTCAGGGTATTGGTCGCCTGATGCTAACCCGGAGACGAAAGCATTTTTCGGCAGCACCCTGAACGACCAAGCAGCCTTATCTAGGGACAGCACTGCTTGCTCCACACGGAGAGGGGCCTAGAAAAGGTGGCCTAAACAAAGCTCGTCTCCTCCACCCCAGTTGGCTAGCCGCGGTCAACGGGCATCCTTATTTGCGGTCAAAAAATAACAACAAAGAAAAGGCATGCACCTGCCTCACAAAGTGTGCAAAGACTAAAGCTTGCATGTTGGAACATCAGAACCATGCTTGACACAGTAGACAGTGGTCGCCCTGAACGACGCTCTGCTCTAGTTGCCCACGAACTTCTCAGGTTGAATATCGACATAGCAGCTCTCAGTGAGGTCCGTTTCCCTGAGGAAGGTAGTCTTCAAGAACACGGTGCTGGCTATACCCTCTACTGGTCGGGTAAGTCAAAGGCTGAGAGCCGCCTTTCTGGCGTTGGCTTCATGGTCAGGAACTCCATTGCCTCCAAACTCGAAAACCTGCCAACAGGTCACTCAGATCGCATCATGTCCATGCGCCTCCCACTTCAAAACAAGCAACATGCAACACTCTTCAGTGTGTATGCCCCAACCCTTCAAGCAGATCCTGCAGAAAAGAACAAGTTCTATGCTGATCTACACAACCTCGTACGGAAGACCCCTACAGAGGACAAGGTGATCATCCTTGGCGACTTCAATGCCAGAGTAGGTAAAGACTCGGAAGCCTGGAAAGGAGTACTTGGCAAACACGGCATTGGCAACTGCAATGACAACGGGCGCCTCCTGCTAGAATTCTGCATGGAGCACCAGCTCACCATCACCAACACTATCTTCCAGCAGAAGAACAGTCTGAAGACAACCTGGATGCACCCACGGTCCAAGCACTGGCACCTTATCGACTACATTCTGGTGCGCCAGAGAGACCTTCGAGATGTCTTACACACCCGAGTAATGCCCAGTGCGGAATGTCATACGGATCATCGTCTTGTACGCTGCAATCTCCGTCTTCACTTTAAACCCACACCCAGGAGAGGAGGTATCCCTCGGAGGAAGTTTCAGGTTGGCAGTCTCCAGTCAGCCGAAGTTAAAGCTGTCTTCCAGGCAAAACTCCAGTCAAGAATTGAGGACCTCAGTTGCCCCACAGACCCTTCTCCAGAAGCACTCTGGGGACACCTAAAAACTACCATCCTGCAGATCTCTGAAGAAGTCCTCGGGTTCTCCACAAGGAAGAACAAGGACTGGTTTGATGAGAACAATCAAGAGATCCAAGATTTACTGGCGAAAAAGAGATCTGCCTACCAAGCACATCTTGCTCAGCCCTCCTGTCCTGGGAAAAAAGCAACCTTTCGCGCTGCATGTAGCAACCTCCAGCGCAAGCTTCGAGACATTCAGAACGAGTGGTGGACCAAGCTTGCAGAGAGAACCCAGCTGTGTGCAGACACTGGTGATTTAAGAGGGTTCTACAAAGCCCTGAAGGCAGTATATGGTCCATCATATCAGGCTCAGAGTCCCTTGCATAGTGCAGACGGCCAAGTGCTCCTCACAGACAAGGCATCCATACTGAACCGGTGGTCAGAGTATTTTCAGGTTCTCTTCAGTGCCAACCGCGTAGTTCAAGATTCAGCAATCCACCTCACCCCACTTCAACCAGTGAAAACAGAGTTGGATGAGATCCCCACCCTAGAAGAGACTGTTAAAGCCATCAAGCAACTGAAAAGTGGCAAGGCAGCAGGAGTTGATGGAATTCCACCAGAGATCTGGAAGCATGGGGGCACAGTACTACATAGCTCACTTCACAAAGTACTTGTCACCTGCTGGGAACAAGGCAAATTACCACAGGACTTTCGCGATGCAATCATCATCACCCTATACAAGAACAAAGGGGAAAAGTCAGACTGCTCCAACTACCGGGGGATAACCCTGCTCTCCATCGCAGGCAAAATCCTTGCCAGAATACTCCTGAACAGACTGGTGCCCACCATTGCAGAAGAACTCCTCCCAGAGAGCCAGTGCGGCTTCAGAGCTAACAGGAGCACCACCGACATGGTATTTGTTCTCAGGCAGCTCCAAGAGAAATGCAGGGAACAGAACAAGGCTCTGTATGTGACTTTTGTCGACCTTACCAAAGCCTTCGATACCGTTAGCAGGAAAGGCCTGTGGCAAATCTTGGAACGTTTAGGATGTCCCCCAAGGTTCCTCAGCATGATCATCCAGCTACACGAAAACCAGCGAGGCCAAGTCAGACACTGCAACGACCTCTCGGAGCCCTTCCCAATAGGCACAGGTGTAAAGCAAGGCTGCGTTCTCGCGCCAACTCTCTTTACGATCTTCTTTAGCATGATGCTTCAAAGAGCCGCAGTAGATCTAGATGATGACGATGGTGTCTACATCCGCTATCGCACCGATGGCAGCCTGTTCAACCTGAGGCGACTAAAGGCCCACTCCAAGACGATGGAAAAACTCATTCGAGAGCTACTGTTTGCTGATGATGCTGCACTCGTCTCCCACTCGGTATCAGCTCTGCAGCATATGACGTCCTGCTTTGCAGAGGCTGCCAAGCTATTCGGCCTAGAAGTTAGTCTGAAGAAGACAGAAGTTCTCCACCAGCCTGCACCCCAGGAAGATTATCACCCTCCCTGCATCACTGTGGGTGAATCAGTTCTGAAAACAGTCCAGCAGTTCAGCTACCTGGGGTGCATCATCTCCTCAGATGCCAAGATCGATAAGGAGATTGACAACAGGCTGGCAAAGGCAAACCGTGCATTTGGCCGACTGCACAAAAGAGTGTGGAGCAACAAGCATCTGAAAAAAGGCACAAAGATCAATGTTTACAAAGCGGTTGTGATGACAACCCTCATCTACGGCTCCGAATCGTGGGTTTTATACCGTCATCACCTGCGACTCCTCGAGCGCTTTCATCAGCGCTGCCTTCGCACCATCCTCAACATCCACTGGAGTGACTTTGTGACCAACACTGAAGTTCTCAAGCAGGCGGAGGTTACCAGTATCGAGGCACTGCTGCTGAAGACGCAGCTGCGCTGGGCAGGGCATATTTCTAGGATGGAAAACCACCGCCTTCCCAAGATTGCCCTGTATGGCGAACTCTCTACCGGCCATCGAAATAGAGGGGCACCAAAGAAGAGGTACAAGGACTCCTTGAAGAAATCCCTTGGCGCCTGTCGCATCAACCATCACCAGTGGTCTGACCTAGCCTCAGATCGCAAAGCATGGAGACACACCATCCACCAGGCTGTCTCTTCCTTTGAGAACGCACGCATAGCTGGTCTTGAGGACAAAAGGAGATTGAGGAAGAATCGCACTGCTACAGCACCAATCCTAAACCAGACTTTTCCCTGCAGCCACTGTGGCCGGACCTGCCTGTCCCGCATTGGTCTTGTCAGCCACCAGCGAGCCTGCAGCAGACGTGGACTATTGCACCCTTCTTAAATCTTCGTTCGCGAAGCCAAGCCGAGAGAGATTATGAAGCATAAAACACATAAAGGGCATATGTGAACCATTTTCACCTCCCCCCTTGTATAAACGTTGTATTTTTCTGTTAAGGGACAGGATAAAGGCAACTAGACTTGTATACAGTTCAAACAAGATAATTTGAACCTGACTTTATGTTTATTTTCAGAAAGCTGTTAATGAAATGTTGTGGCAGGAGGGTGCCCTGAATAGTAAAATATAATTTTTGCTTTACATGCATTATTAACCTTGGCCTTATTTTTTTTAATCTCATCATGACTGGTGAGTCCCTTTTATTTTCAATTTGCTCCAGGCCTTCAGTGGCCCTCCAGAATCTCTGTCCTTTCCTTCCCCTGGAGGCCAGGCTGCTACGAGAATGTGAGGCTTTTGTATTCTTCTCATCTCCTCATCCAGCCCTGATTCCTTTGTTTAGTCAAGGAATGTAAAAGAGCTTGAATTCCTTGACTGAAGAGAGCGGCAATGATCAGGACAGGGAAATGAGAAGCTTACACAGACTTCTCATTCCTTATTGTGGCCTGCCAAGATGCCGATACTGGTGAGGATGTGATAGGGTTTCTTTTGCTCCAGGGGCTTCCATAGCACACACGTGCTTTGTCCACAGCAGGACTGGACTGAGCCAGTTCCAGCTGTCTCCATTATTATGCTTATTAGTCTAAGTACCCTTGGCTTTCCTATCAGTTTCAGTCACCTTTAATGGCATAATGGCATTAAAATACACATAATAACAATTTCAGACCATGTGACCATGAACAATAAAATACAAATAACTCATTTTAAAAGGCTGTATCTGGTTTGGGCCACTTCAAGTCAGAAACTTAGCAACCAAAGCTGTGATTTCACTACTAACACCATTTAAGAGATATTGAATAATTCTACCTTTGTTAACATTAGAAACAGAATACAATAATGGCAATAAAAGTTTCTTATGAGAAATTGTATGTAGTTGACAATGTAAAATAATATGTTGAATTGAATCTTTCAAAGCAGAATTACTCAGCCTTTCATGAAAGGGAGTTTTTTTTAATCTGCCCAATAATATATTGGAAGGGAAAGCGTTTAGAATTATGGAATCATAGAGTTGTAAGGAGCCTCCAGGGTCATCTAGTTCAGCTCCCTGCACAATGCAAAAAAATCACAAACACCTCCCCCTAAATTCACAGGGTCCTCATTGCTCTCGGCCATCTAGCCTCTGTTTAAAAACCTCCAAGGAAGGAGAGCTTCCTGTTTAAAAACCACTAGGGATGTGCAAAAAAAAAAATTCGGTATTACACGGATTCGGAAGTATACGGGGGGGATTCGGAATCCCCATATACTCCTGAATACCGCATTCAGAATAGCCGCATATACGGTAGATGCGCGGTTATTTCCGAATATACGGCCCTATTATACCCTATGGGCCGTTGAAATCAATGGCAGATAGGGTATATTTGAAGCCTCCTGGAGGGAAGGGGGTTTGAGGGAGAGCCCCCAAATTTGCAGGGGACCTGCAGGGGACTCCCCCCTCCAACCCCCCCAAGTCCCAAAAAGATTGGGCCAGGGAATCCCATTCCAGGGGCACCCAAAGAGGGTGCCCCTATTCCATCATTATACCCTATGGGCCATTGACATCAATGGCAACATAGGGCATAATTAGAGGCTACTGGGGGGCAGGAGGTTTGAGGGAGAGCCCCAAAAACTGCAGGGAACCCGCAGGGGACTCTCCCCTACAAAACCCTCAAGTCCCAAAAAGATTGGGCCAGGGGGTCCCTGTCTTTGGGCCCCCCAAAAGGCCCATTGCCAACAATGATGGGGAAAGCCCAATTAGCCACTTCCTCACTGTAATTGTCGTGGGAAAAGTGACTCTGGGGAGCAGGGGGTTTTGAGGAGAGCCCCCCAAACTGCTGTGCAGCTTCAGGGCACTGTCCCACACAAAACCCACAAGGCAAAAAAAAAAAAATTGGACCAGGGGGTCCAATTCCTGGGGCACCCAAAGCCAAAACTAACTTTACACCAGATAATCTCTATAGGACCCAAATGCACTACATCCCTCTATCAACTCTATGAACCCTGCAGGCCTGGAACCAATATAAACTCAGTTGCCAACATCACTGCCACAGAAAACACAATCTGCTCAAGGTCTGCTCTGCAGACCTGGCTGCAGCAAACCCAGATGCCAGCTCTCCAGCCCTGTCCCAAACAACACGGGGAGAGCTGGCCAACCACAACAAGCCTGCTGGTTCTGGGTCTCTCACCCAGGTGCCAGCTTCCCTGCCATAGAACACACAATCTACAGATGCCAGCTCTCCAGCCCTGCCCCAAACAACACAGGGAGAGCTGGCCAAGCACAACAAGCCTGCTGGTTCTGGGTCTCTCACCCAGGTGCCAGCTTCCCTGCCACAGAACACACAATCTACAGATGCCAGCTCTCCAGCCCTGCCCCAAACAACATGGGGAAAGCTGGCCAAGCACAACAAGCCTGCTGGTTCTGCGTCCCCGTGCCGCAGCCCATCGGCATTGAGAGGCAGCGCTCATCACCGACACTCATGGCTAAGGTCAACAGCCCTGCAGCAAGACATGAGGGCTTTTGTTGAGGACTTGCCCTTTGAGGGGGACAGCCTTTTCAGCACCACCACAGACAGTGCACTGCAGGAGATAGACAAGAGCCTGAAGACCTCCAGGAACTTGGGTGTGCAGGCAACATCCAGAGCTCCTAAGGTGAAGCAGTGGCACAAACCCTGGGCCAAAAAGACTTACCAAAAGTTCTCGCCTGAACAACAATGGCGACCTCGTTCGACCCAGCCTGACAGCAGACCATCTTACTCCGGCAACAACAGGAACCGTTATGGCTCCCAGGCCACCGGCAAATCCAAGGGTTGCCAATCCCCAGGTGGGGGCAGTGGATCCCCTGGTTTGCAGGCCCTCCCCCTGCTTCAGGGTTATCAGAAAGCGGCGAGGGGGGTGGAATGTCTGTTGGGCACTCCATTATACCCTATTGAGATCAATTCCCATAGAGTATAATGGAGAATTGATCCATGGGTATCTGGGGCCCTAGAGGGACTGTTTTTTGAAGTAGAGGTACCAGATTTTCAACATAACATTTGGTGCCTCTCCTCAAAACACCCCCCCCCCCCAAGTTTCAAAAAGATAGCCCACAGCCTCACTGAACCGCACAGAGTAGGTCCTACTGACTGAATGCTTTTGGATTTTTTAAAAAATGTGTATGGCTTTGAAACTCTGTATATAGTTTGATTTCTGTGCGTTTTTCTAAAATATGGTTAAGGAATATTAACTCATAGATGATATTAATTCCTGCTTGGTATCAATGTTCCCTCTAAGCTGTGGAGACTTCTGAGCAGAAATTCTACTTTGAGGAGCTACTGGCATTAAAGTTGTGAGCTACTACATAAGTTGTTTGTTCTAGGGCCATTTTTCCTGAGCTGAGACAAAAATGTGTGAGCTGGAGGCTAAAAACTTGTGAGCTAGCTCACACTAACTCAGTTTACAGGGAACATTGCTTGGTATATGTGCCCATGCATTGCATAAAAGAGCCTTTGAGGTTTCTAAGCTGACTGCTAGTTAAGGTCAGGACTGTCCAGTATCCTGCTAATTCGCCACATAACATCATCAAACTCTGGTACAAATTGCTGTTTTTCTTTCCTTTCAGGTATTACCACCCTTCGAACTAAAACAGGAAACATCACAGTAGGTGAGTTACGATATTTAGTTTTTTCAATCCAGAAAACGCAGCTGCTGTACTTGTATCAGTGATGACGGTGCACAGTTTTTTAAGATGTGGACCACCATTAATCTTTCTAAGAAGTGTGCAGTAGAGATATATTTCATCATTTCTGTTTATCTGCAATAGCTTTTGCTAGAATTCCCTTGAACACGGGCTTGAATTCTCCAGATCTGTTCCACTAACAATGGCATTTTCCTCCAGTGTAAGAGCTTCTTGCATCCAGGGAAAATTGCTTCTGCTTGGGGAAATACCTCTGCTAGTGGAACAGATCTGTGGGATTCAGCCCATGAGATGGTAGTCCCGGACTTGAATCAGGCTTCATTATGACCTTAAAGCTATTATATTTCAACCCCCCCACCCCTGTAATATGTACTGATTAAAGTTGGGCCTGTTCAGTCTGGCCATACTGAGCACTCACCAGAACTCTCAAGAACATGCTCATCAAACACATAGAAAAATAGATCTGGGATTATTTTGAACCATATAATACAGTTCTTTAAATTAAATGGGAATATCTAAGCTTTATTATTTGGGGACATCTCCCCCCCAAGCTTTATTATTTGGGGACATCTCCCATCTTTGAAGAGGATCCTTGAATATGTTTTCCTAAGAGGTTTAGGGGGGTCACTCACCTGTGCCCACCATTATAGATTCCTTGACAGTACACAATATCTTTACCTCTTTAATCTGAGCTTTTGAGACTTTGGTCTCTGTACCAGACTAACCAGCCAGTGACGAACATAACTAAATTATCCTAGTCTAATTAATTGGCTGTACAGTCTGGTATTTTTGCCATTGGATAATGTTTTAGATTGTTTTGTAATATTTAATTAGTTTTGTAATGTCATATGGTTAAACAAATTTGCATTCATAATTGCTCTAAACCGCCACTTGCAGTGCAAAAAAACCCCATCAGCCATGGAAACTGCAGAATGAGATCCAGTATTCAAAGTTTCCTTTTAATTTCCTCAGATGAACTGATTTTTTAGGCAGCCTTTAGTCAGACTTCCACATTACACTGGAAGTGAATGCTTCCACTTTCTGGTGCCTAACAGAGTTTCCTTTTAGATAGATCCAAATAGGCAGCCGTGTTGGTCTGAAGTAGTAGAACAAAATAAGAGTCGATTGCATCTTTAAGACCAACAGTTTTATTCAGAACGTAAGTTTTCATGTGCATGCACACTTCTTCAGACGAGGAATGAGGTACAGTAAGCAGAGCCACATATAGCTGGTGGGGTTTGGAATACCCAGTGGTACAAAGTTAAAATCCAATAGCAGAATAGTAAAATTAACGAATTCAGAAAACCTTTGATCTGGGTTGCATTAGCGTGGGAAACCATAAAACAGTAACATGTCAGAATGTGAGAATGCCTGTTAATTATTCTATTGCTAATAAACCTGAGACAAAAAGAAGGCATTCTTATTATTTATATAGAGTTTCCTTTGTTAAAAAAAAGCATACTAATGGCCAGCTGTTGATAGCCTTTCAACTGTTCAGATTTAAATAATTATGTTCTAGTAAAAAACAAATATGAAATGTCACTCTAGTGATTAGCAGAACTGTCAATTAATGCACAAGGTTTTAGCTGATTAATCATCTGCCTTTTAACCAACTAATCAGTTAAATCTAATTATATTTGCGTTTGCACCCAAACCTTCAACATGATGTCCATTTGAGAAGAGTTATATATCTTACAATTTAACAAACAAATGCTGTCACTTTTTTAAGAAAGAAAAACCCGCTATTTTCCCTTTAATTCCCTATTATGCTGACAAAGAATCAAAATTGCTTCTGAAATTACACACACACACACACACACACACATATATGTATATATTGTCCTGGCTTGGATAGCCTAGGCAAGCCCACTCTCATCAGATCTCAGAAGCTAAGCAGGGTTAACTGTGGTTAGTACTAGGATGGGAGACTGTCTTTGAAATACCCAGTCGAGAGGACAGGGGCAGGCTTTATTCAGCCACCTCTCTGAATATCGTCCAGGCACCCAGTAGGGATAAGTCACCAGAGTCAACATGACTTCCAGGTGTAAACACACAACAATATATACAAAATAACAAAAAAGAGAAAAGAACTAAAAAAAATTAACTTGCAAATTTACTAGTTAACCGGCAAAATTAATTAATTTGCTTATTAGCCCTCTTAAGAGGGCAGAGTTACTCTGCTGATTTCAATGAACTTGGACTGGAGTAACTCTACACGTGATTGTATTGTGAAGCTTGGAGGCGCAGTTATTAAGATTTACATTCTGTGATTTTAAAATGAATGTTTAAAAAGGCAAAAGCGCAATCTGCGAAGGAGGATTGTGCTGAATACAACAAATTAAGTTTATTGAAAGCATTTCTGTGCTGCCTGTCCGTCCAAATAGGGTCCCCAAGCACTAAACATTAAAACATTTGAACATTCAAATAATGTGTGGTTTACTGTAATGTGTAATGTACTGTCAAGTCACTTCTGACTTATGGTGACCCTATGAATTAATGTCTTCCAAAATATCCTATCGTTAACAGCCATGCTCAGTATGGAATCATAGAGTTGGAAGGGACCTCCAGGGTCATCTAGTCCAACCCCCTGCACAATGCAGGAAACTCACAAATACCTCCCCCCTAAATTCACAGTATAGCAGGAAACCATACTCAGGTCTTGCAAAACTGAGGGCCATGGCTTCCTTTATTGAGTCATTCTGTCTCATGTTGCGTCTTCCTTTTTTTCCTGCTTCCTTCAACTTTTCTTGACATTACTGTCTTTTCCAATGTCTCTTGTCTTATAAAATTATTCAGTAACACACACACACACACAACTAGTGATGGGCACAAACCAGAAAAACCCAGTTCAGTTTAGGTTTGAGACCTGTCCCAAATCCAAACCCAACCACTCTTCTGAACTAAACCAGTTCAAGAAGTTCAGGACGTGATGAGGTGTTCCAGGGCTTTTTTTGGAGCAGGAACTCCTTTGCATATTGGGTCACATACCCCTGATGTAGCCTCCAAGTGCTTACAGGGGTTTTAGTACAGGGCCTACTGTAGGAAGATTGGCTCCATCAGGACTGTGTGGCCTAACAGGCAAAAAAGCCCTAGGATGGTCCTTTGGGGTCCTAGAGACTGGATAATCACAGAGCAATTCCAGATGACTCTCCTCTAACTGCTCACCAGTTTTTGTGAAGACTGAACTTGTGTGTGTGTGTGTGGGGGGGGGGGGGGTGTTCCAAGTTACGGACTCCCAAACAAGGTGCCCCAGGAAAGTGCTTTGCAGGGAGATGTCATGCACAGATTCTTTAGTGTATAGAATGTTTTCTGGGTAAATGTTGTCAAGTGTAAGTTCTGGACCTTAGAACAACCTAGTAGAGGGGAGGCATCAAACTTGTAGTGGACCTCTCCACGATGGACACTCCTCTCCCCTCGGAAGGATGCGGGAGAGAACTGTTGCCAGCACTGTTGTAGATGGATGTGTCCCTGGCTGGGCTCATCATCTTTCCAACAACCCTGGCCTTTGAGTCACCCACATAGTAGGAGGCTGTAGTGCAGTGTAGGGTAGGAAAGGGCCAACCCTCCCACCCTGCTCCAGAAGCTACCTGCATGGCACCTTTCCTCCACAAGCAAGGTAACTATAGCACCCCACCCAGGCCTAGAATTCACCTGCATGATAGGAGGCTCACTCCCCAAGCCCACCATCCTGCCACAGAAAATGGGACTGCAGGGAAGGGCCTGCCCTGTCCAAGGGCCAGGAGCCAGAGCCATCCACATGGTTGTGGGCCCTCCCTTTGTGGATGGACACCGTGATTACAGGGGAGGGCCAATCCTCCCACCTTAAAATGCCTGGGGCTCAGGAACCACATACACAGTGGTGGTTGCTGTGTTTCTCTGGGCCCATGCTCCCTCAGTGGACGTGATTATAGGGCAGGGCCTACACTTCTGCCCTACCTGGGGCCTGGGAGCCACCCACACAGTTGCAGGTGGTTGTATCTCCCTGGGTAGGCCCACCCTACCCTCCTTCCGTGAACAATGTGACTGTAGGGCAGAGTCAACCCTCCCACCCTAACCGGGGCCCAGGAACCATGCTGTGGGTGACTGTGTCCCCGTGGGAAAAGTGAATGCAGGGCAGCACCAACCCTCCCACCCTGTCTAGGGCTTGAGAGCCACCCACACAGTTGCAGGTGGCTGTCTCTCCTCAGGCCCATTCTCTTTCTGCAGATGAACAGCTTGGTTATGGGGCAGGGCCAATCCATCCTCCCTGCCTGGGTCCAAGAGCCACCTGCATGGTGGCAGTTGGGTTCATCTTCCTGGGCCCATCCTCCCACTAGGGTTGCCAAGTTCAATTCAAAAAATATCTGGGGACTTTTGAGAGGGGGGAGCCAGGAGCAAGGTTGTGACAAGAATAACTGAACTCCAAAAGGAGTTCTGGCCATCACATTTAAAGGGACTGCACATCTTTTAAATGCCTTCTCTCCATTGGGAATAATGGATAGGGGCACCTTCTTTGGGGACTCATAGAATTGGACCCCTGGTCCAATCCTTTTGAAACTTCAAGAGTATTTTGAGGAGAGGGATTGGATGCTATGTTGAAAATTTGATGCTTCTACCTCAAAAAACAGCCACCCCCAGAGCCCCAGATAACCATGGAATTTAGGGAATTGGATATTGTCTGTGAGGCCTTTTTGACTTATTTCGCAGATAAAGTCTCGACTCTCTGCCATAATCTCCACAGTATGGGAACTGGAAGCCTGTTGTCTGTCTTTGGGTCCCACATTGGACCACTTCAGCCGCCTCTCTCAGGAGGATGTGGACAGGATCCTGGCTGTGGTGAAGCCCACCACTTGTCCTCTGGACCCATGTCCATCCTGGCTTGTTAAAGCAGGTGGGGAGGACATTCAGCGGCCCTTAGCTGAGATTGTTAATCTATGCCTGTCATCAGGTGTTTTTCCAGCTAAGCTTAAAGAGGCAGTGGTTTGCATGCTTTTGAAAAAAAACAGAGAGAACCTTTCTCCCTACAGCCTTTCCAGCCAAGCCTTTTATGCTTTCCCTACCAAGTCCCACCTCTCTCTAGGCTCTGAAAATCTGCCACCCAATCAGAGGGACAGAAGGGATCTTAGGAAATGTAGGCCCTCCTGTGGATCTGACTTTGTACACTGCTCTGCAGCTGCAGTTTTTACAAACCATTGGAAACCTCTGTTGTCTGCTTCGAACACTCCCCAATTTCTGGATTGGCTCTGGTTTCTGCGCCACTGTAACCTCCTCTTTATATGTTATGAAGCTGTCTCCTCAGCAAATACATGGCAAGGCCCCTTGAGAAGAGCAAAGAATTGAGCCATACTCCTAACTTCCTGATAAAGTTGACTGTAGAAAGATGGACCACATCAAGGGTCAGTAGTTGTGGCTACCCCAGTGGCCCAGGCTTCCCAAGCCACATAATCTCTGTCTTAGATGGTTGTAGCTTCAATCAACTCTCACCTAGCCATTCCACCACTGTATAGAGGCAGGAGGCCAAGACCAGAATTCCAGCTTCTGGTTGGTCCTTAAATAAGAGGTAGAGCTGGGTGTCATCCATATATTGATGGCATCTCAATATTGATGGCATCCAAACCTCCTGACAGTTTGCGCTAGAGAGTACATATAGATGTTAAATAACATTGGGGAGAAAATTGATCTCTGCAGAAGTCCACAGGTTAGGGCCCATGGTGAGGACCTCTCTCCACCCATGATTACCCTCTGAGATCAGTTCTGGACCAAATGATCTACTGAGTCAAAGGCAGCTGACAGATCCAACAGGACCAGTAGCACCATCCCACCTGCATCAAGGTGTAACCAGAGATCGTCAACCAGAGCAACCAAAGCTGTCGCAGTCCCAAACCCCAGCCAGAAGCCAGATTAGAAGGAATCTAAGGCAGATGGCTCCTCTAGGAAGTTCTGGAGCTGTTCAGACACTACTTGCTCAGAAATGGAAGTGGTAATTGGCTAGGTCCCTCTCATCTAGCTGTGACCTTTTCAGAAGAAGTATCTCCATTACTTTCTTGGGGGAGCCAAGGAAAGAGCCCTGGTACAGTGAGAGATGTATAATGTCTCCCGAGGCTCCTCCTACCACTTCCCTGGAGGCTTTCACTAACCATGAAGTGCAGGGCTTGAAGGAGCTGATATGACCATGGGCTGCACAGACAATATGAGAATGGGTTGAAGGAGTCCAAAAACGGACTGGATCGCACACACAGGGCCCCAAGATTCCCACTGACTCCAAATCTGGTAGCCAAGTCTTGGCAAAGGAGGAAGACTTTTGAAACATTTGAAAACAATGTTGCAAATGTGTTACAGCTAATAGCAAAATGTTCATCTACTTTTGGAGCCATTGAAGGGGTGGTCAGTTGCCGAATGGCTCTAAACAATTGAGCTGGGCATGACACAGCAGATGCAGTGAGGCAGGAAAGTAAGAGCACATTGCTGCCTTCACTGACGTTTCATAGGCCTTCAGGTGGGCTCTATAAAGTGCTCTTGTTTCATCACAAAGTTTGTTGCCAGCACTACTCTAGCCATCTAAGCCCCCTTTTTACTGTCCTTCTTTCATCTGTATACCAGAGAGCCAAGGTAGTACAGGGGCAAAGAGGGCAACTCGTTCAGTGGCCTCCTGAAGGCCCAGAATCCAGGCATCTGTGAGTTCATCAAGATAGCTGCCAACAAAGCCAGACAAATCCTGCAGAGCATTCTGGAATCCAGTTGGATCTATAAGTCTCTGTGTTGACTATAGAGGCCCAAACTACACTACATTTGTAACACAGAGTGTCTGGGTTCCTCTGACTGGTTTTTCAAGCACATGGGGCCCCATTTTGGATTGGAACCACAGCATGCTCTTAATCAAAGTAAGATTGATTTGCTCCTGCTACCCCCCCCCCCCACAAGTAGTGTTTCTACCTCAGCCATTTTGCAGTTTTGCCAACCATCTCTGAGGTCTTCCAGAGTGAAACTCTGCTTGCATAGATCAGTGTGGAGATTCAGCCCCCTTACTACAGGAAGATGTAGAAAATGCTGCATTTGTTGGTAACACACTAAGAGAGCTTTCCTTCTTAATTGCTAAAACAGTGGAAAGTATTTTGAATAGTTACAGTGTGTGCTCTCAAGACCGGTTCTCTAATCTGCATAGTAACTGAGAATTACAGCAGGAGCCCTTTAAAATCTAGGAATACTGAGCAGACAACAGCTGGCCTGACACTTCAGGCGGAAGTACCGAAAGATCATGAGAGCCATTGCAGCTCTTTCCTGCCCACTCAGGGAACATATTTATTACCCATCTCCCTAATGGTGGTGGGGGAAATGAGGTAATACTCAACTGCTGTGTTGAGGGTTTTGAACTGGGAGCAACAGGGCCTTTGACACAGAATGTCCCGCAACCCACTTCGAATTTCTTCCCTTAGAAACAAATGCATTTTTGTAAACTCAGCAGGCGATTTGGATAAAATAAGAGAAGTTCAATTGACAGTTATATTGGTTGTCTTGGAACAAACAGGTGTCTGGCAGTGTTTCCTTGCTGCCCATGTTATATCTTGCTGGCCAGGCTACGTCTGTAGAATGAAAGACAGAGATATGGTGGTAGGAGATTTTTTTCACAAAGGGTGACAAGATATGGAAATGCTCAGACCCCTTATGATCTCTGTCCCATCCTAAGGAAGGATGGTGTGCAGGCCTAGTTAATTCCTTTCTGTTTGACCTTAATGCTGTGTAATGCCAAGTCATTAAGAAATAAGATCACAATTCTCCAGGAGACTATCCTGGAAGGATGCTTTCACAGGTGTGCTTGACCAAGACCTGAGTGGGTGAGAATAAGGTAGTTCCTCTCATCCAGTTTAGGATATTTGATCCTCCATCAACATTGAACTAAGGGATGGGGGGTAGAGGGGTGATCCTCATCTGAGACTGTTTTCCCTTCCAGAGGATCCCTGCACCAAACATCACTGGCCTTTAATGTGTTGGCCTGGCTTGGGGTATCAGGGAGAGGGTGAAATTCCTGATGGTGTGCCATTTGCCCAGTGGACTCCCTTCTGGAACTGTCAGAGGCAGTAGCTTTTAAATATATATATATATATATATATTAGTTTTAAACGGGATGTAAAGGCAGTAGGTGAGTGGACAGTGTTTTCCCCTAGACTGCTGGTCTTGGGGGACTTTAACTTCTATGCAAAGACTTCCTTACCTGGTGCAGCCTCAGACTTCATGGCTGCCATGGCAACATGGGGAGTCTTTCTAGGTCTATCAGCAGTGTTTGATAAAGTTGGCCATTTGGTCCTAATCAACTACCTTGCCTCCCTGGGGGTAAGGGACAATGCCTTTATTTGGTTCTCCTTGTTCCTTCGGAGATGCTCTCAGAGGGTTGCTATTGGGAAGGAGAAGACTTCCTAATGAGACCTGAATTGTGGAGTTCCACAGGGTTTTATCCTCTCTCCAATGTTACTTAACATATATATGAACTCTCTTGCCAAGATCATCAGGAGGTTTGGAGTTGGGTGCCATCAATATGCTGATGGCATCAGTTCTTCCTCCTGCTAGATAAGCAGTCAGTGGCAAAGCTCTCAGCACTATCCTAGTGCCTGGATGTGGTAGTCCAATGTTCAAGGTTGGCTGAAGTTGAATCCATTCAAGATGGAGATCATGTGACTGGGAATGACTGAGATGTGATATTCACTGCCAGATCTCAATGATGTTCAGTTGACAGCTGTAGACTTTGTAAAGAACTAGCTTTTTCCTAGTGCATAATGGTTTTCTTTGTTCCACAGTTAATTTCACTATTTTGCCATTGGATTTTAACTTGGTACTATTTTGCAAGCTTAACTGCTGCCCACCAGCTATGCAGCACTGCTCATTGTACCCCATCTCATTGTCTGATGAAGTGTGCACACGAAAGCTTACATTCTGAATAAAACTTTCTTGGTATTAAAGGTGCCACTGGACTCAAACTTTGTTCTTTAAACTAAAGCAGGTTTTTAAAGGATTCTCGTGCAAGGCCACCAAGGGGGAGCATGGCACAACCTTTAATGGCCTCTTCATCCTGGGGACCCACTGAGATGGGCAAATTATATGGTATGTTTTCATATGATAGTTTTGATTGGGTGTATGTGGTGACAGTAGGATTCACAACCTTGTGCGGCCTGGAGTTCTCCCAGAATTAAAGCTGGTCTCCAGACCACAGAGACAAGTTCACCTGGAGGAAAAGGCAGTTTTGGAGGCCAGTAACATCAGATTCCCGTTGAGATCCTTCCCCTTGTCAAATTCCACCCTCCCCAAGCACTACCCCCAAATTTCCAGAAATTTCTCAAGCCAGAGTTGACAATTCTAGACAAGAGGGGCCCCATAGGCAACCTTTGTTTTGTGTATGCGGACGAATGTTGTGTATTATTAATAGAGTTCCTGCCTCGCTTATTGGAGCCTTTAAGATTGAACTTGGGGACTCAGGAACAATGGGCAGTGGGATCCAAATCCCTGCTGCCGTGCTCCAATCATGGGCCCCCTGCTGGTTTGAATGATCCAATGGAATCCTAGCGTGGGAACCTTGAAGGGTATATAGTTGGCCCCATTGGCCCAGTTCAGCAGTCTCATAGTTCAGCTGTTACCATGCTGTAACTCAATAAAGAGCTATGATCACTAGAACACGGTCTTCTCCTTGCTTTGAACCCACTATACTATAGTGGCGATGAGGATAGCATCCTGGTGAGTGAGCCCGGCATCCAGCACCACACCACGCATTGCTGCCTCCACATCCAGCTCTGTGCATCACATCGCCATTGCCGTCGTAATGGCTGCCGCAGCAGGAACGCTGCTCGAATTTGATGCAGCCCACCCTGAGCTATGGGAGACATGGTTGGAATGACTGCAGTATTACATAGCGTTCCATGAAATTGAGGGGGCCAAGAAGAAGGTGCTGTTGCTCAATTCCTGCAGAATCGCCACCCTGGAGCTAGCCCAAGGCCTTATTGCACCCACCATGCTCAAGAACGCAACTTTCAACCAGATCATCTCGGCGCTCACAACCCACTATCCTGGCCCACCACTTTGATTTTTTCAAGCGGAACCAGTAGTCCAACGAGCCGGCAGGAGACTACGTCCAAAAGCTAGCTTTACAGTGCGACTTTCCCAGTCTGGAAGAGGCCTTGCGGGATCATTCCGTCTTCAATTTTAGGGACAAAAAGCTGCAGTGGAAGCTCATGGACCAGGATGACACTGCTCTCCAGAAGGTGGTCAAGGAGGCGATGGCCTACAAGAAATCCAGGAAGGATCATCTCGCAGCTGCCACCCATCAGTCCACCACATCGTCTACTTTGGAAAACTTAGAGGGAGAAGATGCTGTAAAGCTTTACCGTGCAGCTCAGAGATGGCCACCACCACGTGCAACGGAGACTGCACTTGCCTGGGATTGTGCCAGCTGTGGGGAACCCCACGAGTGCCGTTCCTGCAAATTCAGGGATGCCATCTGCCACCTGTGCAGGAAGATGGACCACCTGGCACGCGTGTGCAGGTCTAAGTCCAGCCGCCCTACATTGGGGGGGGGTGACCCCAGTGACAACATGGCCAACGCCACGAGGCTGCCATCGTCGAGGAGTTGCACTCCCTCACCATGTCCACCAACCAGGTATGCCAGTTATCCATGCTCTTTCCAGACACATTAAAGTCTACCGTGTTCATTGAGGGCACTCCATGTAGGATGTAGATAGACTCGAGGGCCACTTTTACAGTAATCTTAACCCAGACTCTCAAGCAACTGTGCCCAAGGGAGGGACCCTGTTTATACCCCTCCCCAGTAATCGTGTGGGACTTCCAGAAACAGGAGGTTGCTGTACAAGGGGCCGGATGCTTTAAGGTCAAATATGGACAGTACAAGGGAACACTGCCCTTGCTAGTCATTGCCGGGTCCCTCTTGGGCTTATTGGGATGGGCGTGGTTCGAGCCCCTAGGGATCTGCATGACTGGCATCCACCAGACCCCCACATGCATGGACTTCCAACAGGTTTGTGCAGAGTTTCCATCGGTTTTTGATGGGATGCTGGGAACTTACACTGGGGTTCCATATCCTTACAGCTCAACCCCACTGTACAGCCCATAAGGGTCAAGACCAGGTGCGTCCCCTTCACCTTGAAACCAAAAATAGAGGAGGAGCTGGACTGCCTCGTGGCACAAGGGGTTTTGGAGCCGGTCACTAATCCATGATGGGAGACCCCCATCGTGACCCTGGTCAAGCCCAATGGCAGTGTCCGCATCTATGCAGACTATAAATGTAACATAAACAAGGCTTTGCAGGACCATGCCTACCAGTCCCAGTAGTCAGCCATGTTCTCGCTTCACAGGCAGGAGTCAGGATTTTTGGAAAGCTACACCTGGCTCAAGCATACTAGCAGCTTCCAGTGGATGCCACCACAGCTGAGGCCCAAACTATTATGACTCACAGGGGTGCTTTCTGAGTCAAGTGCCTCCAGTTCAGGCTCAGCGTGGCCCCAGGTATCTTTCAGAACCTAATGGACTCTTTTAAAAGGCATCCCTGGGGTCCAGCCATTCTTTGATGTGCTAATAGCCGCTGCCATGGAGGAAGAGTTCACCTTCCACCTCCATGCAGTGCTCCAGCGTTTCGCCTCAGCCAACCTGAAGGTAAAGAAGGAAAAGTGCCTCCTGGGGGTCCCAAAAATTGACTTTCTGGGCTACATGGTGGACGCCAGCAGAATCCACCAAGCGCAAGACAACGAGGCCGAGCTCCAGGCATTTCTCGGCCTCTTGAACTTTTATCACATCTTCCTTCCCCACAAGGTGGCAGTGGCTGAGCCCCTCCACTGGCTTCTGGACAAGAGGGCTCCCTGAGTTTGGGGCCATTGGCAAATTGCCGCCTTTCAGGCAGTGAAGGACCTTTTAACTTCTAATAGCTTGCTGGCGCACTTTGACGAGCAGCTGCCAGTTGTTTTGACCTGCAACTCCTCTCCCTACGGGGGTGGGTGTTGTCTCAGCCCATCTGCTGTTGGATGGCCGCGAGGTCCCGGTGACTTACTACTCAAGGACTTTGCAAAAATCAGAGCGCAACTATGCGCAAATTGACAGAGAGGATCTGGCCATAGTGGCGGGGGTTAAAAAGTTCCATGATTACCTTTATGGCTGGCTCTTCACCATCCTAATGGAGCATATACCCCTGCTCAGCCTATTCACCACTGACCGCCAGATGCCCCAGATGCTCTCGACCTGGGTCCTGCGGTGGTCCATCTCCCTGGCCGCATACCAGTATGCTCTCCAGTTCTGGCCAGAGAAGGTAATGCCACTGCCATCGGGGGATCCAGATCGTGCTCCAGAGCACCAGATCCTCCTCTTTAAATCCCTCCCGGACTGGCCAGTTCATGCGAAGGACATTGCATGCCTGTTGTCCAAGGACCTGCGTTTTGGACTGGGTGTCGAGCTGATAGCCCGACAGTCGAGTGGGCCCAGATTTTACAGCTTACATGTTCCGCCAGGACAAGGGGTGCCTTCTATGGAGGAATAGGGTGTGGTGCCCCTGGCTCTGCGTCAGTGAGTTCTAACTGCGCTGCACAAGACCCATCCGGGGATTATGCAGATGAAGGCATTTGCCCACAGCTATGTGTGGTGGCCCGGGATCAATGATGCAATTGAGTCTTGGGCCATGCCCGAAGTGACGACTGCTCCTTTGCCCACTCCAGGGCTCAGGTGGTCCACGTGGGAGCACCGCAAGCCTGCCTACCTAAGGGACTATGTCCGGAAACAGGAAGTGACGTCACTTCCGGTGACGTCACTTCCGGTGATGTCATGCCACCACCGGAAACAGGAAGTGGTATCACTTCCTGTGACATCATTTCCCCCGCGTCACCTGCCGGAAACAGGAAGTGACTTCACAGCACTTCCTGTGACGTCCCCAAAAATCCCCCAAATATCACCGCCGGAAACAATTTTGTTCTCAAATCCTGTATATACTTCATCAGTATATGGGATAAGGCACTTTCTCAACTGTGCTGCATAATGCAGCCTATTTATTTTGTCCTGTTGGCTCTGTTGGCTCTATCTGCGCCACCTTCATCACTTTCGGGGTGTGGATCCCCCAGTGGGGTGGTCTCCCGACTCCCTCCGCTGACTGTTTCTGATAGCCCTGCGCCCCCTCTTTCATTTGATATATGTCCCGTGCGGGTGCCACCCTCCCGCCGGGAGATGCCGCAAAATGAGCCCCCTTGAGGCTTATGGCGGCAGGGCTCGGGGGAAGCGAGCTAGACTGCTGTTCTTTTGAGGGGTTATAGAGTGTTTCGAGCCCATCCCTGTGGCATCGGTCCCATCGTTGTGGGACCCAGGGGGCCGGCGCAGCGGCACGCCGAAGCAGCCTGTCACTAATAACACCAGTCAAGATGCAGGACAGGAACCTGGAAGTGACCGACAGGCTGCTTCAGCGTGCCGCTGCGCCGGCCCCCTGGGCCCCACAATGATGGGACCGATGCCACAGGGATGGGCTCGAAACACTCTATAACCCCTCAAAAGAACAGCAGTCTAGCTCGCTTCCCCCGAGCCCTGCCGCCATAAGCCTCAAGGGGGCTCATTTTGCGGCATCTCCCGGCGGGAGGGTGGCACCCGCACGGGACACATATCAAATGAAAGAGGGGGCGCAGGGCTATCAGAAACAGCCGGCGGAGGGAGTCGGGAGACCACTCCACTGGGGGATCCACACCCCGAAAGTGATGAAGGTGGCGCAGATAGAGCCAACAGAGCCAACAGGACAAAATAAATAGGCTGCATTATGCAGCACAGTTGAGAAAGTGCCTTATCCCATATACTGATGAAGTAAATACAGGATCTGAGAACAAAATTGCACTAGAAGACACAAACACAAAGCTCCCTTACACTGAATCAGTGCTTGGGTCCACCAAAGTCAGTATTGTCACATAAGAGAAGCCCTGTTGGATCAGGCCAGTGGCCCATCCAGTCCAACACTCTGCGTCACATAAGAACATAAGAGAAGCCCTGTTGGATCAGGCCAGTGGCCCATCCAGTCCAACACTCTGTGTCACATTTAAGAACATAAGAGAAGCCCTGTTGGATCAGGCCAGTGGCCCATCCAGTCCAACACTCTGCGTCACATAAGAACATAAGAGAAGCCCTGTTGGATCAGGCCAGTGGCCCATCCAGTCCAACTCTCTGCGTCACATAAGAACATAAGAGAAGCCCTGTTGGATCAGGCCAGTGGCCCATCCAGTCCAACACTCTGTGTCACATAAGAACATAAGAGAAGCCCTGTTGAATGAGGCCAGTGGCCCATCCAGTCCAACACTCTGCGTCACATAAGAACATAAGAGAAGCCCTGTTGGATCAGGCCAGTGGCCCATCCAGTCCAACACTCTGTGTCACACTTAAGAACATAAGAGAAGCCCTGTTGGATCAGGCCAGTGGCCCATCCAGTCCAACACTCTGCGTCACATAAGAACATAAGAGAAGCCCTGTTGGATCAGGCCAGTGGCCCATCCAGTCCAACACTCTGTGTCACATAAGAACATAAGGAAGGAAGGAAGGAAGGAAGGAAGGAAGGAAGGAAGGAAGGAAGGAAGGAAGGAAGGGAGGGAGGGAGGGAGGGAGGGAGGGAGGGAGGGAGAAAGGGAGGGAGGGAAGAAGGGAAGAAAGAAAGGAAGGAGGGAAGGAAGGAAGGAAGGAGGGAGGAAGGAAGGAAGGAAGGAGGGAAGGAAGAAAGGAAGGAAGGAGGGAGGGAAGAAAGGAAGGCAAACCCCCAACCGCCAGCCCCCCCCTTCGCTTTCGGCCCCCTTACCTACGGCGGCGGCGGCGGCGAGTCCGGCGGCGGCGGCGGAGAGGCCTTTCCGATGCCCTCCCGGGCCTCCGCCAGCACGGGGGGGGGGGTGGTAGAGGCCGGGGAAGCGTCGGAAAGGCCCGCGGGGGTCGCTGGAGGGCCTCCAGCGACCCCCGCGGGCCTTTCCGACGCCCTCCCGGGGGAGGAGGACGGGGGTGGGGGTTGAGAGCCCCGGGGAAGCGTCGGAAAGGCCCGCGGGGGTCGCTGGAGGCCCTCCAGCGACCCCCGCGGGCCTTTCCGACGCCCTCCCGGGCGGAGGAGGACGGGGGGTGGGGGTTGAGAGCCCCGGGGAAGCATCGGAAAGGCCCGCGGGGGTCGCTGGAGGGCCTCCAGCGACCCCCGCGGGCCTTTCCGACCCCCTCCCGGGGGAGGAGGACGGGGGGTGGGGGTTGAGAGCCCCGGGGAAGCGTCGGAAAGGCCCGCGGGGGTCGCTGGAGGGCCTCCAGCGACCCCCGCGGGCCTTTCCGACGCCCTCCCGGGGGAGGAGGACGGGGGGTGGGGGTTGAGAGCCCCGGGGAAGCGTTGGAAAGGCCCGCGGGGGTCGCTGGAGGCCCTCCAGCGACCCCCGCGGGCCTTTCCGACGCCCTCCCGGGCGGAGGAGGACGGGGGGTGGGGGTTGAGAGCCCCGGGGAAGCATCGGAAAGGCCCGCGGGGGTCGCTGGAGGGCCTCCAGCGACCCCCGCGGGCCTTTCCGACGCCCTCCCGGGGGAGGAGGACGGGGGGTGGGGGTTAAGAGCCCCGGGGAAGCGTCGGAAAGGCCCGCGGGGGTCGCTGGAGGGCCTCCAGCGACCCCCGCGGGCCTTTCCGACGCCCTCCCGGGGGAGGAGGACGGGGGGTGGGGGTTGAGAGCCCCGGGGAAGCGTTGGAAAGGCCCGCGGGGGTCGCTGGAGGCCCTCCAGCGACCCCCGCAAGCCTTTCCGACGCCCTCCCGGGCGGAGGAGGACGGGGGGTGGGGGTTGAGAGCCCCGGGGAAGCGTTGGAAAGGCCCGCGGGGGTCGCTGGAGGGCCTCCAGCGACCCCCGCAGGCCTTTCCGACGCCCTCCCGGGGGGAGGAGGACGGGGGTGGGGGTTGAGAGCCCCGGGGAAGCGTCGGAAAGGCCCGCGGGGGTCGCTGGAGGGCCTCCAGCGACCCCCGCGGGCCTTTCCGACGCCCTCCCGGGGGAGGAGGACGGGGGGTGGGGGTTAAGAACCCCGGGGAAGCGTCGGAAAGGCCCCCCGCGGGCCTTTCCGACGCCCTCCCGGGCGGAGGAGGACGGGGGGTGGGGGTTGAGAGCCCCGGGGAAGTGTCGGAAAGGCCCGCGGGGGTCGCTGGAGGGCCTCCAGCGACCCCCGCGGGCCTTTCCGACCCCCTCCCGGGGGAGGAGGACGGGGGGTGGGGGTTGAGAGCCCCGGGGAAGCGTCGGAAAGGCCCGCGGGGGTCGCTGGAGGGCCTCCAGCGACCCCCGCGGGCCTTTCCGACGCCCTCCCGGGGGAGGAGGACGGGGAGTGGGGGTTAAGAGCCCCGGGGAAGCGTCGGAAAGGCCCGCGGGGGTCGCTGGAGGCCCTCCAGCGACCCCCGCGGGCCTTTCCGACGCCCTCCCGGGGGAGGAGGACGGGGGTGGGGGTTAAGAGCCCCGGGGAAGCGTCGGAAAGGCCCGCGGGGGTCGCTGGAGGGCCTCCAGCGACCCCCGCGGGCCTTTCCGACGCCCTCCCGGGGGAGGAGGACGGGGGGTGGGGGTTGAGAGCCCCGGGGAAGCGTCGGAAAGGCCCGCGGGGGTCGCTGGAGGGCCTCCAGCGACCCCCGCGGGCCTTTCCGACGCCCTCCCGGGCGGAGGAGGACAGGGGGTGGGGGTTGAGAGCCCCGGGGAAGCGTCGGAAAGGCCGCGGGGGTCTCTGGAGGGCCTCCAGCGACCCCCGCGGGCCTTTCCGACGCCCTCCCGGGCCTCCGCCGCCACCGCCGGGCCCCGTGCGCGGGCGGGGAAGGCGGCGAGTGAGGGAGGGAGCGTCCCTGCGCGTGCGCAGGGCGATCTGTGCACGCGCAGGGTCGCTCCCTCCCTCACTCGCCGCCTTCCCCGCCCGGGCGCGCGGCCCCCGGCTCTCTGGCTGGCTAAACCGGGACCTCTTAATGGTCCCGGTATACCCAGCCCGGGAGCCGGGAATTGGGGGCCAGAACCGGGAAAGTCCCGGGAGACCGGGACGGTCTGGCCACCCTAAGTGTTCCTGCCTGGCTCATTGGAGCCTTTAGGACTGAGCCTTTAGGACTGAGCTTGGGGACTCAGGAACAATGGGCAGTGGGATCCAAATCCCTGCTGCCCTGCTCCAATCACAGGCCCCCTGCTGCTTTGAATGATCCAATGGCATTCTAGCGTGGGAACCTTGAAGTGTATATAGTTGACCCTATTGGCCCAGTTCAGCAGTCTCATAGTTCAGCCGTTACCATGCTGTAACTCAATAAAGAGCTATGATCACTGGAACATCATCTCCTCCTTGCTCTCAATGCACTATATTATACTTTGTATGCGTGCCCGTAGGAGCTCTCAGCAGCCTTCAAGTTGGCCCATCGCTTCACACAGCCCAGGGTTTCACTACAGAAGTATTTGCATGCAAATGTTTGCTTTCCCTTTCAGCTGGTCTTATTAGAAACATGTGATCTGCCTTTTGATCTTAGGAAAACTTAAAATAGCATTTGGGGATTGGGGAGAGAGCAGTGAAAACAAAAGGGAAACTGACTATTTTGCTGTGCAAACACCTCATGATCACCTTGCCTTTAGACAAATGCCATTTCTGCAGACTCAACAAGTCTGGGAAACAGATGCAAGTATGGAATACAAAATGCTGCCACGAAGGCATGCCGGGCTGAAATTCCACATGAGCATTTACATTTGGTTTCTCAGTAGGAGATACAACTCTTTAACAATCAATTATTAGTGTTCCAGTGTAGAATTTCTCCCATGGAAGTGTTTGCAATGCTTCCCAAAAAAGAGAAAAGCCTTTTAGCTCCTAATAATTACAAATGACGTTTCTATTGGAATGGAAGTAAATATAAACCGAAAGACAAATTTGTTTGAGCAGAAAATGTTGTTACTCCAATAGCTGATTTGAGTGATGACTGTATAATTGTATAGAATTGCCCACCCTTAGCAAACTCCTATATAATCTCCTTTTCCCAGACCCCTGTATTGTGGGATGAACATGCAAATGAGAAAGCATGGTGGTGTATTCCCCATGAAAGCAAAAGAAAGTTCTGTCCTTTAATCAGCATAATCTTATAATTGTGAAAAATGCTTGCTTTTTTTTTTTTTTTTAGCAAGGTCAGCCCCCAAGGCAGTCCCCCTGTTAAGAAATGCATTGTCTCTTGAGGGTTGGCAGCAAGCAGGGCTTGACTGTGCAATTTAACCTTTATTAAGTAGGAGGGGAGGAAGTTAACCCATGTTCTTCCAGATGCATCTCTTAAGAAATGTTGGAATAGTTCAGGCAACAGATCCCAAACAGTGTGTGTGGGGTGGTGGTGATAGAGATGCAGAGGAAGGAGGCAACCCCAATCCAATGACTGGGCCAACTGGGGGAGGAAACCCAGGAAAAAGTGAAGTGTATTGGAGAAGAGTGGAAAGGATACCCCAGACAGTAGAACTCCAGAAATCGTTGGAGTGGAGTGGGTATTAGAGACGCAGAGGAAGGAGGCAGCCCCAAGACAATGACTGTGGAACAATTCTGGCAGAAAACCTAGGCGAAAGGGGGTGTATTGGAAAGGAGCAGAAAGGGAACCCCGGGCAGCAACTCTGAATCAGTGCGGGCAGTAGAATCCCCCCCCCCCAAAAAATAGGGTGAGTGTTAGAATATAAGGAAGGGCCAAACCAAGGCAATGACTGTGGATCATTTCAAGCAGAAGTCCCAGTAAACAGTGGAGAAGGAGCAACCGCAGATGACTGATTTCACAGCTCCAAATTAAGTATTTTAATGTTGCTTGCAACATCAATTGTCTTTTTTAGAGCTTTGTTTTTTAACATATCTAAGAACTTGGAACTGTACTTTGTTTTAAATTTGGGGCTGCATATCCTGGAATATTTTGATTAAAGGCTGGCATGCCTAATTAGATAATTAGTTGGCATCTTCAACTTGAAGGAAGGGCTGATGACCAAGACAAATTCCTGCAGTTTGTTTTATATCTAACAAGTTTGAAAGGTGAAATTAGCAGAGGAGTGATGAGCTGCAGAATTTATTTGTCTGAAGGAGCTAACTTTAACAGCAGGAGGGGGTAAAATACATAGAAGGACAAGACAGTCTGTTAACACTCCTGTGGATCAGAACACTTAATTTCCCTTCCATTGTCCAAGCAAAGTAAGATTGGGGACTATTTTGCCCCTGTAAATATCTCTTGTACAATGTTTCTACCTCAAATCAGTGAGAAATACAAGTATATCTGAGAACTGGCAGTATAAAGCCCTGCAAGAGAAACAAAATGAAGTCCTAAGTTCTTTATTTCAGGAAGATGGGAAAAATAATAGCATTTTATACAACATACTGAGAGAGCTTTCTATACCATCTGCAAGAGCAGTAGTCAATATATTTCAACATTTAAAGTTTATAGGGTTAAAGCTTGATTTCCTAACTCAGCAAATTTCTAACGTAAGCAATAAAATCTCCACTTGTTGAAAAAGCAAGTATGGGACAGCCCTCTCAGCCACTTAAGGGAGAAGGATTGAGAGGCCATGTAGACTCTCGCTCCCCTCAAGTTGGAAACCATGATGATTTTTACATAAAATTTGTTTAAATATTGCCAGTTATGGTGGACATATACCTTCCTGGAATACAAACCTAAGGTGATTCAGAACATGAAAACCTTATTTGGAAACAAAATTAATTCTTTGGACTTAACTACAGTGGAATCTCTTGGGAAATCATACCAGGGGCACAAAGTTTTATTGACTTTTGATAGTCCATCTATCCCATCACTTTTTTTCTCAGAATTAAAATATTTTTAAATTCCAAAGAAATCCCATCAGTTAGAGTTTTTTCTAATGTAATCCAAGTTCCACCTGTTTGTTTAAGAGCTCAGCTATCTTCTGGCTCTGTAGTGGCTAATAGTTCTCCTAAGGAAACTTCATTCGAAGCCTCTCATCAGGATCTAATTAATTGGAATGACTCTCTTGTTCCTTCAGTTAGTAAAGAATGTTCTCTCCTTGATATCACTCTGGAAGAGGACTTGATTAGTTCTTTTACAGCTTTGCCAGCTTCAGAGCAAGATGAAATCACAAACAGACTGAAGCAGCTAAAATCAGAACTTTTGAAATTAAAAAATGACAGCTGTGCACATTTATCCCAAACCCCTCTGCCAAGGAAGTTGATGTGGAAGCGGTTCCACATACATTATCTCAGAAACACCTTCCTCCGCACTACCTAAGCCTTCATAGGACCTTCTGATGCACAGTGACTTTTCTCCAGTCAGAGACTATAACCTTATTCAACATCCTAGTAAAGAATAATAACTTCATTTCAACTGTTAAATCTATATATAGTCACCTTTGGCAAAACTTTGTGTAACTGGGAGCACTTCAGACACTATATATCTCCATTGGGGAACTCAATAGGGTTGTCCCATGTCACCCTTTCTTTTTGCCTTAGCCATTGAGCCACTGGCTGAAGCCATTTGTCAGGATTCCACCATTCAAGGAATTACTGCAGGCTCCCTTCAGCATAAGGTTTGCCTTTATGCAGATGACATAGTCATATATATCACTTGTAGTTGTTCAACCCCTTCTGACAAATTTTGGTTTAGCTTCTGGCTTGATTATGAATGTCTCTAAATCGGACATTTACTCTATAAATTTACCAAGACCAAATTGCATAATTTATTTATATTACAGCAAATTTATTCCTATAACTGGATTAAATGTTCATGGAAATATCTAGATGTTCACATTCCCCTTAAATTAACTGATCTATAATGAATTCAATTATGAGAAAACATAAAGAAATCCAGTCACTTTTAAATCAATGGCATACATTAAAATTAACTTTAGCTGATTGTTTACACTTATCAAAATCATTTATATTGCCAAAATTCTTTTTTTTCATCACCGACTGTTATATCCAAAAGGCAAACATCACTAAATAAATTTTTTGAGGCTCAGAAAACCTCCATTATTTCTGCTACTACTTTATACAAATACCCTAGACAAGATTTTGCACTCCCGAACCTCTTACATTATTATTATGCAGCTGTTTTAACAAACCTTATATGTACATTCTCGGAAGACTGTTCGTCTGGATGGTTGCAAGCTGAGATGTCCTTAACATATCCTCTCGCTACAGCAAAATTTTGCTGGAATTCTAGGTCATCATCACTTTACTAGACCCCATTAATGAAAAATATTCTTAAGGTATGGGATAAATTGTGGTTGAAATTGCTGTTGGACATTTTTCCATATGCTGCTTTTGTTAATCAATCTTGGTTTAAACCTGGACAGGATCCTGGAACTTATCTGTTTTGGAGATCTGTTGACCTGCCTAGATTAATGGATCTATTCCAGGAAGGTAAACCGTTATCGAAAGACCACATTGAAACACAAATAGACTGTGCTATCCCATGGTTTAAATATCATCAACTATATCATTTATTGACCTCTATTCCAATTAAAGCAGCATTGTCACACCCGTTATCTCTATTTGAACAAATCTTTAAAGCCCAATTTGGTTCATCATTTGGTTCATTTGGTTCTTCTGTTCGGTATATATTGTTTATTAGGTTCAATCCCAACACTCTCCCCTACTTCTTCCCTCATGCAAAATGAATGGGTTCAAGACTGTCAGTCTAGACTGAATCCAGATGATTGGCCTAGTGTTTGGAGGGCTCCAAGTAATCTATCTCCTATTTTCTCTGTTATCAATATTTTAAAGTGGCTCATACATGTTATTTATCTCTGGGCCACCTTCTAAAAATATACAAAACTGGTTCTGATAAATGTTGGAAGTTATGTGGATGCTCTTCTGACTTTCTGTATAACTGGTAGGCTTGTTCTAAAATTTCTGCTTTCTGGGATTTCTTTCCAAAATAGAACAGATTATGGGTGTTCGCCTAGATAATCTACCTGAAATTGTTCTTTTAGAATACTGGCCTGCCCTACAACTCGACAAAATAGATTCTGAAAGGCTGGCAATATTGTTAGCAGCTGCTAAAATTTTACTTGCAGTGAAGTGGAAAGATTCTTCAACACTCACGATTGAACAATGGGCCATTAAATTATGGAAGCTTTTTATAATGGGGAAAATTACTAATGCATCAAATCCTGTTGAGTTCCATAGGTATCAGAAATTTATTACATTTTAAAAAACAGTGGGGTATATTGGAGAAGAGCAGAAAGGGAACCCCAGGTAGTAATTCTGGAACAGTACAATCAACAGAACCTTAGAAAGTGGTGGGGTGGAACAATTTTGGCAGAAAACCCAAGAGAAAGGGGTGGGGTTTGAGATGGAGAAGGATGAGGGAACCCATAGCAGTCACTCTGAAAGTGATCCAGTCATGGACAACCCAATGAGAAATGGCAGGGATGAAAAGCAGTAATACCCTTTGCAGCAGAGAAACAAGGGTGGGAGGAAGAATTGCAGCACAGAAACCCAGGGGAGGCAATTCCCCCTGGTCCCTGACAGACTAATGCTGAAATCTTGTGTGGCAGTGTATATCATAGTCAAGAGATCCAGCAATCCACCCCCCCCCCCCGCCAGGGCCACCAGCAACGCTATCGTGTGAACCCAAGGACACCCAGAACTCCCAAAGACCCAAAATTAACAAAGACAACATGTGCAGTTCCATTGTTACACTCACCATGAAGACTGGAGATTAACTTCTCTGGTTGGCTAGCAGCATTGCCTGTGGAGCTTGGGAGGGTCCGTACTGGCATTTTCAGGGCTACAGAAGACCACCCCCACAAAAGCTTTCTCGTTCAAATTTTTCTGGATGATATTTTGTTTCTGAGTTCTTCTGAGCCACAGTGAAAAGCTCAGATAGTTCAGTTTGGCCCATGCCAGTCTGGACTTGTCTGTGCTCATCTCTACTTTACATAGTGCATGCTATTTCACATGCAACCCTGCAGCAGGACAAACCACAACCATCCCTAGACTTGGGAGGGAAGGCTGACTTAAGCCATGTGGCACTTCAGGAATAAAGTTCCATACAGCTGCTGTGCAGCTGTGAGGAAAGCAAGTTGGATTGGAGTATCCTTGACCTGACATGTAGCCAAACATGTCATAAAGTTTGGCCTTCATTCTACCTCAGCCGCTTGACCGTGGCAACTAGACTGGAGCCCAGCTGAATGTCTCTGATAGTGTTGTTTTATCTCAGATTATTTTAGTTAAATATGCTAACCTTCACCAGCCCTAACTGAAAGACCAGAAGGGGAGAGATTCCATTATTGTCTTTCTGCAAATTCTTGATGCAAAATTACTAGCCTTTGGTTTTCATTTAAGTGATTTATTTAACAGATTTCATGTAAAGGATTTATTTAAAAGATCTGCAGTGTGTAGAATCTGGTCAGCTTTCCAGAGGGTGTCCTCTTTGAACTGGCAGAGGCAGTCTCAGACTCCATGCTGAGACTGCTGCCTGCAGGTGATAGTCCTGCTGGACTTCAGTATTTGTAAGAGTACATTTGAATGCCTCCCAGAAAAAACAATTCCATGTCTCCTTTCTCTGTCTTTCTCTGTGTTTTGTAAATATGCTGTGTTTAGAAACAGCATATAATTTTGGCTTTGGTGATCCCTTTTTTCTGTTTTCCTAGAGAGATAAAAATGAAAACTTCTGGGGGGGATTATTATAACTGAATATTTAGAGAAGAATTAAGCTACATTTCTTTCTAAACCATATCCACATGTTCTCTGTATCTAAATTTCAGTGAATCTCGAGTAAAATACAAATACAGGGAGACCATCATGTCCCAGAACAGAAGTCTTTTTCAGGAAAGAAGCATTTTGGAAACCCCGAGGCCACAGAACCCTGCTTGGAAGCTCTTTAAAAGTGTCCCATGAAACATACCATTTAATTAGTCTCAGTCTGCTCAGATCTAAATATCGTTATTTTCTTGGTGTTTTTCAGATTCTTCAGAAGGATTCCTAAAAGCTTCCACATATCAAGGGAAGATTGATGTTTATACAATTAGTCAGGAAGGGGAAGTGGATCTAAAGTCTCAGAATGGTTAGTAAATAAGAACCTTTTAAATAGAACCTGTGAATAAAAAAATTAGATTTTGAGTGGGCAACATGTGGTAAATTATCCACAGAGTTCAATGACGTTAAAATGTATATTATTTATCATTTTGCAATGTTTATTGAAGCTAACTCCTAGACCCATGTATAAGCATTGTGGTTTCTGAGCATCATAAGCATCCACCTCTGATGCTTAAAGCAAGCGCTGGGATTGCTCCCTCCGCCCTCAGATCCCAGCGCTTGCTTTAAACATCAGAGGTGGAGCCAGGCAGACAGACAAGGAGGAAGCACGCTGCCCTCTCCACAGCCGGCGCTCACGAAGCGCTGGGTTTGCAGAGGGGGCGGATGTTTCCTCCTTGCCTGTGTGCCTGGCTTCAGCTGTGATGTTTAAAGCAAGCGCTGGGATCGGAGAGCGGAGGGAGTGATCCCAGCGCTTGCTTTAAGCATCAGAGGTGGAGCCAGGCAGACATACAAGGAGGAAGCATGCTGCCCCCTCCGCAGCCGGCGCTTGTGAAGTGCTGGGTTTGCGGTGGGGCCACGTGGAGTGATCCCAGCGCTTGCCTGAAGAAGATGGAGCCAGGCAGGCAGGCATGGGGGAAGCGCCGGATCGGAGGCAGAGGCAGCGGATCGCCCCCCCAGGTATGTACCTTCGGACCATAAGATGCACACACTTCCCCCCACACACACTTTTTTTTGGGGGGGGGAAGTGCGTCTTATGGTCCGAAAAATACGGTAATTAAACCATAATACCTAAGCCTGTTGCTATGTCAAACCTCATGAAGGTTTGAAAAAATTATTCCATCACAGTGATTGTGTACAAGCTGGCAAACTATAGTGGTTGTGCTTGTTATACAAACTTGAACTCAAGCCATGGGTTTTTACATAGTTACCAGTTCTGGTTAGAAGGGAAGTGCAAACCATATGCTGGCTTCAGGCTAGATGTTTCCAGGGGCTCAAGAATTTCTGTCCATGCAGAATGATTTCCTCCTCCCTTGGTAAGATGTTCTATGAAATCCTGTTCTTGTGGAAGAGGACCCCCCAAGGAACTGGATTTCAGGGGAACATTTTGGTGGCTGAGGGAGAAGAAATCATGTTCTATCCTTGCATCTGCAGAAACTGTGGGTCCAGCTCATAGTTTTCCATTTAATTGTCCAGGGGTTTCCCAAACTTCCCCCCATGGCCCAGTTATTTTTACCACTTCTCCGTGGCCCACTAAAATTCGGGGGTGGAGCCAGGAGACAGGAAACACTGGAATTAAAGGGGGGGGGAGAAAGGAAGGGAAGGAGAAATGACATGAGAGAAGGCAGGGAACCCTAGAATTAAGGGGGGGGGGGTTAAGGGAAGGAGAAATGACATGAGGGAAGGCAAAAACCCTGAATTGAAGTAGGGAAGGAAAGGAGAAACAACATGAGGGAGGGGAGGTGAACCCGCAGAAAAGGTGCTTAAGCATGGCTGTTCTAACTATCATCACAATTTGTGTTCTTTTTTAAAGTACTAGTACTGAAAAAGTCTAAACCTAGTTATAGTTTTCTAAGCCTGTTGAAGTGTAATTTTGCTTGGATGGTGCTGCAAGGGTCTGCTCCTTTCATTGTTTTCTGAGGCAGAAATGAAGTTAGCCCTCCTCCTAGCGCTAGAGCTAAATACAAAGTTTCATTAAGTCTGTAGAGAGAAAAAGATAGGAGGTTGTTGGTCAAGTGCTTGTTGCCACCGTGCCTTGGCACACATGGTGTAAAGATAAAAGACCTCCTCTTGAGCTATGAAGGTGTCACTGTGTGGCTTTCTGGAGACTCTTGGCAAGAGCAGCAGGCTCATATCAGTGCAGTGCAATGTTTAGAGTGCTGGACTAGGATTGGGGAGACTCAGTTTCAAATCACCATTCTGCCATGGAAGGCATGCTAGATGACTGTAGGCTTGTCACACACTCTTGGCCTCACCTACCTCACAAAGTTCTTATGAGGATAAAATAGAGGAGGGGAGAACAATATAAGCCAGTTTTGGTCCCATCTGGGGAAAAGGTGGACTATAAATTAAGTCAATGAATAAATATGCCTACGTTCATCTGAGTTTCATTTTTTGATGTCCTCTATTTGACTGTGGCTCAGGCATGCCTTGTCTGTTAACATAAAATCATAGAGTTGGGGACCACCAGGGTCACCTAGTCCACCCCCCCCCCCCGCATAATGCAGGAATCCTTTCATGAATCCTTTCATTTCATTTTAATGTTATAACAGGTTCCATTACAGTCAAGGTACCTGCCACGCTTAAAGCTTATCTGCACTTATCTGGAAGCAAGATTGACGTGAGCCCTGAGGTTCAACTACAGAGGACCCAGAATGTCTCCAGAGAGGGCTGCATAATGGTTACTGGTAAGACTTGCCTTTTACAGTCTCCTGATGGTAACTGGTAAGAGTTGCCTTTACAGGTCAGACCACTTGGTTTTGAAGGCCCAGCTGGACATTTCCACTCCTCCCTCTCTAGGCAGGGAGCTGATTTTTGCTCGCCTGTGGAGACTAATGGACCTCATTGGGTTCCAGAATGCTATGCCGGATCCACAGCCCCTTCTGCACCTCTTTAGATGAGTTGGTAGGAGACTGGAATTCCTGTCTTGCTGAAGCCATTGAGCAGTTTGCACCCTGATGCCTTCTATGCTCCAGGGGGAAGTCATTCCCCTGGTATACAGAAAAACTCCAGGGATGGAACAAGAGCTTCAACGACTTGAGTGAGTTTGGCAGCGTACTTGTGACGAAGCAACTTGAACATCTCATAGGATGTTGGTGGAATCCTATGAGGAGGTGGTGAAGGCTGCGAAGAAGGAGTTCTACTCAACCTCCATCACATCCATGGGCTCATGCCAAGCTCAATTGTTTAGGATAATTTGGTCTTTAACAACCCTCATGACAAGAGGCTCAAAGAGAGAGAATAATTTGGCCATTGATTCTGAGACGTTTATGAGCTTTTTCACGGATAAAGTCCTGTCGCTCCACCATGACCTACCTGCTAACTTTGATAAAGTGAGTGAACTGGAGGCCCCTTGACTGTCTTTGGCTTCAGTCTGTGATTCTTTCAACCTGCTCTCTGTTGACAGGGTCCTGAGAGCTGTTAGGCCCACCACTTGCCTACAGGACCCATGTCCCTTTTGGCTAGTTAAGGCTAGCAACGAGAGGATCCAGGGCCCCATGGAAGAACTCTCTGAAAATATCAACATGTAATAATATAAAAGAACACTGTTTGAAAATGCAGCACAGGTGGTATATGACCCCTAAGACGTTAGCAAAAATGAACCAGCAGGCATCTGATCGCTGTTGGAAATGTAAAAAGCATGAAGGCTCTTTTTATCATATGTGGTGGACATGTGAAAAAGCAAGACAATTTTGGCAAATGATTCAACAAGAGATGTCGAAGATTTTGGGATATGCAGTTAAAAGGGCACCAGATACCTTTCTGGTAGGATTACAAATGGAAAGTTTTCCGAAGCAAGACAGGACTTTGGTTTGGTATATGTTGTCAGCTGCAAGAACATTGTTTGCACAAAGGTGGAAGCAAGCTGAAATACCAGATAAATGGGACTGGATTTTAAAAACTTTACATTGGAGTGAAATGGATAGACTTACTAGAATCTTGAAAGACAGTGATGCAGAAAAATTTAAAGATGAATGGAAGAAGTTTCAGGACTATATTGAAAAGCAATGGGGAGTTAAGAGACATTTGGTGGTTTTTGAAAGTATAACCTGAAATTGGGGAAAATGGGGGAGACAGGTGATTAGAAAGAATTTTTTTAATCTATATATGATAGCTCCTTTTATTAGCAGTTAGAAAATATAGTGATAATTACAACAAACAGTTATAATTGATGTGATAATAGATCGATGAAAGATAAGTGTAATACTTAAAAAGAATTAAATAGCTATACTCAAAAGTAAGTCTGGCTGGTAAAATCCATCTATATCTTGTATATTTTTGCCCTTAATTTATCCGTCAAAGGTTTAAATTGTCTTCTGTCACTGATGACCTTCCTTGATATTTCCTTCATTATTCTGACTCTGCTCTCCTCCACCACCAATTCTTTTGCAAATTGTTGGCTCAAGATCCTTCCCACTATATCTCTAGTGGTAAATTTAATTACTGTGTCTCTTGGCAATTTACGCCTTCTGGCAAACTCTTAATTGACTCTGTACACGTAATCACATTGATCTTCAGTCTTCTCTGGCTCTTCACCCAAATATTCAGCAATAATAGCCATGATATATTTCTTTAAGTCCTCTTGATTGTTTATTGGCATCCCCCTCAGACGTACAAAGTTCTCCATCAGCTTACAGTCTTGTAGTAGAACTTTTTCTTGAACCTTCTTTGTTGTAACATCTTGATTTGTAACTCTATCTTCCACCTCTTGCATCTTCTGTGTTGTTGCTTGTGACTCCTTCCTCAGATCTTCAATTTCTTTCTTGATCTCTTTCTTTACAGCTTCAGCACTGGAATTTATTTCTTTTGTTAGTTCCTTAGTTATCTCTTTAGTCTCTTTAGTCAACTTTTTCTCACTTGTAGTTATCAAATCTTTCATTGCCTTTGTTAATCTGGCCTCCATAGCATCCAGCTGTTCTTGGGCAATCTTAGACATTTTGCCCTCTACTGAGCCAGCTCTTCCACATGTTCTTAGTTCGTATTTTGGATCAGACATCAGTCTTCCCATAGCATATAATAGACCCCAAGTTGACCTCACCAAACTACAAACCTATAACAGGGTTCAATAGATTAGAGCATGCCCTCGTCAGCAACCCCAAAATCGCCGTCCTCAGAGCTTCCTGGGCCAAGATATTAATATTTAAAGTTTTGTAATTCAAAATGGCAGCCACAACTTTTTCAGGCCCCAACTCTATGATGTTTTGGGCTAGAGTAGGCCTGGAGGTCTAGGATGTGTCCCTCTTCTCCCAGCGCTGTTTCCTGACTCTGGAAGTGAAGTCCCGTTCTCAATGGTTTCCACTCTCGAGATATTTCGATCGTCACTTCCTGTTTCCCAATTGCAAGCCGAGGCTTTGTTATGATGGGGGATTTTTTTGCAGAAGCCACGAAGGTAAACAAATCTTTTTTTTTTAGTTTTACAGCACCTATTAAAGTCCCAAAGCCACGATTTCACCCCCAACCTCTGTAACACAGCTTTACTTCTTTGCAAATAGTTCCAAATCTTTGTTTCTTTAGTTTAAAAACATTCTTTTAGACCCGGAATGAAAGATAAGAATTGTACCTTATCAAGTGTCCAAAACTTCCTTACACCGAGTGTTCCAATCTTCAGTAGTCTGTAGTCCATAGAAAGTTGGGGTTGGGTGAATTTATGTCAACTCCAAAAAGCCTTTGTAGACGTTGTTATGCGATTTTTCACGGGAGATTCTTCAAAGCCAAAAAGGAGCCCCAGCGGGACTCCTCGCCAGCCAGTTAAACTCCTCAAAATCTTGCAACCATGTCTTGGACTCTTCCCATAACTGGGAGGGTAGACAGCAGGTGATAAAAACACCTTTTATGTCCAGAGCAAAGGCGTTGGTCCACTCCATGAAAGGGAGATGCGTCAGTTCCCCATCTTTCCAACTCCGGAAGTCAGGATTATAAAACTTTTATAAGTTAAAATCTGTCAGGCCAGGAGAATTTTTGCTTATCCCAGTTTTTCAATTGTTGTAGAACCGATTTATGTAAGGTGTCACATTTGTATTGTTTGAGCTTTGTGATATCCCTAGGGATATGTACTCCTAATAGTCTCCAGGAGCTTTCTGTCCAGTTCTCATGTCCTGTTAGGATCAATTGTTGCTGTGTGGAATTGGTAAGGTTTATAGGAAAAATTTCTGACTTCAGACGGCTAGAGAGGCAATGGCGGCGTACTCGAGACGAAGCGATTAGAGCATCTTGTAGAGAATTTATGAGATCCTATGAGATGGCAGTCAAGGCCACAAAGAAAACGTACTTTGCGGCTAAGATTGCGTCTGCAAATTCACGCCCGGCACAATTATTTAGGATAATTCGAACACTCACTACACTGCCACAGGGCAAACCAAATGTTAAGGAATTAGAGATAGGCTGTGAGGCTTTTGCGAAATATTTTGCAGACAAAGTCCAATCACTCCGCTGTGAATGCCCTGCCATATTGGATTCAGTATGTAAACTCGAGGCTCCATGCCTGCCTTCTAGTTTGATCCTGGATCACTTTGACCCACTCAGCTTGGAGGAAGTTGACAGAGTCCTCTCTGCTGCACGTGCAACCGCTTGTGATCTTGACCCATGTCCCTCCTGGCTAATTAAAGCCTGCCTGGAGGAGCTAAGATGTCCTATATGGGACATCATAAATAGATCTCTTTCGGAGGGCTGATTTCCTGCCCCTCTGAAGGAGGTAGTGGTCCACCCTCTCTTAAAAAAGGCTACATCAGACCTGACCGAATTGGCACACTACCGGCCGGTCTCAAATTTGCCCTTTTTGGGCAAAGTTATTGAGAGGGCTGTTGCGCTGCAGCTGCAGAGGTTTCTGGAGGACGCTTCCGCCTTAGATCCATTCCAGTCCGGCTTCCGCCTGGGACATGGGACGGAGACAGTCTTGGTCGCTCTCATGGACGATCTCCGGAGGCATCTGGATCGGGGCGGCGTGGCGGTTTTGCTGCTGTTGGACCTATCAGCTGCGTTCGATATGGTTGATCACCGGCCGCTGGCCCGCTGCCTTGCCGACACAGGGATTCAGGGGTCAGCTTTACAGTGGCTTTCCTCTTTCCTTGAGGGTCGGGGACAAAGGGTGGCAATTGGGGGAGAGCTATCCCAGAGACACTCACTTAACTGTGGGGTGCCACAGGGAGCAGTTCTCTCTCCAATGTTATTTAACATCTTTATGCGCCCCCTTGCCCAGATCGCCCGGAGACATGGGCTGGGTTGCCATCAGTACGCTGATGACACCCAGCTCTATCTATTGATGGGTGACTGGACTGACAATGCCCCGGAAAATCTGGACCGGGCGTTGCAAGCCGTGGTAGACTGGATTAAGTTGAGTGGGCTGAAACTGAATCCAGCGAAGACAAAGGTCCTTTGCCTGGGTCGCGGCGGTTTAGGGAATGGGGTCTCTCTCCCGGTTTTTGACGGGGCGCAACTGGTAGTGCACAGAGTTAAGAGCTTGGGAATTCTACTGGAGCCTCCCTTGACAATGGAGGCCCAGATAGCAGCTACTGCCAAGTCCGCCTTTTTTCATCTTAGACGGGCAAGGCAGTTGGCCCCCTTTCTGGAGCGCGGCGACCTGGCAACAGTGATCCACGCAACGGTCACCTCGAGGTTAGACTACTGTAATGCCCTCTACATGGGGCTGCCCCTGCACCGAACCCGGAAACTGCAGCTAGTGCAAAATGCCGCAGCCAGGCTGCTACTGGGACCGCCTCGGTGGGAACATGTGCAGTCTGGGCTGCGGGAATTGCACTGGCTGCCAATTGTTTACCGGGTTCGTTACAAGGTGCTGGTCATCACCTTTAAAGCCCTATATGGTCGAGGACCTGCCTACCTTAGGGACCGCCTCTCTCCATATGTTCCCCAGAGGGCACTGCGATCAAGCTCAAAAATTCTTCTTGAAATACCTGGGCCAAAAGAAACCAA
The DNA here is from genome assembly GCF_032191835.1 of Heteronotia binoei. NCBI lineage: Eukaryota > Metazoa > Chordata > Lepidosauria > Squamata > Gekkonidae > Heteronotia > Heteronotia binoei. Next base: position 5,551,405 of record NC_083230.1, read on the forward strand.
ATTGAAAACTACTAGAGAGCAGGCGTTCTCTACAAAGGCCCCCCAATGGTGGAATCAACTGCCGGAAGAGGTGCGGGCCCTACGGGATCTTAACCAGTTCCGTAGGGCCTGCAAAACTGCCCTCTTCCGGTTAGCTTTTTAAGACGGAACTCTCGAAAAGATCAACAACACTGAGCCATCTTACACGCAATTTAATTGTATTATAAGGTCATACTGTTTTATTGGTTTTATTGTTTAAATTATTAATTATATTATATATTGTTTTACTTGTATCATGGTCTTACCATGTCGTGTTAGCCGCCCTGAGCCTGCCTAGGCGGGGAGGGTGGGGTATAAATAAAAAGTTTATTTATTATTTATTTATTTATCATTTATTATTAAAGGTAATGCCTGAGATTAGACTGAATGACTTAAGTAACATTTGAAGTGCTGTAAGAGATTCTGCTGGTGAGGATAAATATAAAGTTAAGTCATCAGCGTAAACAGCCAGTTTGTGAATTGAGAGTCCTATGTCTATACCTTTTATGTCTTTATTTTGTCTTATTGCTTCCATTAGGGGTTCAAAGGCCATAAGAAAAAGAAGAGGAGACATGGGGCAACCTTTTGGATTGGGAGGGATTGCAAGGAGTTGCCGTTTATGTAGAGTCTGGCTGAGGGGCGATTGTAAATTGCCTCAATAGCATTTTTGAAATTTAGACCAAATCTCATGAGATTTATAACCGCTTTTAGAAAGGGGAATTCAACACTGTCGAAAGCCTTCTCAGCGTCTAGTGACAGTACTAAAGCTTCTTTTTTGTTTTGAGTACAATGCTGTATTACATTTATAGTCTTTCTGATTGTGTCTATAATGTTGCGGTGTGGAAGGAAACCGGATTGTTCTATCTCTATATAGTTATGAAGAATGGATTTAAGTCTGTTGGCCGAGATTTTTGTAAAAACTTTTGTATCTACGTTCAGGAGTGAAATAGGGCGGTAAGAGTCCGGAAGCATATGATCTTTATTTGGTTTGGGAATGACAATAATATTGGCTTGAGCCCAAGAAGAAGGCATAATCCCTGTATCTAGGATTGAGTTACACAGATCTTTCAGTGGTTCAACTAAGTCTTGTTTAAAAATTTTGAAAAATTCTGGAGGGTACCCATCATTACCGGGGGAGGTTTGATTTTTTAATTGGCTAACTGCTGTTTCTATTTCCTGTGATGTTATTTCAGACTCCATGAATTGGCGATGTTCTACAGATATTTTATTAACCAATTTGTTGTGTTGTAAAAATGTATTAATCTTCTGTGTGTCAGGAGATTTGATTGAATATAGATCCGAATAATATTTTGCAAAACTATTAATGATTTGGTCAGTGGAGGTATGAATTTACCCTGTGTCATCTTTTAAGGAATGGAGAAATCTAGATCTTTTTTGCTCTTTCGCTCTCCAAGCAAGAAAGCGGAGTGACTGTTTAGATCTTATATAGTATTTCTGTTTTGTATAAATTAAGGGTTTTTTTTGATTGCTTCATTTTCCAGAGATTCTAATATTTTTCTTTCCACCAGTAATTTCTGATAAATTTGATTATTTCCTGTATTCTTATATGCTAACTCCAGATTCTTTATCGAATTATGTAACAATTTAATTGTTTCTTTTCGCTCTTTTTTCAGGTGTGCTATTATTGAGATACAATGGCCTCTGAGGGTCACTTTAAAAGCTTCCCATAGAGTGAAATGTGAAATGTGTGTTCTGGCAGATTTTCTTTGAAATAAAATTGAATGTGGTTAGATAATTGTAGTTTGACCTCCTCTTGTCTTAGAATTGAGGTCCCGAGTGTCCATCTTCTTTCTGAAGAAGTCTGTTTGGGGTTAAAAAGTGTGCATGTTACTGGTGAGTGGTCTGACCATGCTTTGATCTCTATTTCCGCTGTTGAAATATTTTCTGCCAGTTGGTGTGATGCTAAAATATAGTCTATACAGGAGTAAGAATTAAATCATTGTGAGAAATATGTATAGTCTCTTGTTATTGGATTTTTAACTCTCCATATGTCACTAAGTGAGTGTAAGTCAAATAAAGATTGCAACTGAGTAAAGGAGTTTCTTTGGTGTGAGATGAGATGTTTTGAACCTGATCTGTCCATTTTTTTATCTGCAATATAATTAAGGTCTCCACCTAATAGCACTTCTCCTTCAGTAAAATTTTGCAGCTCTTTGAAAGTGTGTTTTAAAAATGTGATCTGAGAGGAGCTGGGGGCATATACAGAGCCCATCGTTATCAGTTGACCTTCTAGCCAGCCCTTCACGAAAATAAACCTGCCTTGTGGGTCTGCCAGTTGCGCTTTAAGATCAAATCTGGTGTTATTTGCAATTATTATTGCTGTGCCCCTGGCTTTTGAAGAGCCTGGGACTAGAAATTGGGATCCAAACCATGTGGATTTGAAAAGTGACCGGTCAGTGGATTTGATGTGGGTTTCTTGTAGAAATGTAATGAGTGGCTTAAGCTTGAGTAAGTGAGATTGAATTCTTTTTTGTTTTATGCAGTTATTAAGGCCACGGACATTGAGTGAAACGATTTGATATCCTGAGGACATTTCCTAGTAATTAGATGTTTCAATAATACTAAGCAGTGAATAAACAGTTGTCTAGTAGAAAGAATTTGCAAAACAAAGTTTTTGAATTTCAAAGCTGAACAGTAGCCAAAAACGACCAATTATGTGTACACTTATGACTAATTATACTATGCAGTGAAACTAGCCGATCTATCTGCTGTTGTGTTAGCTACACACCAGTTGTAATCAAAATAAACAACAAATAAAATATTACAAACAAGTTCACAAAAAAAAGAAAAGGAAAAAAACGGATAAAAGGAAACTTATTCAAAATACTTTAGAGTTCTTAACTCTACAATCTACAACTTATTTACCCTTACCCCCCCTTAATAACAGTGAATCTATTTTCTACAGATTCTAAAGTAATACATTTGCATTTGGTAACAATTGTTGGAGCTTAGGTCCTAACTTATTAAATCTCCCTCGCCCCCTCCCTTATAAAAGGCAAAAATGTTTTGCAATTCTAGAATTGACTATGCATGAATTAACTTTGGTAACCATTTAACCAATATTGCAATTAGTAGCTTTCTGCCATTCCACCCTTCCATGTACCCCTTTTGCCAACCAAAAGGCATATAGTAACATAACCATAATATTTACTGAAGTAGACCTCTGTTGGCTCACTACTGGTATTCAGACACAGACATGCTCTAAAGTTGACTGGAACTCTTTATCCTAGAATCTTGTTTGACTTCAGTGGAGGAGATGAAAATGACAATTTTCTTTTGTGTGTTTTTGTAGGTTGATCTAGATTAGTGTCCAGTTTTAAAGCTTTGAGTGGTAGTAGTCTCGATTGCTCATCACATGCCTGAAAAGTCTTGCCTTGATAACGCACAGAAAGTTTCCCTGTTAGGTTCCATCAATATCTTATTTGAGCTTCTTTTAAATGTTTGGGGACTGGCTTCAGTAATTTTCTGATGTTGAGAGCCTCTGCTGGTACATCAGGGAGGACTAGAATATGGGAGCCTTTGTAATCAAAAAAACCTTTTTCTTTTGCCACCTGCATTAAAGCATTTCTGATGCTTAAGTCCTGCAAAGTTATTAAGACATCTCTTGGAAGGGGCTTTTTTGCAGCTTTAATTGATCCCAGCCTGTATGCCTTAGTAATAGCTATTGGGAAGGATTTAACAACATGAAGAACTGAGGAGAGCCATTGGGACATAAAGTCAGTAATATCTGAGTCTTGTTCTAATCCTTCCTCCAGCCCCCTGAATTTTAAATTATTCTGTTTTACCGTTGATTCCAGTGTGACCATTCTATCTTTCATAGTCATTATGTCTTCCTGAGTTTGTTTGCAGTCATCTTTAAGGATCATGCTGAGGTTCATAGCTGATTCAGCAGTCTGTGCAGTGAGAGTCAGAGCTTCTGATATTTCCTGTAGCTTCTGTGTTGTTGGTCTCATGATTTCCTCCATTTTTTCTGTCAGAGTTTTTAACAGAGTAGCTTCCAATTTCTTTAAAGGAACTCTGGAAGGAAGAGTGGAGAGATTCTTGTAGGGTGTCCTGTAATGTTTTGATTGTAGAGGCTTCCATGGGCTTCTCCTCCATTGTTTCTGCATCGCCTGATTTTGCGGCCGCCATTTTTGCTCTGTTTCGTGTCCCGGCTGTATTACAGGCCGATCTTTTCGCTCTCATTTTTTTAGAGTGGTAAGGGAGTTCTGTTGCCTCAAACACTCGACCACTGTGGCTTTAAAGGCTTTAGCAGTAATCGTCTGGTAAGGAAGCTGTTTTTCGGCGATTTTACCGTCCGTTCTAGCAAGTATCAGGAGGGGGTTGCAGGAGCAGCAGGATCATGCGTCCACCATTACTCGTGGCTATGCTCCGCCTCCCCTCTTAAGCAGACTTGTCTACTGCTTTGTTCTATTGCTTCAGGCCAACATGGCTGCCTACTGGGATCTATTCTTTAGGAAGTTTATTTTCTCCTTTGCTCGGCTTCCCCCAGTAGGGAACTGTTCACTCCCCCTCATGAAATAGCATCCCAGTCTCAAGCCCCGGCTGCTCAAGAGAATGCGCTCTCCAGCTCACGCAGTTCCCCTAGGCTGAAAGTACAAGGGTTGTGCAATGTGACTGTGGAAAGGCTGGGGGGGGGGGGGAAGAGAGAGGTGCTGGCACCAGCCGCTTTTCCCCTCGCCTGTGCTCAAACCCTGCATGCCACACTTCGTGGCTGCTTTGCCCCAGGCGCACCTGCACTCATTGACTGCCAGACTCTGCATGGGGGAGGGGGCTGCCATTTGCTTCATTCACCCCCGCTCCCCCCCACCCCTGCAGTGGCCGTGCCTGCTGGACAAGGTTCCACTAAGGGAAAGGGGAGGTCGCCTTGTCGCCTGCAGCAGCGCAGCGACCAAGGGGGAGGGAAGGAGGGAGTGCCGCCATTTGCCTTAAGCCAGCCTCCCTCCTCCCCTGCTTGTCCTGGCTCTGTGTCCACCCGGGCGCCCTGTCGCCATTGCTACAAAAGAGCACCCAAAAGCGCCCACCGCCTGTAGAGGCGGAGAGGCTGGGAAGGGGGGGGGAAGGGGTCCCTCAAGCCTCGCTCACACTCTGGCACCCACTTTGACTGACTCTCCCGTGCGCAAGTGCCTCTGTGAGAGACTACCTTGCGCGAAAACCCATGGTGGAGGAATACTGCTCTCGAAGCTGCCCCTCACCCCCCAAAGGTTGCTGAGCTTCCCTCAGGACCTTCCCTGGAGTCCTTCCAACCTCGCAAATCCGCTGGAAGAAAACCATGTGGCCCAACAAGAGCTCCGTTTGCAATGTGCACGTCTGATTTCAAGTTTGCTTCGGGAAAGACTGATCCGGTAATGGCGTTTACTGCCCTACCTGACCAGCCAGTCACCTCCAGGATTGGCTAGATCTCCCACGCCATATCTGAATAGGCTCATCCCACCCCTCGTGGTTTCATTTGAGGAAATGGGGTGTGGTCAATCTCTGTGGCTGCTCCATGGCACCCACCGGTTTTGTAATGGAATGCAATATATAGGAATAGATTTTTTTCAGACACAGTGCCTCGAAGAACAACATATTGTTAAGGTATTTAGAACACCATATAGTGATTGCCACCGTCATGCTTACATTATGTTACATTATGTTATATGCTAATATATTTTTTTCAACTCTGTCTATAAATTTGAATACTTTTCTCCCATTTAATTGTATCTGAAGCAGTTGGGTGTGTAACACACAAAAGCTTATACTTTGAATAAAACTTTGTTCATTTTAAAGGTGCTATTGGACGCTTACTTTATAAAGTTCAAATTGTCACACTGCTCAAGGTATGAGCCATAGAGCTTTTAATGAAAAAGGACAGGAAAGGAAAGAATTTTAAAAGGATGCAAACGCTATAGTAAAGACAGTCTTAAGCAGCTGATACCAATAACTCTTTCTCTCACTCTGTTGACTTCTGCACACAAATGTTATGTTGACTAGTGAAGCAGGATCAAAGCTTCTGCAGGATTTGACACCTCCGCTTTCATTTTGAATTTCTGTCTTCAAAATAAAAGATAGGGACTGATATCATCACTGTTGCTATTTCTAACATGACCCATGACAAAGCACAACATATAGTAGTTAAGATATCTTGACCCTTTTATGTCACTGGGAAAGAATGTCCTCATTAAGTGAATCCTCAAGAGAACAGCTTGGTCTTCTCTTTTTTATAAGGATGGACAGCTAAGGGTTCAGTTCCCTTTGTATCAACAAGGACAGCAACACTGTAAAAACTTTTGTTTTCGAAAATTAAGTCATCGAACATGAAAAGAAACCACCAGCAGCAGCAGAGGGTCCCTTTGCTGATTTAACATAGAGGCTTTCCAGAAGCAGGTATAAGAAATTAAACAGGCATGTTACATTCAGTCTCCTGGTAGATCTGGAGCAAAATTACCATATATCAGATACTCTACATAATGAATCTGGAAACTGGCTGTGGGAATTGCGTGCCGGGCAGCTTTTAAAAAAAATAAGCAGACAAGTATGCTGGGGTGACGTGCCTGGCACAATAGCATCACTTCTGGGTAACATAATCATGCTAGACATGTCACGGCATGCGAGGAGGATCCCCTGCCGATCATGACACAGACAAAATGCCCCAAACCCAAGCCACACCATTTTGCATAGCACGAGCACCTGAACCGATTCAGAGCGAACCACAAATCGGCTATTTTAGGCTATTTTAGGCATGAATCGTGTTTCATGCTTTGATTTATGCCCATCCCTAGTCCCAAGCGCATAGATTTATGTTGGGTTTTAAATAGAACATAGACTTTTGTGTGAAAATGAAACATGATGACACAAGTTTAGCCTGTGTTTTGTGCACTGTGAGTCATTTGCACCTTGTTTCTATAATGGTGAAGGAAATCCTATAGCTAGGAGGCCAAAAGTTGCCTTTGTTTCACATTTCACGACAATATTGTGCTTTGTTGAATATTCTGTATATTTTGTTGAATATTCTGTAGATGAAATAAATTGTTAGGGGCATCTTACCTGCAAGTGGAATGCTAGGATAGTCCATCATCAAACTGTTCCCCTCTTGGGATATAATTTAAACAGAAAACTCATAGCAGACAAAAAGCACTTGCCCCTTAAATCATTTTAGTTTAAGCTGAGACAAGAAGGGAGCGATCTGAATTTGTCTCCTCTGAAATGTCTCATTTAATGGGGCTTACTTCCCGGGAAGCATTAGTACTGCAGCCTAACAGTGCAGTCCTAAGCAGAGCTACAGCCCCCTTTAAAGTCAACAGGTTTAGAAGGATGTTAACCCTGCACAGGATTGCACTATAAACTGAGTTGTGCCCATAGCTTTCCAGTTTAGTTGTATTTCATTTCACAAAAAACTTGCTCAGTCCCATTCAAACTAACTTTTTTGATACAATTCTGTTTTACTTTTCCTCTCTGCTTTAAATCCACATGCTGGAAATAGATGGGAGGGGGATAACCGCAAATAAGATTAAATACATGAAAATGAAAGGGTTTTTTTTAAAAAAAATCTTGACTGTGTACTATGACCTTGAATTTTTATCTCAGGATACAGATGTTTAGAGCTGTTGTTACAAACTAATTTTGTATTCCTTGTGCGGTTTTTGAAAAACTGATTGAAAAGGTTTGTTTGACATTCCATGACCATAATACAATTTTAAAAATATGTCTTAAGAAAAAAAGAGGTATAAGGTATTGTAGTTGAGTTGCAAGTATCCATTTTGCATTCCAATTTTTAGCGTTTTTTAATAGTTACACTTTTAGATATTATGCACGTCTGAAGCTATGTTTGAGGACCGTAGAAATAAAGCAAAAAAAATTAAGAGCAAGAAAGGGAGATCAAGCTGACCTGTACACAGTAAGTTGAAGAATTAAAGAAAAATCACATTTGCTTCTGGACAATAAAGCATTAAAGAATAATAAAGAATTAAAGAAAAATCACATTTGCTTCTGGACAATAAAGCAAGTCAAAAGAAACCCTAAACTGAAAGGATGTACAGTATGTTTAGTTCATAAATGATAACAGTTCCCATTAGTACAGTTGGGTTAAAACCACGTTAGTGAACTAATAATATTGTGCCACACATCTCTGTGGTTTAGAGCTTGTCGGACTGGATGTGATGTGGCAGAACCGTTTCAGGTTTCTGTACATGTACATAATGGATTTGGAGTATCATTTTTGCCCTAAGGAATTGGACTAATGCCTACCTGACATAGTTGTAATGTGGATTAGGATTAAGATGGATATTTCAAATAGTAATTGAGTGTATGTATACACACATGCAATCATATAAATACCATATGTAAATCACATATCTATAGACATGTTGGCAAATCCCAGCTCCCTCATTGGTAGGAACTGGGTGGGACTGCACTTCATCAGCCTTTGGCCTGTCAAACTATCAATCAAGAGTACTTGCATGCCATGGTTGAGTATGCTCCTCTCTCCTGCCCAAGTGGCTGTTGCTACCCACAAAGCTGGTTCTTGTCAGTGACAGGCAAACAGCCTTAGTTCTGGCAGTTACTGGCTGTCCCTACTCTTCTCCTATTGGCTGAGCTGCCTGTTGCACGTATTCACTGAGGAGAGAAAGGAAACCTTCCTTCAATTGGCTGAGAGAAGAAGGAGGAGGGAGACAGCCAGAAAAAGGCTTCCTTTGATTGGCTGAGGACTCCTCTGGAAAGGGAGTGGGGAGGGCATCCTGTGCTCACAAACCAGATACAGAGAGAGAGAGAGAGAGAGAGAGAGAGAGAGACTGAAGTCCTGTGTTTAAGGCCAAAAACATTGTCAGAGACTGGCCTCTGAGGCAGAACTCATTGGGGCCAGTCCTGACTAGGGCTGCCAGTTAGAGGTTCTGTGACGGAGTCTGAGGAGGGCATAGGAGTCAGAGGTTCAGAGCAGGGCCTGCCAGACCCAGGTTCTTGCTGTGGAAGCTGACTAGGTGATTTTGGACCAGTCACACACTTACAGCCTAACCTGCCTCACAGGGTTTTGAGAGGAAAATGATGTAAGCTGCATTGGTTCTCCCCACCCACTGTGGAGAAAGACTGTACTTTGCCTATGTGGAGGCTGCAGGGAGGGGGGAGGTGATGGAAAGCTGAAGTCAGAGGGGCAGATAAGAGGAAGGAGATAGTGTTGCCAATTTCAGGTTAGGAAATAAATGGAGATTCAAGAGGTGGGGCCTGGAGAGAGTGGGGTTTGAGGAAGGGTGGGACTTCAGACAGGTACAATGCCATTTTCCCCTGGTGAACCACTGTTGCCAATCTCCAGGTGCAGAGATCACTCAGAATTATAACTGCTGTCTAGATGGCAGAGATCAGCTCCCCTTGAGGGGGAAAGGAGTGAATGCCTTCACTTGGGTGGGTGGGAAGGCAGCAAGGGTGGGGGTGAGTGAATACTAAGAGTTGGGGATGGGTGGGAAGATACCAAGAGTGTGAGTGAATGAATGTCATGAGTGGGGGGTAGTGGCATACCAAGGGTGCAGGGGTAGTTAAGAGGAAGAAGTGGTTTGAGTGGGTGGTATTAGGATGGGAGGGTGGGAAATTGGGGGGGTGGGAAGACACCAAAGGTTGGGGGAAGTGAATGCCTTCACTTGGGTGGGTAGGTGGGAAGACAGCAAGGGTGGGGGGTCACTTGCCTAGAGCCTCTTTCTAGAGGGGGCAATTTTTTACAAACCCAGAAATTTGCCCACTAGATCCAGGGCCACTCTGTCAGTGCAAACCCAACACTTCTGCTACTCCCATGGGCTGTTGTTCCACTTGGTAGGGCTGTCATTCCAGTCCCAGAGCACTAATTCTATTTCTGGGGGTCATCTTTCCACTCTGGGACCTTTGTCTGGGCCAAGAGACATTAATGTACAGTTAACTGTGTATTTTCATTGCAACTATTTAGTGCTGTGATGTATTTAAATGGAGCCCATGCAAGTCAGTTGGCATTCCTGGCTCCCATTATTTCCAATGGACTTTCAGCCTCTCCCATTGTTCCCAGTGAGCAATCCTGTCATTCCATTTAGTACATCCCCTCAGCAGAACCCAGTGCCATTTTGGCAATGCCAGCTTAACAGAACTGACGTGAAGCACAGAATCACACTCCAAGCAGGGGGGGAGGAGTTGCATGCCCAGCAGGACCAATGCTGACTGGGTGATTTTGGAGCAGTTACACACTTTCAGCCTAACCTACCTCACAGGGTTGTTGTGCAGACCAATGGGGAGGGGAGGAGAATTATGTAAGCTGCTTTGTTTCCCCCACCACCACTGTGGAGAAAGACTGTCCTTTTCCTATGTAGAGGCTGCAGGGAGGGGAAGGCAAGGGAAAGCTGAAGTCAGAGGTACAGATAAAGGGAAGGAGATAGGGTTACCAACTCCAGATTAGGAAATTCCTGGAGTTTTAAGGGGTGCAGCCTGGAGAGGGTGGGGTTTGAAGAGGGATAGGACCTCAGACAGGCACAATGCCATTTCCTCCTGGGGAACCACTGTTGCCAATCTCTAGGTGATTCAAACAACAACAAAAAACTGTGGAAAAATAACGAAAAATTAATGAAAAATACTTCAAAATTGTAATAGATAATTGAACACCTCAACTTCACACATTATTACATGTAGTTATATATTATAGCATATCGTCAAAAATACAAGGTATAAAGTACAAGGAATAAATATTCAAAAGTGCTTGCAGTTAATCATGTCCAAGCCAGCTTGAAATACTTGATGACTATTCACCTGACTCCGTGGGACAATTAAAGTGCCAGTGTCAAATGTGTTGCAATTGCAGATAATTCTTGTTCTTCAGCAAAGAATTTATGATGTTAAGACGTTGCTATCAACTTCCAGCATACCACATTCCTGTGACACTGGTTTTCTCCAGAGCTAGTGTCACAGAAATGTGGTATGCTGGAAGTTGATAAGTGGAATACGTCTCTCAGATGAAGACAATTGAAACAGTATTACAGGCTTTACTGTCAGAGGCTAATGACTATCCACTATATATTAAAGGAAGTTTAAAGCAACGTCTTAACATCATACCAGATGTTACTCTGGGACAAGAACATAAGAGAAGCCATGTTGGATCAAGCCCATCAAGTGGCCCATCCAGTCCAACATTCTGTGTCACACAGTGGCCAAAAAAACCTGGGCGCCAGCCATCAGGAGGTCCATTAGTGGGGCCAGGACACTAGAAGCCCTCCCACTGTGCCCCCCCCCAAGCACCAAGAACACCATCACTGCCCCATGAACCAGTTTCTTGATGTCTTCCTAGAGAAGAAGAAACCTCTGGAAAAGCTTTTTATCTCAGAAGGCAAGAACCTAGGCAAACAACAATTAAATGCCTTCAGACAACGATGGCATCTGACCTACTTATGAGAAGGCACTCTTGGCTCAGAGCCTTGGCCTTGCTGCCTCCTACCAGGACTAAACTGGAGGATCTGTCCTTCAATGTGAATGAACATTTTAGTAATCGGACATGTGAGGCCCTCAAGAAGCTGAGGAAATATAAATTGACCACAAAGTTGCTGGGCATTTCCTCAGAGTTCCCAACCAATCAAAACAAAAACTCTGGTCAAAGCAACATCAAAGGTTTCCATATAACAGATCTTTCAGGTTTTCAGAGTATAGACCTCAAAATCAGCCCCATTAGGGGACACCTAGGCCTTTTTACCAACCTCAAGCCTAGGGTAAGAGACAAAACAAATCCAGCAGGAGAAATTCTGGATCTTCCCCCAGGGAGCAGCTTCCCAAGTGTCATAAAGATAACTCAGCCCAGCCCAAACTAAATGCCTTTTGCCAAGAAGGCAGCTCAAGCAAATTAGACAATATTGGAGTCCACCTCAGTTGGGTAGGCTGCCACCAGTCGTCTGTTCTCCCCTCCAGCCAGGAGTCAAAGGATCAACTCCTGACCTTCCCAGGAATGACTAAGGCATCCTCCTTGTGAGGTGGGCTCACAATAGGAATTCCCAAAAGTTAAGTATTGTGGTAGGTGGTCTACCAGTTTAGGCACTAGATTTAAATTGCTAGCTGTGGAGACAAATAACTGGAAGTTATGGTTTAAAAATATGGATTTTTATTAAGGTGCAAAGAGTACTTAAAATAAGAAACCGTGAGGAAGAAAACAATAAATCTAGGTATTTAGTTACTAGCTAAGACACTAAAACATTGTTTCACAAAGTACAAAATGTAATATAGTTAATTCTGTTGTATACCAATGCATGTTTTGACAATTGTTACATCCTGATTGAGCTTAAGACCTTTAGTCATAGAAGCTAATAAATGAAATGGAAAATGGAGTACAAGATGTTACCTTTCTTAGTTGTGGGTTCCAAAGCAACTCTTCTCCAGAGTTCAGCAAAGCCAGTGCTGTTTGGGTTTCAGCAAGCAAAGACCAAGATGGCTGAAATGAGCCAAGAGATGCCAACATGTCTGGATAACATGCAGGCACCTTCCTGACTAAGGAATAGGTTTTAGGATGCTTCCTTTACTGCGTAGGGTCCCAAGTGTTGCTAGGTCTTTGCGCTAATCAGGGCAATTTCTTGTGGTCAAGTGCATAAACCACTTGCTGACCAGATGACCTAATACTCTTTGACCATATGGGAAAGGAGAAGGGTCTGCCTGCAGCCAGGCCGATCTGGCTTCCCATAGGTGCTTAATTGGTTAGAATGTGAGTAGGGAGGCAGCAACAGGAGAAGACAAAACACAGCTGTCTTATCTCCCCAGTGCAAGGTCAGTGTGTTCTCTTCTAATCACGGCAGTATGAGTCTCTAAAGAAAACAACACCGCAGCACGTCGCAAACAGCCTGAACCAAACTTTTAAATTGGACTCCATGTTGAGTGAACCAGAAATCTGTGACATCAAGGGGCGCACCCTGATATTTTGCATGTTCATCAGCTTCTAGTTTATTTTGCCTTTTCCTGAGACTTGTAACAGCCAATGGCTAATTCCAATAAATGAACTGAACTGGACTAGCTAAAAGTTCACTGTTTTGGGACAGATTGTCTCATTTCTTTAGTTCATGGTTGAATGTTACTAACAGTTCCTGGTTTCTTTCAATAATAAAACATTGTTATTTCATGTAGTTAAACACTTGCATGTCCTGAAGTTCAGAATACTCTTTTTACAAGAGATCTTACCTTTGCTTGGAGGTGACCTGCTAAGGTTGATCTCAAGGATGTGTATTTTCACATCTCTATACATGAAGCTTTCAGGTGGTACCTCACATTTAACTACAATAGCCACTGTTATGAATACACTGTTTTGCCTTATAGCTTGGCATCAATGCCTAGAATATTTACGAAGTGTATGTCTGCAGCAGTAGCCCATCTAAGGCTGAGGGGATGTGTTCTTTATCTGTATCTGTATTATTGGCTCAGTGTGGCCAACTTGTCAGAACTTGTACTTTCCCTGCTTGCTAAGCTTAGCAATGTTAGCCTAACTGACTCCATCTTGTGTGCCAATACTAACCCTGTATACTCATAGCTAGGCCTCTAATCAAAGTGCTTTGCATTTCAAACAAACTGTAACCGCCGGAGGAATGACAGATAGCCCCTGGGAATAGCCTGCAGGTGTCCTTTGAAGGCAACCGCCCAGGACATCGCAGCAGGACTCCTTCCTCCCTCTGCTGATAACAGACTCTGGGAACAGACCAGTGTCCCTGAAAGTGTGAGAACCAACTTGATTGTTTCTGTAACAACCGCATAAAATTGTAACCAATGCTAAACCCGTTATCAGAGTTATTCTGTGCCTTCATGAACTTAGTTCTCAATAAACACCTATACTTTGTAACGAAGTACTGGGCCTCGTTTGAAGTTCTTCAAGTTCTGACACAACTCGGAGAACCCGGCAATTGCTATCAGCACTTTCACTGATTTGGGGTTCTTAATTAACACAGTTAAGTCCATCCTTACCACCAGTCACTCCATTGAGCTTTTAGGGGCCTTACTGGACTCCAACAAGAACAAAGAACTCTTGCTTTTGCTTAGGGCTGATCACCTTAGTAGTTTGGTCTGTAGGTTCTCCTATCTTCCAGACAGTCATACCTATTTAAAGATTGTTGGGTTACATGGGCTCTACTTTTTCTCATCTTGTAATATTTCGAAGCTTATTCTTGCGGGTTTTTTGCCATTCCATATAAATTGGTTTATCTATGTCTGCCATTCCTTCAGTATTCTTTTTTCTTTGTATGTGGGAAGTACCTGGAGCAGAAAGTTTATAGTTTTGGCAGCACATTCACTTTGATTGCAGAGATTTTTCCCAGCTATGAGATTTTAATTTCCCCCCCATATACATAAGAATGCTTCTATCAATTTCCAGTTGGTAATTATTTTAGAAAGGTTACAGTTTTACCCAGTCACATTTATTCCCCAAATTTTAATAGGATAGGTGGCTGCTGAGCACTCTGTACTCTTTATAATCTTTTCTTCTTGTTGTGCTAGAAATTTTGTTATCATACTTGCCTTCTTGAGAGCCAGTTTGGTGTAGTGGTTAAGTGAGTGGACCCTTATCTGGAAGAACCGGGTTTGATTCCCCACTCCTCCACTTGCACCTGCTAGCATGGCCTTGGGTCAGCCATAGCTCTGGCAGAGGTTGTCCTTGAAAGGGCAGCTGCTGTGAGAGCCCTCTCCAGCCCCACCCACCTCACAGGGTGTCTGTTGTGGGGGAGGAAGGTAAAGGAGATTGTGAGCCGCTCTGAGACTCTTTGGAGTGGAGGGCGGGATATAAATCCAATATCTTCTTCTTCTTCTTCTTTCTGTTAATTTTATAGCCTGAAAAGGATACAATTTCTGTATCTTTTTTCTGGATACAATTTCTTCAATATGTTCAATTACATATTGTAACAATTGGGGGGGGGGGGTCTTAGAACCATGTCATCTGCATATCTTTTTATTTTGAACTCCATATCATCCACTTTTATCTCCTTGATTATATCGTCTTGTCTGATCTTTATAGCTAGAATATCTATTGTTAGCAGGGCTTTTTTTTTTTTGTAGAAAAAGCCCAGAAGAAACTCATTTGCATATTAGGCCATACCCCCTGACAACAAGCCAGCTGGAAATGCATTCCTTGTGTTCTTGCTCAGAAAAAGCCCTGATTGCTCGTATAAATAATAAAAGTGACAGGGGACATCCCTTATATGTTCCTTTTTCTATTGAAATTTCTTCTGTTAATATGAGGCTCTGCCATTCTCATATTATTTGCTAGCAATAAGAAGTCTTCTTGGAATTGAAGGGAAAAAAATAAGCATAGTTGTTCCAGGGTCAATTACTCCTGGCCCTTGATAAAGACTTCATTTCGTTTGTCGAAACAGTTGTTGGGTAGAGAAGACCTTGGAGAATTTATTCAAGCACTTTTGGGCAGTGGAGACTTTGAAGAATACCCTACAAGCACTTTTCAGTCTGTTGGGGTCTAGTGAAATTGATGGATTTTTAAACATACCGAGAACCCATTTTGGAAGTTTTTACAGCCCCTGTATAAGTTCAGAAAGAGTGCATTGTTATAGATCATATTGTATCTGTTTCCTGTGATTTGTACCGTGAAGCATACTATTATATTTATGCTCTATTTGTTCCCACTGAGATGCTTTTTTGCTTTCTTCTACATCAAGGGCATAATTGCCAGGCAGGGTTGAAAAAACGGCCCTAGCCCCCTTCTTTGCAATTAAGAAAGGCTTCAGCAACTTGAGTGTGGGAAGATCAACGGCTTTTGAGTCTTCTTTGATTAGAAGATTTTAAAGTCCTTTGTCTCCTGAGATGCAGATACCATCAAAGCTTATGTGGAGGGATGCCAGTGAAACATTCATTGTGTAAGTCTGCCAGCTATAAAATAATTGTTTAGATATTGAATGGAATTTGCTTATACCATTATACTGAAACCTCAACTAATAACTCTAAGCAACAAACTGACTTTATCTTTCTGGTATTAATGTGAGAATGTCAACAAAGTTCACTGTCTCCTTTTAAATGCAAACCAAGCTTTCTGGTCAATTTTCTATTCCGTATCAAGTCCCCTGACATAAGAACATAAGAAAAGCCATGTTGGATCAGGCCAATGGCCCATCCAGTCCAACACTCTGTGTCACACAGTGGCCAAAAAAATTATATAAATATACATATACATATATATATACACACTGTAGCTAATAGCCACTGATGGACCTTTGCTCCATATTTTTATCTAACCCCCTCTTGAAGCTGGCTATGCTTGTAGCCGCCACCAGCTCCTGTGGCAGTGAATTCCACATGTTAATCACCCTTTGGGTGAAGAAGAACTTCCTTTTACCTGTTTTAACCCGACCGCTCAGCAATTTCATCGAATACCCATGAGTTCTTGTATTGTGAGAAAGGGAAAAAAGTACTTCTTTCTCTACTTTCTCCATCCCATGCATAATCTTGTAAACCCCTATCATGTCACCCCGCAGTTGACATTTCTCCAAGCTAAAGAGCCCCAAGCGTTTTAACCTTTCTTCATAGGGAAAGTGTTCCAACCCTTTAATCATTCTAGTTGCCCTTTTCTGCACTTTTTCCAATGCTATAATATCCTTTCTGAGGTGCGGTGACCAGAATTGTACACAATATTCCAAATGAGACCGCGCCATCGAGTTATACAGGGGCATTATGATACTGCCTGATTTGTTTTCAATTCTATTCCTAATAATTCCTAGCATGGTGTTGGTCTTTTTTATTGCAATTGCACACTGTCTTGACATTTTCAGTGAGTTATCTACCCCGACCCCAAGATCTCTCTCTTGGTCAGTCTCTGCCAATTCACACCCCATCAGCTTGTATTTGTAGTTGGGATTTTTGGCCCCAATGTGCATTACTTTGCACTTGGCCACATTGAACCTCATCTGCCACGTTGACGCCCACTCACCCAGCCTCAATAGATCCCTTTGGAGTGCCTCACAATCCTCTCTGGTTCTCACCACCCTGAACAATTTAGTGTCATCTGCAAACTTGGCCACTTCACTGCTTACTCTCAACTCCAAATCATTTATGAACAAGTTAAAGAGGGGACCCAGTACTAAGCCCTGTGGCATCCCACTGCTTACCGTCCTCCACAGCGAAGACTGCCCATTTATACTCACTTTCTGCTTCCTATTAATTAGCCAGTTTTTGATCCACAAGAGGACCTGTCCTTTTACTCCATGACTCTCGAGCTTACTAAGGAGCCTTTGATGAAAAACTTTATCAAAAGCTTTCTGGAAGTCAAGGTAAACAACATATATTGGGTCTCCTTTGTCCACATGTTTGTTCACCCCCTCAAAGAAATGTAACACGTTAGTGAGGCAAGATCTTCCCTTACAGAACCCATGCTGAGTCTTCTTCAATAACTCGTTTTCATCAATGTGCCTACTCATTCTGTCCTTGATAATGGTTTCTACTAACTTTCCCGGTATTGAAGTCAGACTGACTGGCCTGTAATTTCCCAGATCTCCTCTGGAACCCTTTTTAAAGATGTGGTTGACATTTGCTACCTTCCAGTCCTCAGGAATGGAGGCAGATAGCAATGAAAGATTACATATTTTTGTCAGGAAATCCACAAGTTCAACTTTGAATTCTTTCAGAACTCTTGGATGTATGCCATCTGGACCTGGTGACTTATTAGTTTTTAATTTGTCTATCAGTTGTAGGACCTCCTCTCTTGTCACCTCAATCTGACTCAGGTCTTTCAACACCCCTTCCAAAATAAGTGGTTCTGGAGCAGGCAAACACTTCTCATCTTCCACAGTGAAGACGGAGGAGGGAAAAAATGCATTCAGCTTCTAAGCCATTTCCCTATCCTCCTTCAGTAATCCTCTTACCCCTTGGTCATCCAAGGGCCCCACTGCCTCCCTGGCTGGTTTCCTGCTTCTAATATATTTGAAGAAATTTTTATTGTTGGTCTTTATGGGGTTTTTTTTTTGCAATATACTCCTCATCGTCCCTTTTTGCCTGCCTGATCTCAGTCTTGCATTTGATTTGCCACAGCCTGTGTTCTCTTTTATTAATCTCACTTGGACTAGCTTTCCACCACTTAAAAGAGTCCTTCTTACCTTTTACAGCTTCCATTACTTTGTTAACCATACAGACCTTTTCTTATTCCTGTTTGTGCCTTTCCTAACTTGTGGTATATATTTTATCTGAGCTTCTAGGATTGTAGTTTTAAATAGCCTCCAAGCTTCCCCAAGGGTTTTGACTATATTTACCTTTCCTTTCAGTTTCCTCTTCACATGCCCCCTCATCTCAGAGAATTTACCCCTTTTAAAGTTAAACGTGGTTGTGCTGGTCTTTTGGGGCAACTTTCTACTTATACAAATGGTGAAATCAATAACGTTATGGTCACTGCTCCCAAGCGGTGCGATCACTTTTACATCTCTCACCAAGTCTTGGGCATTACTTAGGACCAAATCCAGGATTGCCCCACCCCTGGTAGATTCTGTTACCATCTGCTCCATAGCACAGTCATTGAGAGCATCTAGAAACGCAATCTCTTTCTCTCAATTTGAACACATATTGACCCAATCAATCTGCGGGTAGTTAAAATCACGTATTACGACACAGTTTTTACGCTTAGCCACTATCTTTAATCCTTGCATGATATTATAATCGTCCTCTATCTTTTGATTTGGTGGGCGATAACTCCCATAGTTAAATTTCCTTTTGGGCCCTCTATTTTGACCCAAAGCATTTCTAGAAGGGAATTTAATTCTTTGACCTCAGTCTTACTGGACTGTATACCCTCTCTGACATACAGAGCCACCCCACCTCCAACCCTTCCCTCCCTATCCTTCCGATATAACTTATATCCAGGAATCACCGTGTCCCACTGATTCTCCTCATTCCACCAAGTTTCTGAAATTCCCACAATGTCTATGTTTTCCCCTAACACTAAACATCCAACTCACCAATTTTACTTCAAACACTTCTAGCATTTGTATACAAACATCTATAATTTCCCAGGCAAGTTAGGTCCGCAGCCTTCCTCCTGCCACCTCGAGACTTTGGCAGACACTCCATACTGTTTATCACCATCTCAGTGGACAACTCTGATCCATTACCCAGTAGAAAAGTAACAGCTAACCCTTCATCTCTTTGAGATGAGTCCTCCTGAACCAGAGACATTTCATCCCCTGTCGGCTTTCCCCAAGATTTAGTTTAAAAACTGCTCTGCCACCTTTTTGATTTTAAGTGCCAGCAGTCTGTTTCCATCTGGGGACAAGTGGAGACCATCTCTTTTGTACAGCTCCCACTTGTTCCAGAAAGCATCCCAGTGCCTAACAAACTTAAACCCTTCCTCCCTACACCATTGTCTCATCCACACATTGAGACTTCTAATTTGTGCCTGTCTCTCCAGCCCTGCACATGGAACAGGTAGCACTTCTGAGAAGGCTACCTTGGAGGTCCTGGCCTTAAGTCTGCTGCCTAGCAGCCTAAATTCTTCCTCCAGGACCTCACGACTGCATTTCCCCACATCGTTGGTGCCAACATGCACCACGACCACAGGCTCCTCCCCAGCACTGTCTATCAGCCTATCTACTACACGCGTAATGTCCGCTACCTTCGCACCAGGCAGGCAAGTCACCATACGGTCAGTACGCAGTTTTGCCACCCAGCTGTCTACTTGCCTAAGGCTTGAATCACCAACTACCAAGACATTGCTTTTTAACCTCACAAACACTTGTTGGGGAAAAGAAAGACATCTGAGAGACAATTTGTAGTAGTAAATCATTGGGAGGGAAAGGGCTAACTCCCTGAATCATTTTTCATTGTCTTATCCTTAAGCTGGTTTTGATTTTAGAAGGCCAAGTTCATGCATCTGTGTATAATGTGTAGTTTGGCGCTTTGTATGGCCATTGGCAAGAAAGTGGCTGTAAGACTTCTACAGCTGTTACCCACTAACAACAAATCAACATGAATTGCTTTAATCTAAAGCTAGGAATTGTGATCATTGTATTCTAGGATCTAATGTTCTGCTTCCGCAAAGGAGTGGATCAGGCAAACCTTATTGGTAGCTTTGATTTAAAAATCAACATTATATTGAAGCATATTTATCATTCACAAATTCATTCTGCTGGCACTCAGTAGAGAGCGAGTCATTGAGTGATGTCAAGGAGGAAATCACAGAAAACAACACATATCTTTAAAAGCATCTTGATTTCTTCCAGTAAAACCACTTGGGGAATATTTTTGTGGAGGTCAGGGAAAAGGCCCTTATTGACAATATGTTAGATTAATGGAATGTATGTATTTTGTTTTTTTCAGGCCATCTGAATCAAAGGGAGGAAAACGAAAAATACATTAAAGCAGAGACACAAAATGGCACAGTTTATCTCAAACACCAAACCTGGTTCCAATCTGTAAAGCTGAAGACTCCACCCTAAAGGTTTTTTTATCTGAATTACAGAGACATAAATAAAGATCATGTTAACTGTAAAGATTACAGACTCAGGTGGGCAGCTGTGTTGGTGTGAAGCAACAGAACAACGTTTGAGTCCAGTAGCATCTTTAAGACCAACAAAGTTTACTTCTGGATATTAAAATGGTTGGTCTTAAAGGTGCCACGGGACTCCAACTTTGTTGTTAAGGTTAGAGTTATATTGTTGCTGCCTTGTAGTGAATGGGTGGGGTCTTACCCAACTTTTGTATATCAGATGGCTGTTCTTAATTTACTCTTGCTTGTGTTAATGCTTCTGGTGTCTCCTATGGCTCCCAATTGTAGCATGCTCAGAAGTTATAATATAGACATTCTCTAATTCTGCTCTTAATTAATTTAAATGGTGTATTCCCTTTAACTGACCTGTGTATTAAAACTCAAAACATGATTTAAAGTTTTCAATTTTTGCTTTTAAGCTAGTGCATGCACACGGTTGAGAATTCTCCATGGTTACTGATCAAGAAGAAAAGGGCCATTCCTAATATATAGTTTTCATATATTATCCAGTATATAAGGGCTGATTCTGCTGCTCTGATCTCCTGGTATGAACCCGTGCACTCTCTTAGACCTGCTCAGTGTGCCCAGATCAAAGGCAGAAGCTCTGGTTCCTGCTCACAATGAGTGGGATGCCCTGCAGATTGAGTTCTTTAATATGGGGAATTCCTGTTTGTCGTGTGAGAAAAATCCTTGTGCAAAAGCTGCCCAAGTCATAAGTGATTGAAAATCTCTGTTTTTGGCTCTTCCTTGCATATCGTTTGTCTAACCATTAGTGTCCTAATTTCATACAAGTAGGTGTTCATTAATCCAGAAGCAAGAATTTAGTTCTGTCTCATACCTAGCTGATCTACAGCTTTAACATCATTGCATGTCGAATTCCTTTGGAGACTGAACCACTTCAGATTATAAGAGCAGAAAGACCTACCTGAGTTCTTCCCTGCTTAGAAGAATTCGCTGCCTTTAGAAAACTAGTTCTTAAAGAGTAAGGGCTAGTCTAGGTACTTTCTCCATGGTACATTGTCTGTTTACAGAAAGTTTTTTACAATGTGGAAAACAATTTTTTTTAAGATTATTTTCCTGCAATCTGAAGGAGTAGTGGCCAGTGAGACAAGGGCTAAACCTGTAACTCAGTCCTATGAAACAAAGAATCCTGGTATTTCTGCCCCCCCCCCCCCATCCACACACACATGTCTGAAGAGCACTGCGCTCAGTAGATAGGAACCTCCTGGTGGTCCCCGGCCTGAAAGACATCCGGCTGTCCTCAACAAGGGCCAGGGCATTTTCCACCCTGGCCCCAACCTGGTAGAACTCTCTGCCAAACAACATCCATGCCCTTTGGGACTTCATGCTGTTCTACAGGGCATGCAAGGCAGAGACGTTTGGTTGAGGATGGCAACAGTTTTCCATGTGGCTAGCATTCCTGTTTTTCCTGCCTCCTCCATCTTATTAGCTATAAGCTTACTACCATTGTATTGATGTAAATTTAAGGATTTTTAGTTACTTATTTTTTATTATTTGTGTATTGTATTGTGTGGATGTTCTTACTGATGTGTGCTGCCCTGAGCCCTGTTCTACAGGGGGGGGGGGGTTAAAATGTAATTAAATAATAAATAATAGTTAAGTTGACAGGAGCCGGAGCACAATCAAGGCCAGCCAGCCTGCCTCCCTTGCCCCCCTCAGAAATTCACCTTTATAGATCACTGCTGGGCCAGGATGGGTTGTCATACAAGCAATTGCCCCATTGCAAGACATACTTCATCTCTGAAACACATTTTGTCTCATTCAAAACTGGGTTTTTGGATACAGCAGCACCAGGGGGATTTCTGAATACACTCCTTGATACGCTTTCAGAATGATATAATAAAAACCTCAAGTTCATTTTCTAACAAGTTTATTATAGTATACAGATACACTTTTGTTATAGGCAAAAGGTATTCACTATTGGTAGACAAAATAGGTTCTTTGTAAACCGATCACTGAAACGGAATCTACCAACGGCATCTCTTTTACTACCTTTTAATTACAATAGGGATAATGATAATGTTTTTAAAACTTCTTTATGAGAAAAATATCAATAAATTTCAATAAAACAAAAAGAATTGGTGGTTTTAGTCTTCATTGTTTAGATTCTGCAAGTGGTTGTGTATCTTCTGATTTAATGCTGAGACTTTTCTCACGTGCCAAATTTTTTTTCTGTTTTTTTGGAATGTATATCTCACTGCCAGAATCATAACCAAACCACTGAGGAGGCTCATCGTTATTATATTCATATTTCTGGAGCCTTGATGTATACTTGGAAACTGCTTGCCTGAAATTAAAAAAGTAAGGCAAACTTACAAAGGAATCTCCTGTACAAAGAGAACACAATATCAAATATATAGAAAAAACTAAAACTAGTTGTTGTTTGTTTTCTGCTGTCTGCACTCATCATTCACTCTCACTGCTACTGTGGCATGGAATATTCATAAACATTCTTAACTTTTCTCAATAAGCATGTTAGAAGTAAGAATTTTTTTTGGGGGGGGGGGAGTAGATTGTAGGAGAGAATGCTACCCTGGGCATAAGGTCAGAGGGCTGTGTGCAGATTGGGAGATCAAGGCCTGGATATTTGAACAAGGGGTACAACAAAAAAGCCACAAGAAGCCCAGCGGCGTGGAGAACAGGCAACATGCAGAAGATGCCAAAAAAAAGGGGTTGACGGAAAAGGCAGAAAAAACTGAGATAATGATTAAGTCCAAAAAAAAGAGCAGGAGAACATTTTTCAGGGTCTCACAATCACAGAGAATGTATATTGTGGACCAGAAACAAGGATAAGAGACAGCAGTGCTGAGCAAACAGAGATGTTAAGGTAATGAATGGGATTTGCTCTATTAGCAGGAATGAACTGAATATTAGAACAAAAGAAATGCCCTGCTGAAGCGGATCAGTGGTCCATTTAGGCAAGCAGCCTATTTCACATAGTGGCTAACCACTTCTCTGAAGGTCAAACAATGGGGCATAGAGATTGGGGCCTTTGCCTGAGGTTGCCTCAAGGTACTGATTTTCAAAGGTTTACTTTTTGTGAAATTGGACGTTCCCTTTAGTCACCATGGTTAGTAGCCACTAGGGATGGGCACAGACTAGGAGATTGTGGCTTGGTTCATGAACCAAACCTGCCCGGTTCCTGAATCAGTTCAATGAATTGAACCCAAAATGGTTTGTGAGCCTGTCCAAATGTCAAATGGCCCCCAGGGGGGTAGAGTCTCTAAACTTGCAGGGTGTCTCCAGCTTACTCTTCTCTATTTGTCCTCTTAGGTTTTGTGAAGATCAGACTTTGGGGGTCCAAGTTATGGACCCCTGAAAAAGGTGCTCCCTGACAATGTTTTTCAATGGGCCTTCACACACTGGTTTGGAAGTGTGCAGAACAGGCCCTGGGTGATCGGAATGCCTCCATCTTATGGGGGGTGCCTTCTAAGGACAACCCCTAATTGCCCACCAAATTTTGTGAACATCAGACTTGGTGGGTCTAAAACGGTAAAGGTAGTCCCCTGCGCAAGCACCATATTTTTATCTAAACCCCTCTTGAAGGTGGCAATGCTTGTGGCCACCACCACCTCCTGTGGCAGTGAATTCCACATGTTAATCACCCTTTGGGTGAAGAAGTACTTCCTTTTATCCGTTTTAACCTGTCTGCTCAGCAATTTCATCGAATGCCCACAAGTTCTTGTATTGTGAGAAAGGGATAAAAGTACTTATTTCTCTACTTTCTCCACACCATACATTATCTTGTAAACCTCTATCATTTCACCCCCTAGTCGACGTTTCTCCAAGCTAAAGAGTCCCAAGCGTTTGAACCTTTCTTCATAGGGAAAGTGTTCCAGCCCTTTAATCATTCTAGTTGCCCTTTTCTGGACTTTCTCCAATGCTATAATATCCTTTTTGAGGTGCGGCAACCAGAACTGCACACAGTACTCCAAATGAGACCGCACCATCGATTTATACAGGGGCATTATGATACTGGCTGATTTGTTTTCAATTCCCTTCCTAATAATTCCCAGCATGGCGTTGGCCTTTTTTATTGCAATCGCACACTGTCTTGACATTTTCAGTGAGTTATCTACCACGACCCCAAGATCTCTCTCTTGGTCAGTCTCTGCCAGTTCACACCCCATCAACTTGTATTTGTAGCTGGGATTCTTGGCCCCAATGTGCATTACTTTGCACTTGGCCACATTGAACCGCATCTGCCACGTTGATGCCCACTCACCCAGCCTCAACAGATCCCTTTGGAGTTCCTCACAATCCTCTCTGGTTCTCACCACCCTGAACAATTTAGTGTCATCCGCAAACTTGGCTACTTCACTGCTCACTCCCAACTCTAAATCATTTATGAACAAGTTAAAGAGCATGGGACCCAGTACCGAGCCCTGCGGCACCCCACTGCTTTTTTGTTTATGTTTTTTGCAATATGCTCCTCATAGTCCCTTTTTGCCTGCCTGATCACAGTCTTGCATTTGATTTGCCACAGCCTGTGTTCCCTTTTACTAATCTCACTTGGACTGGTTTTCCACCACTTAAAGGAATCCTTCTTACCTTTTACAGCTTCCATTACTGTGTTTGTTAACCATGCAGGCCTTTTCTTATGCCTGTTTGTGCCTTTCCTAACTTGTGGTATGTATTTTATCTGAGCTTCTAGGATTATAGTTTTAAATAGTCTCCAAGCTTCCCCAAGGGTTTTGACCGTATTTACCTTTCTTTTCAGTTTACTCCTCACATGCCTCCTCATCTCAGTGTATTTACCCCTTTTAAAGTTAAACGTGGTTGTGGCGGTCTTTTTGGACAACCCCCTATTTATACAAACAGTGAAATCAATAACATTATGGTCACTGCTCCCAAGCGGCGCAATCACTTTTACATCTCTCACCAAGTCTTGGGCATTACTTAGGACCAAATCCAGGATCGCCCCACCCCTGGTAGGTTCTGAGACCATCTGCTCCATAGCATAGTCATTGAGAGCATCGAGAAACTCAATCTCTTTCTCTCGACCAGAACACATATTGACCCAATCAATCTGCGGGTAGTTAAAATCACCTATTACGACACAGTTTTTACGTTTAGCCGCTATCTTTAAGCCTTCCATCATATTATAATCGTCCTCTCTCTTTTGATTTGGTGGGCGATAACAAACTCCCATAGTTAAATTTCCTTTTGGGCCCTCTATTTCAACCCAAAGCATTTCTAAAAGTGAATCTAATTCTCTGACCTCAGTCTTACTGGACCGTATATCCTCTCTGACATACAGAGCCACCCCCACCTCCAACCCTTCCCTCCCTATCCTTCCGATATAACTTATATCCTGGAATCACCGTGTCCCACTGATTCTCCTCATTCCACCAAGTTTCTGAAATTCCCACAATGTCTATATTTTCTCCCAACACTAAACATTCCAATTTACCAATTTTACTTCGAACACTTCTAGCATTTGCATACAAACATCTATAATTTCCCAGGCAAGCTAGGCCCGCCACCTTCCTCCTGCCGCCTCGAGACTCTGGCAGATAGTCCATACTGTTTGTCACCATCACAGTGGACAACTCTGGTCTGTTACCCGGTAGAAAAATTGCAGCCAACCCTTCATCTCTTTGAGACGAGTCCTCCCGAACCAGAGACATTTCATCTCCTGTCGGCTTTCCCCCAAGATTTAGTTTAAAAACTGCTCTGCCACCTTTTTGATTTTAAGCGCCAGCAGCCTGGTTCCATCCGGGGACAAGTGGAGACCGTCTCTTTTGTACAGCTCCCACTTGTTCCAGAAAGCATCCCAGTGCCTAACAAACTTAAACCCTTCCTCCTTACACCATCGTCTCATACACACATTGAGACTTCTAATTTGTGCCTGTCTCTCCTGCCCTGCACGTGGAACAGGTAGCACTTCCGAGAAGGCTACCTTTAGTCTCGCGCCTAGCAGCCTAAATTTTTCCTTCAGGACCTCACAACTGCATTTCCCCACATCGTTGGTGCCAACATGCACCACGACCACAGGCTCCTCCCCAGCACTGTCTATCAGCCTATCTACTACACGCGTAATGTCCGCTACCTTTGCACCAGACAGGCAAGTCACCATACGGTCAGTACGCGGTTTCGCCACCCAGCTGTCTACTTGCCGAAGGATAGAATCACCAACTACCAACCCCCCCCCCTTCTCCCCCTGCCCAGGGATGGTTCCTTGGCGCGAAAGGATTCCCGCTCACCAACCGAAGAAGCAGTGAAGTGGCCAAGTTTGCAGATGACACTAAAAAGTTCAGGGTGGTGATAACCAGAGAGGACTGTGAGGCACTCCAAAGGGATCTGTTGAGGCTGGGTGAGTGGGCGTCAACATGGCAGATGAGGTTCAATGTGGTCAAGTGCAAAGTAATGCACATTTGGTCCAAAATTCCCAGCTACAAATACAAGCTGATGGGGTGTGAACTGGCAGAGACTGACCAAGAGAGAGATCTTGGGATCGTGGTAGATAACTCACTGAAAATGTCAAGACAGTGTGCAATTGCAATAAAAAAGACCAACGCCATGCTGGGAATTATTAGGAAGGGAATTGAAAACAAATCAGCCAGTATCATAATGCCCCTGTATAAATCGATGTTGTGGTCTCATTTGGAATACTGTGTGCAATTCTGCTCACCACACCTCAGAAAGGATATTATAGCATTGGAAAAAGTGCAGAAAAGGGCAACAAGAATGATTAATCGTTTGGAACACTTTCCCTATGAAGAAAGGTTAAAACGTTTGGGGCTCTTTAGCTTGGAGAAATGTCGACTACGGGGTGACATGACAGAGGTTTACAAGATTATGCATGGGATGGAGAAAGTAGAGAAAGAAGTACTTTTCTCCCTTTCTTACAATACAAGAACTCGTGGGCATTCAATTAAATTGCTGAGCAGTCAGGTTAAAACGGATAAAAGGAAGTACTTCTTCACCCAAAGGGTGATTAACATGTGGAATTCACTGCCATAGGAGGTGGTGGCGGCTACAAGCATAGCCAGCTTTAAGAGGGGATTGGATAAAAATATGGAGCAGAGGTCCATCAGTGGCTATTAGCCACAGTATATATATATGTGTATGTGGTGTGTGTGTGTGTGTATACATACAAACACACATATTGTCCACTGTGTGACACAGAGTGTTTTGTGTGTGTGTGTGTATACACACACACATATATTGGCTACTGTGTGACACAGAGTGTTGGACTGGATGGGCCATTGGCCTGATCCAACATGGCTTCTCTTATGTTCTTATGACTCACCTTTGAATGCTGACCCAGTAAGCAAAGGGGATGGCACAGATGCTACTCCACTCACCAAAAAGGACCTCCAAAATCTGAAGGAAGACCTCAGATTGTATATAAAAGAGGTGGTATAAGACGTTCTCCAGACAGTGAAAGTGGAGATAGACCAACTAAAGGCAGCCCTTGCAGAAACTAACAAAATGGTGGAATGGGCTACAGAAATCAGCAAAGCAATGGAGACACAACTGAAGAACCTGCAAAGGTCAGATAAAAATCAAATTGATAGACTGATAACTTTGGAAAATAGATGGAGATCTTGCAATCTTAAACTGAGAGGGATGGGAGAAGAGGTGCACTCAAAGGGTGACTTGGCTCTCTATATTTCTACCTGGCTCGGTGGGGCAATTGGGTTGGAGGAGGGAGTTGCACCAGCTATTAAACGGGCTCATCGTCTAGGCCCCTTAGCAAGAGCCTGCTGCAACCGCCCCCGGGATATCCTCATACAATTTCTTTATCCTCGAGACCGGGATAAAATCCTAAGGGAATCTAGAGTGAAAGGCTGTTTGACCCATGAAGGCAGTAAAGTGCAAGTGCTCTTGGATTTATCCCCGGAAGCCCTCTAGAACCGTAAATCACTCAGCCTCATTGCAAACAAACTATTCCAATCCAATATCAGATTTCGCTGGAGCGTGACATCAGATATACACATGTATCGAAATGGCGGCCTACATGAAGCTTCTGACCCCTCATTGGGACTGACTCTGCTGCAAGACCTGGGAATAGACCTGACGCCAGAGGGAAAAGCAGCCCTTATAGACCAGAAATGAAAGGACAGGCTGTGACTATGATTTGCTCATTCATTGATTTGGAACTCTGTATCTTGCTGGAGTGGAGCTATGTACTGCAGAGCACAGCAGAGCAGCAGAAAGGAGAAACTGAGGAGACGCAGGGTGGTCCCGGGTTTGCCTAGATGATCATTGTCATTCTATACAGTTTAATTAATTTACTACTGGGGAGGGAGGGGGGCAGTGGGAGAGTGTATATGAGCAGATGGATGGCTGAAAGTTTATTAAGTAGGCTTAGGCAATTAATTTAGGATAGTGATGATTTGTAAATAAGTATAAATTAATTATATAGGACTCCTGGGTTACATGAAGGGTGGAAAGATCTGATGTAACACAACTATACTATTATGAACAATCTTAGAGGTTTGCTTCTCCGGTGATGCTATTCTTAATTTCTCTATGACAACTCAAATATATGTGTGTGTATATAGTTATAATGGGATGCATAAATGCATGGGCAGATATGAGCAGGGGTATATCTATGAAGAGGCAAAGTGATGTTTGCATGGGGAGATATGAAAGGGAGTGGATGTATAGCAAAAATTGAATGGATGAGTGGAAAGATGAATGAATGAGGGTGTTTGAATAAGTGAACGTCTATGCATATACTGTATATACAAAACATTTGAGCAGCAATCTTTATAATTAATTCAACACCTTTTGAAACCTGAGAACAGACTACGTTATATCACATATGGTGTTAACACAGGAATACTCAGCATTGGTCATATCAATAATTGTACAAGTTGAAATTGTTATAGTTACGGTGTACCTTATTTTCAAGTAATTGTACAAGTTAAAATTGTTATAGTTACTATGTATCTTATTTTCAAGATCCAGCCCCCTTAGAAATAAGACCTAGAGTGGACATAATAGAGGAAGGTTATGTGACTGAATGATACAAGCAGCAGCCCCCGGAGTGCCATACTGCTTCTTAAAGCAATTATATACTGTGCAGGTGTGAGTGGAGTCCATAAGATAAGTGATACAAGTTACAGAGTACAAGGCCTATGAATAAGTGATCAGGCAAAGTCAGGCTTGCCCTACAACTCTGGGAGAGTGGCTGGGAGGAAACGGAAACGTTTTTCTCTAACTACACGAACAGGCCCCTCTAAGCTTTGAATTTTCCTTTTTCAGGTAGGGAAAGTTTGCAATAAATCTTCCCTTTTTCTCTCCTTAAGAGGAGAGAAAGCTCTGAAATTGTCCCAGTAAGGGAAAGTTAGGTTACTGTTACTTGTTTTAGAGTTTGGTTCTATTGATATTTTCTTCTTGTTTTCCATTTTCTCTGTTGGATAGTTGCCACTTTAAGAGGATTTTGCACTATCATAGAGGAGCTAAAATGAATAAAAATGTATGTTTCAAGAAAAAAAAGAATTGACAGCAAATGATAGTGATCAAAGCTCAGGAGCAACCAATAGAGGAAACTTGTTGCCATCAGGCCCTACTTGGGGGGTTCTTGGAAGCATTCGAGAGGCCATGGGTGGATCGCCACATTCACTGCCACTGTCTCTACTTGATAGTTCAGCTAAAAATGTTTTTTGCATGCCCGCATGGCTAGTGTATAGGAGCAGGTGAGGTAGGCAGCTACCTGGGTGCCACCTTGCCTACAGGGTACTCTCAGGCACCCCCTCCCCCTCCCCCCGGGCACGGGCAGGGGGAGTGGTCCGGGGCAGCAAAAACCCCAGCGCCGCCAATTCAGGCCAGCTAATTTCTGTTTCTGTTATGGGCTGATGTTGTAAATGTTAGCCTTGAGGCTTTATTTTGGTATGATATAGACATTTTTAACTAGTTTTATATGGTAATCTTTTTTAAAAGTAGTCTTATAAAGGAACATCTTACCTGGTAATATTTGGGCAGTACAGCATTTTGAGAATTCGGAGCTGCAAGCAACCTTTCCACAGGGACTTCAGTGCTTTGTCAGTAATATTTATGCAACCTGAGATATCCAAGTAGTGAAGGTAAGGGCAGACTACTCCCAAATACTGCATACCGATATCAGTTACCTGTAAGTCAAGCATATTCACTGAAAAAATTAAGGAATTTTTAGAGACTGTCAAACTATGAAGTATATAAAATTATACTTTAAAAGTGAGGTTCATAGAATTAATTTAGAAGAGACCATAAAACTGTATGTTTACTTAAAATGTTGGAATTATTTGGGGCAAATTCTAATCTATGCAGTGTCAGATACATTTTGTGCCTTTTAATACAATGGAAAACGTTACGGTATGACCTGATAATGGCAGTATTGTGAAAATACAAAATCCAACCCTATTCTTAAAGCAGTCAGCAGCTGAGGTCTAGGCTTATTGAAGTCTTTATATACAGCTAATATATTATTATATTGATCTGTAAGGCTATTACTGTATTGCTTTGTCAACAGGCAGTTAGTTCAAGATCATTTCAGAACACTTTCAACATTTGCAAGATTTTCCGCCTGGTGACATATCACTATGCATTAGGGTTGCCAGCTCCTGGTTGGGAAATACCTGGAAATTTTGGAAGCGGAACCTGCGGAGAGTTGGGTTTGGGAAGGACAGGGACTTCAAAAGGGTATAATGCCATTGAGCCTACCTTCCAAAGGGGCCATTTTCCCCAAATTAACTGATCTCTGTTGCCTGGAGATCAGTGGCAATTCCAGGAGACCTCAACCAACCACCTAGAGATTGGTAACCTGACTATTCATGCTAGACTTTTCCAAGACATTTTAAGAAGCCATTAATCCCATCTGTTTTGTGAAGAACAAATGCCACTTAATTTAATTAGATCAGCTCCAAGAATCAGCAAATAATAAAAGAAAAAAACTACATGAAATGAAACAAGCACAAAACAATGAAAGCAAATGAAGACAGGGACAAATAAAGTAATACTCTCCTCAAACAGAAAAGCAAAATTAGTGGGATTCAGTCAGCCGTTTGCACATCCCATGCCCATAGGCAAAAGCTGCCTCTTGGGAGGAGTCAGTAAAGAGGAAAGAGACAAGTTGTTCAGATTGTCCCATTATAGTTGAGAGAATTGGAGCAATATACTGATTTCAGGTGTCATTGTAGAATGGGCAATGCAGCAGAACATGTTAAATAGACTCCACTTTCCCTGTATGACATGGGCAAAGCCATTGAGGGAGCAGGAAACAATGGTATCTGCCTTCCAGAAGTGCTGAAGATAAAAGAGTGCCAGGGCAAAAATTCTCTAATATTTGGAGATCTCAAGGGATCTCAGATAATCTGCTGGTTAAAAACATTTGGCATCTTGAAGAATAACTCGATATTTCTATATCTGAGCCCCGTCTGACTGTAGGACATGGTCTCAGAACAGATGTTTAATTGTTGTTTTTTATCCCCCAGATGCAGTAAAACTTGGGGGGAAAGGCCACACTCCTGGAGTTTCCCCTCAACTCCTCTTAGCAAGGTCGAGTGGTGTCTCTCAGCAAAGATCAAGGGTACTAGACCTACCAGACTGAAGATGAGTTTTAGTCAGTAGGTGGATGCAAGTAGCCACATAGGTGCTTCCAAGCAGATCAGCCTGGCTTCTAGCCAGAGGGCATTTGGAATATCAAAATGGGAGAGAAAACCAGTTAAAGAATCCATCAGTTTTATCCAAAGGCCTATTTTTGCCAGAGCCACACATTATTTCCTGGCAATAAGAAGCTTTTGGGATTGAAGAAAAAAGAAATAGGCATAGTTGTTCCAGGATTAATTTCATTAAGAGAATTACTTCCGGCCCTTGATAAAGACTCTATTTTGTTTGTCGAAACAGCTGTAGGGCAGCAGAGACCTTGGACAATATTATACAAGCACTTTTCAGTCTGCTGGGGGCGGGTGAGATTGATGGACTTTAGAACCCCTTTTTGAAGACTTTACTGCCTCTGTGTATAGGTTTAGAAAGAATATATATGTTTTCTATGGTTTCAATATCTTTGTGACTGATTAGTGTGTGCCTTTAAGTATACTGCAAATCGTCACTTATTTTGTTCCCGGCTTTTCTGCTTACTGTTCCAGGGGAAAGGCAAAAGGAACTTAAATTTTTTCATTCGGGTCTTTGGGGAAGGCAACTGCAAGACTTTGATATTTTGTTGTCTGTTTAGGATCTGCAAGTCTTCTGGGTGGTTTTGTGAAGCCTCAGCTAGAGCTGGCCTAGACACTCCTCCCAGAAAGTTCCTGCAAGATAAGCCTTCCTATGAGCTTTCAAGTCCCAGCAACCTCAGGGAGTCAGCTTAGTGTACTGGTTAGGAGCATGAACTCTAGTCTGGGAGAAAAAGGTTTGATTCCCCAAATCTCCACATGCAGCCAGCTGGGTGACCTAGGGTTAGTCACAGTTCTCTCAAGAGCAGTTCTCTCAGAGCTCTCTCAGACCCACCTACCTCACAGAGTGTTGGTTGTGGGCGAGGAAGGGATGGCTGCTCTCAGGCTTTGAGTGAAGGTTGGGGTATAAATCGAATCTCTTCTCCTCTTCTTTCTTCTTTGGAGCTGGAGACCATAGAATAGGCTGCCTCTGATCAGTGGGATTTAGGTCCATACTCAATGGTTGTGTAGTTCCCAAAAGGAACCAGAAATGCCACGTGTTCTGGATCCCAGTTTCAGAACCAGTTGTGGCAGCTCCTTCAGCTCTGGATGGGATCCTTTTCCTCCACCATAAAAATTCTGATTAGGGGCTTTTTCTGTTTTTTTCCATGATAAACCTCACTGAGTTGTTCCTTACACTATAGGATGACCTCTAATTTGACAGTTTTAGCAGATTTGACCACCAGTGGCAACTCTGAGGAGGAGTAGCCTTCTCCCTTACCTTACCAGGGGAAGCTTCAGTTGAGCAGGCCCTCCACAGTGGATGGAGCTGAGGGTCTGCAGAGAATGATAGCCCCACTTCAGCGACTTGGATTGGCTTTGAAATGGACCATTGGTCACACACCTTAGTTCTAACTCAAGACCAGGCACAGGCTGACTCCCTTGGCTCAGCAAATATCATCTCAGCCTACGTTGAGCATCCTGTTCCTTTTGGGTTCCCTAGGGCTGTATGATTTCTAGCACTGAGTTGGTCCTGTGAGCGAGCACCCATGTGAGAGATCTGTTTTGGCTAATTCTTCCCTAACAGATATCAGTATTAGTGAAATGTCATTGGGATCTTTCAAGCTTAATTGGGATTTTCAAATTGGGTAGTATGATATTAATAATAATATATGTTTTCTTACTCTCTCCATTCCATTTTGGGTCCTATGTTAATTGTTTATTGATTTATAAGTGTAACTGAGACTTTGTTGTATTTTGACCCCTGAAGAAGCCCTCTGCAGGTCGAAATGCATCCGGTCATGTGCATTTGTCACTTTGATGATTTTATGAGGCTTCATTTGGGCTTTTACAAGGTTTTATATGTTTTTGTAATAAACATGTACTTTTGTCTATAACTATTGATGTTTTTAACCTTTGGCCCCTTAGTATTCTAAACTTCCTTTGGAAGTTTTCACTTGGTTGATTTAGTTTATGTTCCCCTCTCTTTGTGGTTAGGATACTACTGAAGCCAGCACCAAGGATGAAGAGTTTGTAGGTGTTCCTGGATGTCCCCTTTTCAATGAAGGCCCAGGATGCCACTGTTGCTTGATCAGCCTTATATAATTTACAGCTGGTCAAACAACTGGTTCCCTATCTCACTTCCCAGGACTTAGCTGCAGTGATCCATGCAATGGTCACTTCCAGACTGGATTATTGTAAGTTGCTCTGCGTGGGCTGTCCTTGAACTTGACCTGGAAACTGCAGCTAGTGCAGAATGCAGCAGCACCTGTGCTGATGGCAACACCTGTGTGGGCTCACGTTCAACCAGTGCTGCACCAACTGCACTGGCTGCCAATAGAATACTGAATCCAATTCAAGGTTCTAGTGTTAACTTTCAAAGCCCTATACAGCCAGAAACCTGCATATCTTCTGGACCATCTCTCCCTATAAACGCCTCACAGAGTGTTATGCTCAACTGATCGACATCTTCTAGCTATTCCAGGTGCCATGCTTTCTGGCGCCCAAGGCGAGGTCACCACCACCGCTGCCTCTGCTGTGGCTAAGGTCTCTGCCTCCTCCTTCTGAGGGGCTGGGGCAAAATTCTTTTCCCACTGCTGAGCTGACAGGTCGTTTTTCTAGAGTCCCGTACTCAGATCGCTTATGTGTTTGTGGGTCTGGAACTGTAGAAACACTTGGCCATTTCTATTATTTTGTCATCAGTGGTCGATTCCTAGATCAATTTGGATAGCTCCTGTTCTTACCAAACATCAATTGCCAACTGAACTTTGGGTGGTCCCCTATTTGTTGGCAGATATTGATCCTGAAACCACCTATTTTGTTGCAAAATTTTTACTGATAATTTCATTTGTAAAATGACAAAAATCTGGATTGATCTGATTGTAGCAGAATCTGGTATATATTTAGCTAACATAATGGTTTTAGGTTTACTTAACTGAATGACAGGTTTTATTAGAAATTGCTGTTTTAATATTTTATTCACTTTCGCCATTAATTTTTGCTATCTCACCAAAGCCTCCTGAGTAAGCTAAGCAGTCATGAGATAAAAGGATGAGTCCTCTTATAAATTAAAACAGGACAGTAAAAAAAGAGTAGGAATAAATGGAAAGTTAAAACAATGGAAGGAAATACTATTGGGGCTGGTGCTATTTAATTTGTTCATAAATTATCTGTAACTGTGTGTGAGGGTGTAATAACCAATTGTGCAACTGAGAAAATTATTCAGGATTGGGGTTGGACACAAACCCATTCACGAATCAAAGTTCATTATGAATTTTGGCCAGTTTGTGGTTTGCAAACTGAAGTTCATGGTAGGTCTACAAACTTTCCAGTGGTTCATGGTGGTTAATGAATTGACACATTTCCAGACAGACTCTCTGCTCAACCATAACGTTTGCCAAACTTCAAAGGCAGGGTGAGGTTCCCTGTGCATTTGATGTACTTGCAGGGATCCATTCTACACACTTTTGAACCAGTGTCTGGCATTTTCTCCAAAAGTACTTTCCTAGGGGCATCATCTTTTGAGGGGCATAGCTTGCCCTCCTAAACCTAATCTGCACATAACTTGGGCATGTAGAGGAGCATTGCGGGGGGGAGGTCTCTGGTAGGTTGATATCTCTAGCTTGCACAGGGTCTATACACTCCTGAATGTGTGCCTGTCATTTCATCAGAAAGCACTTTCCTGAGGGCAATTTATTTTGGGGGAGGGGATCTTAACTCAGACCCTGTAAATCCAATCCTCACCAAACTTGGGAGAGCAGATAGAGGCGAGTCAGCCAGAGACCCTCTTCAAGTTTGGTGTCACCAGCAATCTGTAGCGGGGGGGGGGGGGGGATTTCTATCATGTCACAAACCTCATGAACTAAACCAGTATGTTTGATACTTTAAAAGTTTGTGATGGTTTGTGGCTCATAAGCTAGGCATGCCACAAACTGAAACAAACTACATTTTCCCAGTTCATACCAATCCCTATTCAGGATGGTGAAAACCAAGTCTGACTGTGAAAAGCTCCAAAAGCGTCTCCACAAATTGTATGAGTGGACAAAGATGTGGCAAATATAAGTGTAAACCAAGTGAGTGTAAGGTGGACACTGAAAAAACAGGATGCTTACCTGTAACTGATAATCTTCAAGTAGTCATCTGTGCAGCCACACACATGTGTACTGTGCCGGCTCTGAACTCCTTTTGGAAGCTTTCAAAGGTAATCAGTCTTTTGGGCAGGCTTTCTCCTCCACTCTGGGGAGCAGGCATTGTCTGTGCATGCCTAGAACTAAGGAGAAATTCGCCACCTGCTGAACTCTTTCCATCTGCCACCAATAAGTCTCTTCAACTAAAAGTAAGTGACCAAGAGAATCCAACAGTGGGGAAAGTTGGGCAGGTGTGCATGACTGCACAGATGACTACTCAAAGATCATCAGTTACAGGTAAGCAACCTGCTTTTCTTTTTTGTGGTCTCTGTGCAGTCCCACAGATGTGTGACAAGCAAGCTGGAATCAACCCAGATGGTGGGTGCTGGTAGCTAAGACCCCAAAAGCCTAGAAATAACATAAAACAATTAA
The DNA here is from genome assembly GCF_032191835.1 of Heteronotia binoei. Classification (NCBI taxonomy): domain Eukaryota; kingdom Metazoa; phylum Chordata; class Lepidosauria; order Squamata; family Gekkonidae; genus Heteronotia; species Heteronotia binoei. Next base: position 5,588,016 of record NC_083230.1, read on the forward strand.
TGAAAATAATACAGAACGTAGTATGTCACCTTTCGGTTCACCAGGAAAAATCCAGTTGGCATCACTGGAAGATGGATCAAAGGACTGCTGAAGGAGGCATCGTATCTGGCTCTGTTGTTCAAGGCACAGTGGAAAGTGAAGGTCAAAGTATTCAACCAAGTGGGAGATCAACATATATCTTCAACAGGGCACCAGCCAAAAACACTGTAGATGTAGATGCAGCCCTTCTAGTGTGAGCTTGAGGAGGGACAGGTAAAGGCTGCTTACTAACTCACAGTAAAGTTGAATAGCAGATGAGATCCATTTAGACAGTCTCTGGGATGAAATCTCATGACTCTTAATGGGGTTAGAGTAGGATATGAATGGGGGGGGGGAGGGATTGAAGACAGACAAACAAAGAGAGCAATACAATAAAAATTTCTTTTACAGGTGAACAAAAGGGCGTAAACAAGAAACAAAGGCACAGAGACAAAGGCTGAGGAGAGCAGATGAGGAGGTGCAAATGGTGCAGAGGTTAAGAAGGAAATGAGTGGGTGGCAGCTTTCTCCTCAACTCCAGGCATGCACAGTCAATGCCTGCTTCTCAGAACGGAGGAGAAAGACTGGGGATTAGCTCTGAAAGCTTCTGAATGGAGTCCAGCATAGGTGCAGTCCCCATGTGTGGGACTGCACAGACACCATGAAGAAGATCAAGAAATCCCAACTTCAACTATATATTAGTGGGATCTGAGTTTCTGCGACTGAGAGGGAAAGAGAGTTTGGTGTTGTAGTGAATAGGCTCAATGGAATTGTGTCAATCCTAGTGTGCCTCAGCAGTAAAAAAGGCAAAGTTTATGTTGGGAATTAATACAAAAGGGACTGAAAACATAATGTCCCTATATGATGTGGCCTCCTTTGGAATCCTGTGTACACTGCTGGTCACTGTATCTAAAAAAGGACACTGCAGAGCTGGAAAAGGTAAAGAAGAGAGCAACCAAGATGATCGTGGGGTTGAAGCACCTGAAGAGTCTGAGACTTCAATTTAGAAAAGAGATTACTAAAGCGGGCATGAAAGAGATTTATAAAATTATACATCGGTTAGAGGGAGTAAACATATCTTTTTCTCCCTCTCCCAAAATACGAGAACTTGAGGGCATTCAGTGAAGTTGCGGGGCAGTAGATTTTCAGAATGAACAAAAGAAAACATAATGATGTGATTAAAATGCGGAATTCGCTGCCAGAGGATATAATTGTGGCCACGAGTATAGACAGCTTTAAAAGGGAATTAAATTGTTGACGTGTATCTCTGGTTATTAGCAATGGAAACTAAAGGGAACATTCACATTCAGAAGCAGTAAACCTTTAAATACCAGACCAGGAGGCAACACCAGGGAAAGGCCTTAGCCTCTATGTCCTTTTGTTGGCCCTCCTTAGTAACTTGTTGCCCATTGTGTGAGACAGGATGCTAAACTAGATGGACCACTTGTCTGTTCCTAACATACTACTGGTCCAGGTCTTGCAGGCTGTCAGCTCTCTCCTTAGTAAAAAATTATTTGTCGTTTTGATTTGTGAATAGCTCCATCCTTGAATATTCAGGGTTCTGAGTGATATACAACAATTATAAATACAGCAAGATAAAACAATTCAACAATTTAAATAAAAACAATTCCAACAATTAGTTTTCTAATTTAGCCTTCTCGTCTTTCTGGATCTCAGCTAAGCTCCTCCTTACAATCAAGTTAGAGGGTTTTCTCTCCATTTGTCTTAAAGACACAGGTCTTTTCTGGGCCAAAGCCCCATGGCTTGCCTAGCAATTAGTAGACTTTAAAAATAAAACCATATTTTGTTTAATGTTAAAAGTGCAATCATAGTTTAATTTGGATTTTTAATAGTGCATTAAATCCTCACTTACTTATGCATTAGTGGACTATACCACTGCGTAGTATGTACTATTTGTTGCTGTATGTATTATCCTGCTATGTAATCTGTGCACTGCATAACATATCAGTACTTATGCTTCATTTCAGCTTTGTCTCAGATTTCTGCAGTTCCACTCATATTATATTGCTTATTGGATATTTTATTGATTGCACTGAGTTATGCTATGTAATCTGTCTTGAGTCTCAGTGAGAAAGGGAGACTATAAATAACATAAATAAATGAAATTAAAATACTTACCCTGGGACATCCAACCATACTAAGGGAGGTAAGTTTGTGACAATTGAATGCCAAATGTTTTATTGATTGATTTGACAACTGCTGGCAAAAAGAGAAATCCATGTAGTCTAGATGTTTGACATCCATACAGAATCGCTAGAACACAAGTCACAAAAACCAAAATAAACCTCAAATGATTTACTCATGGTAGTTTAGTTTCATTAAGTTTTATATGTTCTGAAAACAACTGACCAATCTTCCTCCAAAAGTGACACTGGGAAATGTATTTTTCTCATATTTAAATAGATAGAAATAAAATTATTAGTAGAATTATTATAATTACAATCTGAGATACACATGTGCTCCATATGTATATACTGCTATATCTCTCAAGAGTTGCTTCCAACAAAAATCTCAAAGTATTTCTGGATTTACTTTATTAATTTATATATAACTTCTTCAAAAAGTTCATCATGAAAGATAAAAAAATTAAAATATGTATCAAGAACTGTAGTATAAAGAATATAAAATATACATAGTATAATGTATTTACTATAGTATAAAGAATATAAAATATACATAGTATAATGTATTTACTATAGTATAAAGAATATAAAATAAGATGATAAAAATTTAGAATGACATTTCAATCATCTGTATAAAGCTACATCCAGAAAAAAAATCTCAACATTGGCTGGGATGAGACAATTCATAAATTTAAATAATAACAACAACAACCAAAACCAAGTCACTAAAGGACTACCTAAGATAAGAATCCTTCATCTCTTTCCAAAAATTTGGACACTACTGACAGAATGAAGAGAAATAGCGATTACACCTCTTCCACCCATTATCAGCATATCCCCACATCAAATAACATGGCTAGTTGTCCACACAAGTCCCACGACCCCAGGAATAAACCTTTTTGGGATCAGAAAGGTCTGCTGAGAGGAAGAGACCATGGGAGAAAGAGAGACAGTTTTTGTGCCAGTGGATTGCTGCCTGGATCCAACCATAACTCATGTATTGACTGAGATTCAAAAAAGTTTTAGTGGACTACAGGGAATATATAATCTACTGTAGTGGACAAGATCTGTATTTTAAATCATAATCTATCTTCACATTATGAGCTTTGTAAATCCTGACTTTAAAAAAATACAGCAGACTAATATCTGTAGTAAGGAATATTCCTGTTTTAATAAATACTGGTTACAAAATTTAACTAGGAACAGGGCCAGTTTTCTTGGAGTCTAACACAGCAAAATGTTTTAGTTGGAAGTAACTATATAGAATTATCATTGCAGTTGTCAAGTATGATATTATACACATGTAACTAAAATGCAGGATTATTTTAGAACTTTTTACTAATCCATACATCAGCAGTTGATGGCGTTTTGAATGCCCCACATTAAGAAAGTGCGTTATCACAACTTCCTTAGATTCCATTTTGTACATCAGATCAGTTTGTTGGAAAATAAGTGGCTCAAAAGTTTTCAATCCTGTACAAACCACTATTCCTGAAGCCAACGCTCCTTACATCTTCAGAGGAGGCTGACAGTAAAGTCCTGAATAGATTTTAGTCTGTTGGAGGTTAATGAGTTCAAAAAGGCATAACTCTGTAAAATTTCATTTTTTATTCAGGGACGAACCAATAACTTAGTGCTTCCTTAAAGCTCTGTACTCCAGTACATTGTATTGGTGTGATCCTCTTAAAGTAATAAAATATCAAACAGGGTAAGTTGTCCTCAATGTCCAACACAAGACAATCAAGAAAGATTAAAATACTATTATCCAACTATGATTCATTCTGTTCTACTAGGAAACAAGATCTTCTGTCTTGTACAATCAGCTATTATACTGAGAGTCCAGGGTGGTGTAGTGGCTGAAGTGTTGGACCAGGACATGGGTGAACCAGGTTCAAATCTACACCCTGCCATGAAGCTCATTGGGTGACTTTGAGTCAGTCATTGTCTCTCAGTCTAAGCTATCTCACAGGGGTGTTGTGAGGATGAGACAAAGGCGCAGAAAACAATGTATGCTGTCCTGAGTTCTTTGGAGGAAAGGCAGAATAAACATGTACCAGATAAATAATATTGTGAAGTGAAAAAAGTCACTATACCGAGAAAACAGTGGCTGTTTCTTAGACATGCTGATCAGCTTTGGGGGATCAACAAGGTGGAAGGACAATTATTAAACACTGTATACTGAATAAAACTCCACACAGCTTCTCTTAATGCTTCTGATGACTGAATGAAAGCTTAGAAGGCTGTATAATGGCTTCCCATAAATAAGACAAGATGTTTGCATTACCACATGGCCCCCCCCCCCCTTAAGTTACATTGAGCCCACATGAAGGCATGCTGGGAACTCCATTCTTCATTGCACTGGAAGGAATAATTTTTACCATCAGAAACTTGCCTATAAATCTCCATGTGCATAGTGGTAGCAAAATCAATTCAGTCTCAACCCTAGGGTGCTGTTTACAGAGAACAATTCCTACAATAATATGTGGCTCTAGAGTCATGAATGGTCTCATGAGGACATGATCAGTATTTGCTGCTTTGGAACTTTTCTGTTTCTGGGGCACAAAGTGATGACTATTGAATGGCAAGCAAGGTTTTTGGCATTTCTGATAAGCAGCAATCATACATTTCTGCTGCAAGACTTTGCTTTTTCTTAAATGGAAGAAATCATTTGATTAATTAAAACATCAAAAATTTAACCTACTTTCATGAGTCTTGGAAAGCCCTCTGCTTTGATTCCTAATATGCATGACTTTTGAGCTGTTTTCCTTCCCTTTCTCTCAGAATCTGTCCCTGTTCCTTGTGCTAGTCTTCAATGTACTCCACATACAATGATATAATATTAAATACTATTTCTATTACATATTGCAAAGACAATTCTGTCTGCAATCTGTTGTTCGTACAAAAGGCTGCCTACAATCCTTTTATCAGGATCCTCCTGGGATTGCCAAAACACATTGATCCATTAACAACAAAGATAAACTTGCTGCTGCATATACTGTAGACAGAGGTGTAAAACTCATGGCCCAAGGGCCAGAACCGGCCCACCAAGAGCTTTAATCAGGTCCACAGTTCTCTTCCTCCACTCCCTTCCCTGCCTGTCCTTACCCTTTCAAGATCAAGCTGCAGGAAACAGAGGACAGGGCTGCCTTCATTGTCACTGGCTTCTCCTTTGGGTGCCATTACAACACAGAAAACGTTGCAAAGAAAATGCAGAGTGAATTTTCCATTCCCAGAGTAGCCTGTCTGTGCCCAGAGACCTTAATGGAAAATTCATTCTGCATTTTCTTTGCAACTTTTTGTATGCAATGGAACAGTTTGCTCCCCCTCCCCAATACCTGTATGATTTAGTTTGGTCCTACTGGGTGGAGCATTTGTTTCAGTTTCCAGTTTTGTATGTTAAGTACAAAACCCACAGCTTCAGCTGTCTCCTTGCATATGGCTGATGTTTGGAACCAGCTTGTCTCTGCTGAATGTACCTGAGAATGGGTGGCTGAGTGAGTGCTCTAACCTGGGATCCCACAGCCATTACACTTGGAGAACCACAGGCACTCCGAGTAGACGGGGTGAGGAAGAGAAGCTTGCAGTGTCCAGCCATTTCATGTCTTCCTAGGCTCAGAGCATTTTCTATTTTTTAGTTTCTATTTTTAGTTTTTGCGGTGGTCTTGTACTTTTTGTGATGTTTTACTTTTTAAAAATTGCATTGCCAAATCTCATTATTCCCCCACCTCTCCATTTTAGGCAGGCATCTTTTAAAGGTGTGTGTGTGTGGGGGGGAGGTTTGGGACCAACCACAGTTAAAATATAGAGTTCTACAAGCTCAAGGAACTTGTTTTGCAGAGAAATACTAGTTTTAACACACACATATCCTCCTAATATGGGGCAACCAAAATTATTATCTCAAACCAACCTGTAAAAAACCCTGAAACCCTGGAGAGCTACAGTCACTCTGAGTAGACCTGGGGGAGCTTGCAATGCCTAGCTATTTTATGTTTTCCTAAGCTCAGAGCACTTTATATTTTTAGTTTACATTTTTAGTTTCTGCTGTAGTACTTGTGCTTTTTCTTGATATTTTGTTTTTAAAACTGCATTGGCAAATCCTACTATTCCCCACCCTTTCCATTTGAGGCAGGCATATTTTAAGGGGGTGGGGAGAGGGTTGGGAGGTGTCAGTTCCAAAGACTGTTAAAGAAACAAAATATAGCAAGAATGTTCTTATGTTCTTATGACCCCGCCCAACAAAGTCCCATTTATGTCAGATCCGGCCTTCATAACAAATGAATTCGACACCCCTACAATAGACACAGTTCTACTGCTTAAAATGCATTTGTTGATGAACAAACATCAAACTGTCAATGAGAACAAATGAGAGAGCATCAGGTTGCGGTTCCTTTTGAAAGCTTAAACCACCAGAGGATGAGGTTGAACCTGTGGAAAAGCTCAGCTCTTGATGGAAAGTTTTCTCCATGCAAAAGGCAGCACCAACTTCTCAACCATTTTTTCTCTTTTCCTCCCTTTTCTTGCTTAGCTGTTTCCTTTTTTAAAAAGTGTACACTATTTATCTGTATATCTTACAGTCTTTTCAGTTTTCATATGTCCTGCTTGTGATGAGAGATGGAAGCAAGCCTTTAATCATGCATATGTCCTGCCTGGCAAAATGTGGCACATTGAGCATATTGTGTTGTTAGAGCTAGCACATTCAGATATGTGCCTCAGCTTAACTCCCTCCTTGAGGAGGGGTAGATTTAGTGGAACCTGTGGGCATACTTATGCAGGTCATAGATGTGAATATGAAGCTGGAGACTTGTTCCTGCATCCTGCTGTCTATAGACAGAGTGGGGGCTGGGTTAGGAACCCATTGTAAACTCAGTTCTAGGTATATTCCTCGCAGTTGAGTTAAAAAATCCCCACAATAATGCCTTCCTACTTTGCACCAAATTTTAAAGTACTTCCAAGGTTTTGTTTTTCTTGCTGCAGATCAGGTTATTCAGGGTTAGTTTTTTTCATGCTTAAAGAATGCACTTAAAGCTCGTCTCCATTTAGAGCTGTATGCATTTGAGTTACTGTACTTTGTGATCCTGAGATTTTGTGAGTTGTTTTTATGACTGATGTATTGATTTATTTCCTTCAGATTTTTGCTCTATTTTTCATAAAGTTTTATAGCTTTCCCCCCTTTCCTTTTTTAATGCCCATTTTTCAGCTGAACACCAAAGTAGAATCATGTCCACTGCTAGTCTGCTAGAATCCTTGCCCTGAATTGTCAGATTGCCCATCTCCTAGCCACCAGAATTTATCAGAAAGGTTTGCAGATTGGCTCATTTTGTGGATTCCTATCCATTTCTCACAAAAGTCCTCAGCAGTCTGGAGACTATGTTGCTGAGTATAACTTTATTTTTTAATTTATTTTTATTTATTTAATAGGCTTATATTCCGCCTTTTCCTGTTACGGGCTCAAGACGGATCACAACATATAAAAACAGCAATAAAACCTACATATCAAAGTTAAAACACCAGTTTAAAGTTAACAGTAAAAACAATAAATAAAAAGCACCATCAGCAGACAGGGCACAGCATATCAATAACCAGTTGCACTGTAATAAGCATGATGTTACCACAAGGGAGGCCAAATGATGGAATAATAGGATGCCCGCTGCCTCAACCATAGGCCCGGCCGAACAGCTCCGTCTTGCAGGCCCTATGAAATGGCAGTAATTCAGGTAGGGCCCGGATCTCCACAGGGAGCTGATTCCACCAGGCAGGGGCCAGGGCTGAAAAGGCCCTGGCCCTGGTTGAGGCAAGTCAGACGTCCTTAGGGCCAAGGGTGGTCAGGAGGTATTGTGTAGCCGACCGCAATGACCTCTGGGTATATGGGGAAAGGTGGTCCCTCAGATATGTTGGTCCCAGACTGTGTAAGGCTTTAAATGTCAGTACCAAAACCTTGAAGCGGATCCGGTACTCAATAGGTATAAAACTCTACTCACATAAGACAATAAACATCATGGTCTGTAATGTAAAAATGTTTCCTTTTATCTGTATTTTAATTTTATTATACATATTTAAATCAATACATACTTTATTATGAAATATTAATAAATGCAATAATAAGTAAAGCAAACAGCAGATATCATCACACAGATTAAGATACTCAGGATATATATTGTAATTACTACCATGTGAAAAGATGAGGTAAGTATAAAAGTTTATTGAGATGAGTCACTCATAAGTGGGTTTTTCAGGTCATATGTAAATTTAAAAATAACCAAGAGTGATAGGAGCGATTGGAAGGGAGAATATTCTGTTCCAACATGAAATTTAATACATGGGCCCACATAGAAATAAATTTATTATAATTTCTTCCCGAATCAGTGTAATTATGATTCACTACCATTGAAATTTTGTGCCTTATGAATTTGTCCATGATTTTGTCATACCAGACTGATATGGAGGGAGAGGGTGGAGATATCCAAGCTGAAGCGATTGTGAGATGGGCTGTGGCTATGAGAATGATAATCAAGTTCTTATGTAAAAAGAATTGGAGATCATCATCCCAGAGGTTCAAGAGCATTAATTCTGGTGTCATCGGAAGTGGCTGTGAAGTAATTATGGAAATTTGTTGTGTAACCTCATGTCAAAATTGGTGTATTATTGGACAATCCCACCAGCAGTGCAGATAAGTATCCATAGATCCACAGTTTTTCCCAGCATATGATTCATTTGATAAAGCCATCTGTGGGAGAGGTACCAACGTGAGATAGTTTTTAAAAACTGTATTTGAATGCTAAAAACTATCTCACATTGGTACCTCTCCCACAGATGGCTTTATCAAATGAATCATCAGATCAGTCCAATATGCTGGGGAAAACTGTGGATCTATGGATACTTATCTGCACTGCTGGTGGGATTGTCCAATAATTCTTTTTACATAAGAACTTGATAATAAATAAAAAGTTTGGGAAGATGAAACATTTTACAAGGTGGATGTGATCCGGCAGGGAAAGGTGAAACAAATTCCATTCTTTTAGTTGGTCAGTAACTGTAGAGTGTAACTTATCAAAGTTTTGCTTGAAAATATCATCCAGTTTGATAGGATTTTCAACCCCCAAATGCCACCACATGAAGGAACACCAGCTATAGGAGAAGGATTGCTTGATAGCAGATGTTATCTCAGAAGGTAAGGAGATCTGGTAAATTTCAGATTTGGAGAAATTAATGTGAAGACCAGAGATGTTTCCAAATTTGTTGAGAATCTTTTGAATTTCTGGCAAGGATCAACAAGGATCAGATATATATATAATAAGAGATCATCTGCATACAGGCTAATCTTATGTTCTCTTTCTCACAGCTTAATTCCAGAGGAGACAGCTTAATTCCAGAGGAGACAGCTTAATTCCAGAGGAGACAGCTTAATTCCAGAGGAGTTCCTCAGCAAGTGGTTCTATGGCCAGAGCAAACATCAGAGGAGATAGCAGGCATCCTTGCCTTGTACCTCTCATTGGATAAAATGTATAGGAGTTATACCCATTAATTCTCACTCTAGAAAAGGGATGACTATATATGGATTGGAAGGCTTGAAGGAAATTTGGGCCAAAACCCATCTTCTTCAGTAAACACAACACATAAGGTGCTTCCACTGAGTCAAACGCCTTTTCAAAATCGATTGCGAAAACCACTGATCCTTGTTTGGAAGATTTACTATACTCGATTATATTAGGAGTATGGTGGATGTTGTCTGTCAGTTGTCTGCCAGGGATGAAGCCAGTCTGGTCAGAATATAGTCATTGACTAACTTTTTTCATACTATTAACTAGTATAGATGTAAAAAATTTTGCATCATTATTTAATAAGGCAATCGGTCTATAAGAAGCCAGATCCAGCAGATCTTTTTTTCTTTGTTTTGGAATGACCATGATCAAGGATTCTTTCCAAGAGGCAGGAAGTAAGTCGCAATGAAGAACATTATTACAGATAGTTAGCAGGTGTTCCGCCAAAGAGAGATTAAATGTCTTATAGACCTCAGCAGGTAGACCATTGACACCAGGTGATTTATTGATTTTTAGATTTTTAATTGTAGATTTCAATTCTTCCAATGTGATGTCAGCATCCATTGTGTCATTATGAGCTTGAGAAAGAAACTTAAAACAACCCTTTGAGGATAAGTACACCTTATGTCATCTGGAGCCAGGTTAGTTTAACTATATAACTTTTAATAGAATTTTGCAAATGTAGAACTAATGTCTTTAGGTGAAAACTGTAAGATGCCTTCTGGATTTTAATGGAATGAACTGTAAAGGAGTGTTTCTTGTCTCTGCCTTGCCAAATGAGTAACTTTGTATACTTTCCCAAGAGTTGCCAGCAGCATTGTTTTAGAAATATATATATATATATATGCGCACTTCAAAAGTATCAGTGGAAAAATCAGATCACTAATTTAAAAGATAACAGAGAACTCTTATTTGTCTATGTCCACAAGAACAACGGTGGACTATAGACAAAACACTAACCGTACTTTTAAAGGGACTCAGAGGATCCAAACTCCCTCCCTCCACAATCTAAGCAAAGGTGAACAGTAACAAAAACCATCATAAAGTTGCAACAAATGAATCAAAGTGTAATTTCTTTCAAAGAGATCCAGGGCTGGAGTGCTGAAAAGAGGCTCTTGCTTCCATTAGATCGAAGAGAAGATTTTAAAAGTTAGTCTGGGGTAGCAGGAGGTAATAAACGTCGTTTGACAGAGCGTCTGTTTCTGTCAGTGCCATCATGAATTTGAAGAGCTTGAAGCAGATCATAACCGGTGTCCTCATCTGAGACGAAGAAGCTCTTCCCCTGATGAATCACCAGGAGCTTGTCATCAGGAAGCCATTTGTAATGAATGTTCGCCACAAGCAGTTGAGCAGTAACAGCTTTTAAAGAGCTTCTGATCTGCAATGCTTCTTGCGGAATTTCTGAGAAAACTAGAATAGGCACCTCTTGAAATAAAATATGACCCAGTTTCCTTGTTTCTTCCAATATACGATTGTGGATTTTCCAGTCTACAGAATGTACTAGCAGGTCTCTGGGACCTTTTCAATTGGGGCTGAGCTTTGCCGATTCTGAAGGCTCTGATAATAAAAGGAGTTGCAGATTCAAGAGATAGGATCGTAGCAAGCCAGTCTGAAATAAAGCGTGTTAAATCTGTATTAGATTCTGAGCCCTCCAGCAGACTTCTGAATTTAAGGTTCAGTAGTTTAGACTGGGACTCCAGAGAGATCAAACGCTCCTTAACAAGCTGATTGGATGTCTTCAAATCCTTAACTTTCTGCTTTGAAACATGCCCCATACAGAATGCAGTCTCCGTGGTTTGCAGTGTTTTTGACAGCAAAGTTTGAATAGCTTTTAACTGATCTCTTATTGGCTGGATCAATGTGGACATCTGATTTTGGATCCGCAGCTCTAGATTTTCAAAAAGTGTCAGTAGATCTTGTTTTTTCAAAGCCATTTCCACTAGAACAGTAATTGCAGCAGGATCCGTCATTTTAATGGTGTCAGGGCTTTCAGGCATGAAATTGACACACAGATCCCGATGACAGGGTGAAGGCCATAGAAGCTTTCAGTGGTGTTTTTTGCAAAGCAGCTACAACTCCAGAGTTTCCCCCCATATTTTGGTGAAGAAGAAGATGACATTGGATTTATATTCCATCCTCCACTCAGAGTGGCTGACAATCTCCTTTATCGTCTTCTCCCACAACAAACATCCTGTGAGGTAGGTGGGGCTGAGAGAGCTCTGTCAGAAGCTGCCCTTTCAAGGACAACCTCTGTGATAGCTATGGCTGACCCAAGGTCATTCCAAAAACTGCAAGTGGAGGAGTGGGGAATCAAACCCAGTTCTCCCAGATAAGAGTCCATGCACATAACTACTACACCAAACTGGCTCTCTATGGTTAAGGTTTTGTCAGTTCGATTAGTAGTAAAATATTAATCTGCTGTGAGGGGGTGAGGAGCAAGGAATTCAAGCAACTGCCATCTCCCAGTGTCGCCATGGAGACCTTTTTTATACATATTATACATTTATTATACATATTTAATAATCATATATTCATGATTAAAATGTTCATTTTCTGAAAGGAAGACTGAGAAACAGAAAAACCTCAAAGTGATTATGTTTTTTTTCCTTGTAGACTATGACCCAGTTAGTTATCTGCTAAAAATAAATTTGCAATGGTAATGCTCAATATTTAAGATCGAGAAGGGAGGCTTGGGCAATGAACTTTTCAGCCCAAAAAGAGATCATTTATATTTGTGCATTTAACATGACAAGTGGACAACATAAATCTAATATATACTCAAGCATCATCCCATAAAATTAATTTGTTTTCACCTTTATACATAAAGTTACAGCTAAATTGACATTGGCTGTGATCCTGCACACTGCATACGTGGAAGTGAGTGGACAGAGCAGCCTCCGTAAGGCTCCAGACTAGCACAAAAATCTAGATCATAGGCATTTCACAATCATGTTTAGTTTGACCCTAAACCTCATCAATGGATTCAGTGGCAAATCTGCAGCTGCTCATGGAGTTAAGCAGAAACTGAACTGATTATCCTAGACAGCAGCAAGCTGAAGAACCATCACAATAAAGCATAATGCTTCTAAAAAGAACTTTTCAGCATTTGTTAACTATTAATCATGGGAAGTTTAAAAATGACACACAAACAAGGTTGACAATAACATCTATAGATTTTGTATTACCTTTATTCCTGCATCAGAAATTAACTTACATTCCGATACAGTGATCTCCTTGATTTTGCCATTTCGGCCAAGAGCTTCCAAAGTCTATAAACATTTTAGAGAAAAGTTAGTGTGGGTTAATTGTCACTGCTGGTATAAAGTATCTGTTATTCGACATATTATACTTATTGTCATATACTACTCATCTGTTTGTTTAATTTGAATCACTTCTTAATTTTTAGATTATTTTACTGAAACAACATGGGCTGAATTCCACAACTAGAGTTTTCTAGGCTGTTCCAATCAGGCAAATAATTTGGTACAAACTGAGAACTGTTTCCAGACTATGATTTGAGAATATGAGAATTTGAGAATAAATCAGGTTATTACTATTTATATTTTACCCAGTTCAGATGTCACAACAAATTATAGTCACAGAAAGCATGAAAAGGAGAATGGTGTTTGTGTGTAAGTGGGGAGATGAGACCCCATAGCACATGCCCATTTCTCCAAGCTAGTTAAACCATGTTCTGGATAGCTGAGAATCTGCCACCAGAACTGTGCCACCAGCACATACATACACTTTGAGATATTTTCCAAGCTGAAAATGTGGCGTATCCAGTATTCGAAGGTGAGATAGGAAATTTATCACAGAGGCTTGCTGCAGTCAAGAGAGAGATTCTGAAAGAACCTGGTTAGGGATGGAAGATGATGACAGTAACACAATCCAGGCCTTCTCTTGGCACTTTCCAGGGGCACCTTCTTTGGGGGGCCGTAACTCAAACCCTGTAAATCCAATCCTTTCTAAACTTGGAGGGCCCATGGGGGAGTCAGCCAGAGATCCCCTTCAAGACTGGTGACTCGAAGTTTGCACAGGATCCATCCATCCTGTAGACCCTTGAACCTCCTGAACCTGTGCCTGTCAAAATGACAGGCATTCTGAAAGATACAGGTTCAGGAGGGAGCAGGATGAATCCTGTGCAAGCTAGAGACACCAAGTAGAGGACAAGTAGAGGAGCATCCAGGGGAGGTCCCCTATGATTTTGGTGTCTCTAGTTTGCACAAGGTCTGTTCTAGGAACTCCTGACCCTGCACCTGTCAAAGTGACCACTTGTCATTGACAGGTGGTAGTTTTGACAAGTGCAGGTTCAAGAGTGTATAGAATGGAACCTATGCAAGCTAGAGACACCAAAGTAATAGGATACTTCACTGGGATGCTTCTCTATATGCCCTTCAAGTTCTCCCCCCCCCCCCATTGCTTTGAAGTTTGGTAAACCTTTAGATTGAGTGGACACTGTCTGTCTGGAAATGTATCTGCTCAAGGACTGGCACAAACTTCCATAGACAGCTTGAAAGTCCATGAAAAAGTTCATGCCATTTAACCTGCCATGAACTTCAGTTCACGAACCACGAACCACGAACCCAGGGCTGGTGATGAACCTACAAAAATTAATCAGAAACTTTACTTTGTGAGGCAGTTCATACCCATCCTTACCCACCACCTATTATCTTATTTCAGTCCTGCATGCCTGTCATTTCTTCTCTCGTTGTGCCCCCCATCCCATCACTCCTCTCATTTTCTGCTCCCTACCCCCATCACTTTCTCTTTCTGCCTCATCACTCTCTCAGCCACACACCTGCTTCCCCCACACACACACACAACAGCAGTGATGGCAGCAGCTCTCCAGGAATCACAACTGATCTTCTAACTACAGAGTTCAGTTCCCTTTACGGTTGCTCACTCCAAATTTGTTTGTTTATTTTTATTTTAGGCCATTTATTGTCCGCCCTTTTGTCAGGGAAGGGCTCAGGGTGGATCACATTCTAAAAATAGTATAAAAACAACAGTTAAAACCAGAGTGATGTGAACAATTCGACAGATCATAACAAAATTATAAATGGCAGCTCAGTTGGTTACATATTATATGAACTGGAAATAGTAAATAAAATAAATTTATATTACAGCAGAGGGGGATCGCCACATAGGGCCAGTTGGTGGAGTAAGGAAAGTTAGGAAATTCCTGAATATTTAAGGGTGGGCCCTTGGGAGAGTGAGGCTCAGGAAGGGAAGCAACCTCAGCGAGGTAAAATGCCATAGACTCCACCCTCCAAAGCAGCCATTTTCTCCAAGGGAACTGATCTCGGTCATCTAGAGATCGGTGGTAATTCTAAGTGATCTCCAGCCCTCACCTGAAGGTTGGCAATGCTAGTTTCCCTGGAGTAAATAGCTGTTCTGGAGGGTGGAATCTATGGCATTATACCATTCTGCAGTCCCTCCCCAGGTTTCACACCTCAAATTTCCAGAAATATCCTATCTCCTTCCCACCCAATAGTCAGCCTACCTGCTGTCTTCAGTTTTCTGTCTCCTGCCTCCCTTTACCTAGGAAAACTATGGCCTTTCATAGGTCACAGTCTAGTGCAGTGCCTGGATGGATGATGAGTAATTCCCTGGTGGTGCTTAGAAACCTTTTTTATAGAGCTGGGACTGGACAATGGAAAGGATATATGGTACAAGTCAACCAGAATAAAGCTTTTGATAGACTCAATCATGACTTCCTCTGGGATGTGTTAAAAGCTAGAAGAATCCCAGCAACTTTTGTTGGTTGGTTAAGACACTCTACAGGCATGCCACAGCTACCCCTCAGGTGAGAGGTTGAGAGGGAAGAAAGATCTTGCTCCAAGGACTCAGGCAGGGTTGTCCCTTAAGCCCCCTGATGTACGTTTTGGGACTGGCTCCATTGTTGTTCATGATTGAAGCAAACAAACTGATTTCAGGGAGTGGAGGGGAAGCCAGTGCCAAATGCAGATGATGTCTATTTCTTTGCCTGTTCTAAGCAGGGAGTAGTTGAGATCAATAAGGAATTGTTCGTTTGTATGGGGAAAGTTCTGGAGCTCAGATCAATTGGGAGAAACTGAAACTCATTAACCCCCCCAAAGGAGCAGAAGGGGTTGGAGTGGTGAATCTTCAGAAAGGAATAGAAGCTTTGTGAAAAGGAGAGAAAGAGCCCACGACTGAATCTGTTAGGATTTTAGGTATCTGGTTTGGTACAGCCCTTGGAGCATGGAGAAAGAAGTGGAATGAGTGGGCTGATAAGGTACAAGGGAGGATGGGACAGTATAATATAGTGGGTTCAATGCATGGAAGAGGCAAGGTGGTAGTGAAGCATCAACTCTTTATTGAAGCATACACCTGAGACTGCTGGACTGGGCCCACACGGCCAACTATATACACACCTGTGTTCCCGCACAAGCTTTTGATGGGTCCATTCAAACCAGTAGGGGGGCCATGATTGGTGTTGGATCCTGCTGCCCATTGTTCCCAAGTCCCCAAGCTCTGGCTGTCTGGCTCCAATGAGCCCAGCAGGAACCCACATTAAGTTCTCACTTGAGTTCGCATACATTACATCCCTCCCCTCCTAGTTCACAAGCAGGCCTCCCACTCCCCCTGGATGAGGCGGCAGAGGGACTCTTTTGTGGACCGCACCATCCTTTCTGCTTGGCCATTGGTAGCCGGGTGGAAAGGGGCTGACCTGAGGTGCCGGATTAGATTCCAGCCACAGAAGTCCTGGAATTCTGCTGATGTGAAGGTGGTCCCATTGTCTGAGACAAGAGTGTCTGGGAGCCCCTGGGTGGCGAAAACGTTGCGGAGCACTGTAATGGCAGCCCGGGAGGAAGTGGAGGTAACCAGGACTACCTCCAACCACTTAGAGTAGGAGTCCACGATTAGGAAAAATAGCTGACCCTGGAATGGTCCAGGTGCAAGTGGGAACACGGGTTATGTGTGTACTCCCACTGCTGGGCTGGCACTCTGGGTGGTGCTGGCCGGGTCTCCTGTCATGGTTGGCACCTCACTACCCAAGACTCAATGGCATCGTCAATTCTGGGCCACCAGACATAGCTGCGGGCAAGGGCCTTCATCCGCACAATCCCTGGGTGAGAGTCGTGTAGTGTGGTGAGAACTCTGCCGCAGATCAGGGGGCACCACTACCCGACCCCTCATAACAGACAGCCTTTGTGGACCGATAGTTCATCCTAGTGGGAAGCAAACACTGCAAACTCTGAGCCCACCTGGCCTGTGGGCCATTCCCTCCACACCCAGTTGAGAACTCGGGAGAGGATTTTGTCCCAGGCAGAGAAACTAGCAATGTCATTTGCATGAACTGGGCAGTCTGGGAGGTACAACATTATCTGGTGCGCTGGTGCCGGATTCGGGTCCTCGGAGGGTAGCGGCAACTGACTCAAAGCGTCCGCATGGCCGATTGCCTTACCCGGACGATATTGCAAGTCGTACTGGTATCCTGCTAGGAAAATGGACCACGTTAAGACCAGCATCTGGGGCGTTTGGTGGTCGGGGGCAAACAAGCCCAGGAGGGGCTTATGATCAGGGAGTACGGTAAAGAGCTGGCCATACAGATAATCATGAAATTTCTTAACCCCAGCTACAATGGCCAACCCTTCCTTATCTATTTGCGCATAGTTGCGTTCTGGTTTTAACAATGTCCTCAAATAGTAAGCCACCGGAACCTCTTGTCCATCTGGCAGCACATGTGCTAAGACTTCCCCCACCCTGGAAGGAGACTCATCGCAGGCCAAGACAATGGACAGTCGTTTGTCGAAGTGCATCAGCAGGCTGTTTGATGTCAGAAGCTCCTTCACCGCTTGGAAGGTGGCAGCCTGCTGGCAGCTCCACACCCACTGGGCCCTTTTGTCCAGCAAACGGAGGAGGGGTTCTGCTACCACCGCCTTGTGGGGAAGGAAGGCATGGTAGAAGAAAGCTTGTAGTTCCGCTTTATTAGTGGGGGCGGGGGCATCGCAAATGGTCTCCAGCTTTTCCTTTGAGGGATGGATTCTATTTGCATTGACCGAATACCCCAGGATGTCGATCTTGGGCACCCCCAACATACATTTCTCCCTCTTCATCTTTAGGCCCGCTGAGTCGAAATGTTGGAGTACTGCACGGAGGCAGGAGGTGAACTCACCTCCGTGGCTGTGGTGATTAACACATCATCAAAAAATGGTTGGACCCCGGGGATACCTTTCAAAAGAGAGTCCATTAGGTTCTGGAAGATCCCTGGGGCCACGCTGACCCCAAACTGGAGGCACTTGACCTTGAAGGTGCCTCGATGCGTCACTATAGTTTGCGCCTCGGCCTTGGTGGCGTCCACCAGGAGCTGCTGATAGGCCTGAGCCAAGTCCAATTTCCCCAAAATTTTTCCCCCTGCTAGGGAGGCCAACACGTGGCTATCATATGTTTGAGGGCGAAAGGAACTCGCCGTGCCTTCAGCCTTATGGGCTGGACGTTCAGATTTAGTTGTATGGACACCGGGGGGGCTGTGTAAGTTCCCAGGGTCCCGTCAAAAACTGCCGGGAACTCCCCACAGACGCTCTGGAAGTCTTTGGGCCATGTGGGGACCTGATTTAATCCTGTTACTTGGATCCCTAAGGGTCCAAACCATGTTCAGCCCAGTAAGCTGCCCAAGTCCCCTTCCATGACTATCAAGGGCAGCCGTCCTGAGATGTTGCCATACTTCACCCTCGGAAACCCCACTCCCTTAACTGTGATCTCCCGTTTCTGATAGTCCCAAACCACGAACAGGGATGGCTGCAGTTTGGCTCCCCCCCCCCCGCCCCCAGGGCATAACCTTCTGAAAGTCCTAAGAGAAATTACAGTTTGTCCGGCCCCCGAGTCCACTTCCATTTTGCATGGTTTGCCCTCAATGAGAACAGGCACTTGCAATTTCCCAGGGGAGGGCAGGGGAAGTTGGCATACCTGCTCATCTGAACTGGCGATGGAGTGGAGGTCTTCCGCCAGGGCGGTGTTCTGGTTTCTGCCTGGATCCCCCTAGCCAGCAGTTCTTGGGGTAGAGTGCTTGGACTGGGAATGGCAGACTCTTGCAAGATGGCTCATTTTCCCACACTGATGACAAACTGTGTCTCGGAATTGGCAGGGGTTCCCCATAGCTGGCACACTCTCGAGCAGATGCTGTCTTGGACAAGCGGCTTGGTGGTTTCTTCTGTGCCATGTGCCATAGCTTGAGTGCATCATCTTTTCTGGAGTCCTCCGACTCCAATGAGGATGCGGCAGCATGATGCGCAGAGGCGGTGGCTCGCTCCTTCCTCGATTTCTCATACACCTTAGCCTCGATGGCCCTGGTTAGGTCTGTGTCTTTCTTACCCACCAACTTTCACCTCAGTTTCTCGTCCCCACAGGCCGAAGATGAACCAGTCCCTTAGCGCTTTGTTGAGGACTGGAAAGTCACAGCGGAGCGACAACCAGTGGAGGGCAGCGCTGAAATCTGCCACTGACTCATTAGGTTGTTGGCAGCGTTCCAAGAACTCAAGGCAGCAGGCCAGGATGGCTGATTGCGGGGTGAAGTGCATTGTGAGGGCCATGATGATCTCATCGAAGGTGGCTGCCATGAGGGTCACTGGCGCCATTAGACCTTGGACCGACTCCAGGACATCCATGCTGCAGGAGCTGAGCAGCAACGCCTTCTTCTTGTGCCCCGTGACCTTGTTGTAGTCGATGTAGTTCTCTAGTTGCTCTAACCAGGTCTCTCATATCTCTGGGCAGCCCACATTGAAAGCTTGAATCGGGCCTGGTGTAGTGGCCATTTCATCAGCTGCGGCGGTGCAGAGTGCAATGATGGATCGGAGCAGCAATGCGTGATGCTATGCCTCCTGGGCTGCTCACCAGGATCCCATCCTCGTCACCACTATAATATAGTGGGTTCAATGCATGGAAGAGGCAAAGTGGTAGTGAAGCATCAACTCTTTATTGAATACAGCATTGTGAGGCATACACCTGAGACTGCCGGACTGGGCCCACACTGCCAACTATATACAAACCCACACAAGCTTTTGATTGGTCCATTCAAACCAGTAGGGGGCCCATGATTGGAGCAGGGCAGCAGGGTTTTGGATCCTGCTGCCCATTGTTCCCAAGTCCCCAAGCTCTGGCCTTCTGGCTCCAATGAGCCCGGCAGGAACACACATTCAGTTCTCACTTGAGTCCGCATACATTACAGACAGTTTGACTCTTTATCAACATGCCAATTACATTGATGTCTACATGGAACTGGGAGGGAATTATGTGGCTCAACTGTATCCTCCTGAGCAAAGAATTGTCGCAGAGATCACTGGAAAGGTGAGAAAGTTTGTCCTGGAGACCAAGCATTTCCCCGTCAAGTCGGCAGATTCAATAACGAGTCGTTGTTGATACAAAGAAGCTACTTTATTCATACTGATACTTGAGGCTAGGCCAGCATTGAAAAGACTAAAGAGTATACTGTAGATAGATTGCATATAAGGGATACTTCAAAGGAATTCCTAAGGGGGAGATTATGCAGGGAACATTCACACATTGATGTTACCAATTCGTTCTTAGGCTTGCATGGCCTTGATCATAGTGGGCTCCTGACTCCCTTCCGAGAGCCAGGCCTGAGAAGGCACAGATAAGACTTTCACATCTTTCCATTTCAAAGCAAAGCTACACACTACAGGAAAGGAGGGGGTAGGGAAAGTCTGAGCTAGCAGCATTTGGTTATACTTTGGTTCTACCCAGGATGCTCTTTGACTGAGCCAGAGTTACAGACAGACTTGACAAAAGTATGGAGAAGTGGAGAAAGGAGCATTAGGAATGTGTGAGATGGAACCTTGGTTTCTTAGTTGGTTTCTGGCTCTCAATTTTGAAAGGCCCAAAGAGGCTGGAAATGGAAGAGAAGAGAAGAGGTGCCCCTGAGCCTGCCTTGGTGGGGAGGGCGGGATATAAATAAAATTATTATTATTATTATTATTATTATTATTATTATTATTATTATTATTATTATTATTATTATTATTATTATTATTATTATTATTATTATATTCCCGCCACACTTTCTGCTAATCCTGAAGTGGGGGGATCCCTTGCCCCTTCAGTGGTAGCAAGTGGGTGGTAGCACGTTTCCAGGGCTGGCCCATCCATTAGGCACTCAAGGGCATGGCCCTGAAGGGGGGCAATTTGGGCCCTCCCTCCTTGCCTCCTTGGCAAGGGAAATAGGTAAGCATGGAAGCACGGCTCCTGTGCCTCAGAGCATGTGTGCCATCCAGCTACCGTCACTCAGCCTCCTGGGTCTGGAAGCACCCAGGAGACTGAGTGACAGTGGCTGGGTGGGACACACACTGCAAAGTGCAGAAGTTGCACTGTGCCGCCACTGTAGTGCTCACCCTCGCCCGGTGTTGGTGGTGGGCCAGATGCCCATCTCGGGTGCCGGATGCCCTGAAGCCAACCCTGTGAGTCACTCAGAGGCTACTGCCAGGCCTATGGTTGCCAGCCACCATAGGGGACCTGGAGATCCTTCAGAATTACAACGAAACTCCAGACAACAGAGATACACCCCAGCCCCCCCCCCCGAAAACAGCTGCTTTAGAGGTGGACTCCGTAGCATTATACCATGCCAAGGCCTCTCCCGTCCCCAAATGCTGCCCTCCACTACAAAATCGCTAGTAATTTTCTAATGTGCACCTGGAAATCCTAGTCAGTCCAGCTCTAATGAATCCTTCCTTTAAGGCCAAGATAGGTCTGGAAAAGGCTTTGTCCCCTCTCCTTTTCTTTTTACTCACAAAAACCCAGCCTGGAATACTGTAGTTGCCTAACAATAACCACTGAAGGAATCCATTTTTTAAAGCTACAGGATCTCGTTTTATCATTTTTAGACTTTTTAAAACTCCCCGATTTTTTAAAAAATATTTCATTTTTTCGCAAACCTGGAACCCCTTTCAAGTTTGTAGAAATATTTGTCTTGACCATTCACAACGCCAGTCACTGGATTTATATATGCAAACATTTGCTGACTTGGCTATTAGAATATAAGATATGTACTGTAAGGCTCAAAGTTGATATGATTTTTTTTAATGACCTCACTCTCATTTCCTACATTCAGATGGTATAGAGAAAATAATTTCCCAAGTGCTGCAGGGGACTGATTTGGTTAGGGATCCTGGCAGAAGGGGGGAATGGGCTTCAGCCTGCCCCATCCTGTGACATTTCACATCCCATAAGGGCTGGGGAGTGTTCTTTGCCCTGAAGGAAGGTTGTACATTTAGTATTCAGCCCAATGGGACAAATAGCACTGGATGTGACTTTTTAAAATGAGTCAGGGGAACCTCAACTTACTTAATTTTATTTATTTATTTACTTTTGATTTATATCCCACCCATTCCAGACAGACTCAGGGCAGCTTGTTAAATCTTGTCAAGCTAGTCTGAGCCTAAAACTTTGACCGATTTCTCACTCGCCTTATGCCATTCTCACTTTCCTCTTCTCAGCGGGGCTTCCTTCCGATTTCACACTGTCTGCGTCGGGGCTGCAGCTAGCGTCAGCTTTTTCACACAGCAAGCAGAAACCGCTAAAAACCAGTTTCTGTTTGCAGTGTGAAAAAGCTGACGCTAGCTGCAGCCCCGGGGCAGAGTGTGAAATCGGCAGGAAGCCCCGCTGAGAAGAGGAACATGAGAGCGGCATAAGGTGAGTGGGACATTGCTCTTTGCTTTTAGCACCAAGTGCAGCATCCACATGTATTTATTATTATGTCAGCCTTTTCAAGTGTAAAGTAGGGGTGTGATGGGAAGTCTATTTTTAGCAGAAAACTGGTACAAAAGAGGGGGAAGCTAAATCCTGTCCTCCTTTCATTCTGTTTCTTTAAGCATTTTCTCCCATCCCAACTCCAATACCAGAAGTCAGATGAACAGAAAAACCAATGGTTAATGCAGTGGAGCAGTGTTTAATTAATCTCCCTCACCCTTGTGCTCAGACTCTTGGGTGGACACAGGAAGACAGATACTCCCAATCATGTCTAGTTTATTCCCAGTCTCTTATAATTACCTTCTTTGGCAGGCGAAATATTTTACAATGATTATTAGCCAAAATAAAACATCATAAAATAATGTTTAAAAATAGATGTATTATTGAGCATTAAGACGCAGAGAGAAAAAATAGCTTTCACATAAAAGAAGTATTTTTGACCTTTAGTATTCAGCCCAATGGGATACTGCATACTGCACATTATTTGTATCGCAAACATACTTTTGGTTTCCAATGATTATGAGCATGTTGGATTTTTTTTCCAAAGCCTATTTTTAGAAACCTTTGTTCTATACCCTTAGGATGACATTTCTAAACTGAAGTATGCACCAAGAAAAAGTTTTAAAAATCCTCATATGCATTTTAATGAAAAACATCCTTGTATCCATTTTAATAAAAAAAAAAAAACCTAGACGCCAGAATGCTAGACTATATAGGGTATGATTCTCCTAAGATTACCTTTGGCCTTTGTATACCTCTTATGATCATAATCTTTGTATAAAATAAATAAAAGGCATCATGGCACAGATTGCCTTCTTCCACAGATGAAAGAAAAATAATGAAATACAGGAAATTGTATTTTTAAACGATAGCAGACTTGTTTCAGTAGCACAATAAGAAAAAAAAATAAGAATGGCTCTCCATTGGTCCAGTGGTGGTGAATGGCTGTCAGGACTTGCCATATCCCAATCATCTCACACAGTCGTTTCATAAGGGTGGCCACCTTGTTGCATAGCCCATAAGGACCAACAGGTAGCAATGACCTCAGGGTGGCCAAGACAATGGGCCCATGAAATCCATGATCACATAGTCAAAATGCATTGGGATAACTGGTACCCCTTTCACAACATGGGCTTTAGGACTGGCCCAGGTGTTGGTCTGTTGGCCTATTGGACAGGCCCAACAAAAGGCCTACATGTCTCATGCCACTGATGGCCAGAAGACCTTGACCAATGCCCGAGCTAGAGTTGCCTTGGTGCCCTGATGCCCCACCCACACATGGTCACGGGCCTTAACTAGCACTTCTGGGTGGTAGGACTGGAGCACCAACAGTTGTCAAACTTTCTTCCCTTCTTGCTAACATATCTATACTATACCATGCAGGGCCACCTGGAAGCATGCCCTCTCTTCTAGATTTGTCCCTCACTCACTGCCACAACTTCCTTAGGTCTTCCAGTGATTTGTTGTTGAACTGAACCCTCAGGAACTCTGGATTACCTGACCAAGTACCAGGAGTAACCAGAGTAGGTGCTGTGGATGGTCCCTCCCCTACTTTGCTTTCTTCATTTGTTAGCAAGGTGTCAGTCGGGGTTGTGGCTTTGTGAAGTGTGAGGTGAAAACCATGGATGTCCCTTCCTAGCAATATAGGATGCAGAAGGGCTTCAACTTGGGCCAGCTCTATGAGTTGGGTTCCAGGAATGTCACTGGGACCCTGACCATGAGCTCTTCCTCAGCATGTTGACTGTGATGGAATTGCAAGCCAAAGCAGGTTTTAAGAGACAAAGAGTTTATATAATTGGCTGTTCTACTCACTCTCTGATTGACCAGCATCAGCTTAGAGAGGAAATAAAGCAGCTGATCTGGAAGGAAAAGTTTCATTCACCTTTTGGTCACTGTCAATCTTCGTCTGAAATCTAATGTCCAGATCAGTAGCCAGAGGGTTTGGCTTCTCTGAGGGAAGAGATTTTGGGAGTCAGTGATTTCTGTCAGAGAATTGTCTGAAAAGTACTTTATTCAGATTCTCAGTAAAGAAAGCTACAACATTGCTTTATACAGACATATAGTACTGGAGTACTCAGCTTGCTGGGGGAAAGTGTCGATGGCTGGGGAAGGCAATGGCAAACCACTCCATAAGAAAATCTGCCGTGAAAACGTCATGATGCAACATCACCCCAGAGTTGGAAACGACTGGTGCTTGCAGTCGTTTTAGTACTGGAAGAGGTATTTGGCAGGAGGTTTCAGAGTTAGAGAGAACTCCAAGACAAGCCAAAAAGGAAAAGGAGTATTGTTTCTTAGGAACAAGAATAATAACTTCTAGTTTTATCTTATTTATTATGTTTTTAAAATGTTGCGAGCCTCCTTGAGCCCTGTGTGCAGGGAAGAGCAGAAAATAAATTTAAACAATACTTTTTAAAAAAATAGCCAGTAGGAAGCAGTTGGGAAGAAAACCCTGGTCTGTGATAAAGGGGGAAGAGCTTAGACACCTCAAGAGTTATTGGAAAGCTATAACATCTAAAGGGAAAACCCAGATCTCTGGAGGGAGAAACCTAGAAGTGCTGACAAAGCTATTCTCTAAGAAACTTTATTTAAGATTTTGTTAACAGCTGAAATATATAATAAGCATGTTCAAAAACTTCAATTCAGTTTATACTAGAATGTTTTACCCCAGCAACCTCTCTACCTTAAATTCTCACAGCTATATATTCCCTGCCAGTTTATTAAAATATTTATTCTGTTTTGAAAGTTAATTTTGCCTCATGTGTCATTTCATGAGAGTATTTTAAAACCAGACAGCTCCTGTATTCTTTCTAGTTCCTGTGCTGGGTCATAAGCCTAAACTAATATCTGTTACACAGTGGGGCTGTTAAAGCTTATAAAATAAAGAAGAAATACATGCTACTGAAGGGCAGCTCAGTCACTGAGGGGGACTAAAAATGTTTTTGGTGGGAAAATCTGCCTGGGAGTGGGGAAGCATCAGGGATCTCTCATACTGACAAAAGCTGGCCACCATGGCTTTGTGTACAACCAGGAAGTTGTAGTGTAGGAATCATGTCCAAATCATGCATATCAAACTCCCACTTTCTAGTTAAGAAGGTTAAACAGCATCCAGATATCTCTACTATTATCAACAAGTGGGAACCTTAAGGATTTGTAAGAGGCACCTTATTTTTCTCCTCTCCCAGTATTTCATCTTCCATTTTCCCAAAATACCCCATAGTCTCTTGCCTTTTCCTGCTTCCTTCTAGAATGGCCAACCTGGAGATCTCTTGGAATCACAATGGATCTCCCAACTACAAAGATTAATTCCCCTTTAGGTTGCCAGCTCTAGGTTGTGAAATTCCTGGAGATTTAGGGGTAGAACCTTGGGAGGGCAAGGTTTGGGGAGGGAAGTGACCTTAGTAGGTGACTGCTTATTAGGGTGACTGCTTTGGAGGATGAGATCTATTACATTATACACCTCTGAGGTCCATCCCCACCTCTAACCCCACCATCCCCAGACTCCACCACCCTAATCTCTAGAAATTTCCTAATCTGGATTTAGCAACCCTATCTCACAAAACTGTGACTGACTTATTTCCGCCATGTCACGTGAAAGAACTCACTAAAAAAGCAATTATACTTTTATTGGAAAACCAAGGAAACCAGGCCATCAAAGAACACATTGGCTAGACACCATAAAAGCTGATGCCAGCCTGCACATGGAACAATACAAAGAAACTGTAAAAGATTGAAAAATGTGGAGAGAGCTGGCCCATAGAATTACTGAGAGTTGGACATGGCTGAATGGTTAACAACATCTCCTTCTCACCCAGCATCCTACCTACCCCCCCCCCCCCCAAAGCAGTCTCTGTCTAGGAAAACTGTGTCCCAGTTGTGTGGTGTCAGGTCCACTTGCGTGGTAGGGAACCCTCAAGGACTTCTGAGAGTGTCAGTTTCCCCTTTCCCTCCACTGGCATATCCTCTCCCGTTTATCTGCCTCATTCTCTCCTTCTCAGCCATTCACCAACCTACCATTTTTTTGCCTCCCATTATCAGCTATATTTATTATTTATCTACTTCATTTATAGTCTACCTTTCTCCACAGTGGGAACCACAACAGCTTACATTATTCTCCTCTCCTCTTTTTTTATCCACACAACAATCCAGTGGGGTAAGTTAATCTGAACACATATGACTGGTCCAAAATCCCATTGAGCTTCCACAGCTAAATGGGCAATCTAAACGTGGGTCTCACAGACCCTACTCTGAAGCTCTAACAGCTACACCACACTGGTTTTGATAGGGTGATTGCTGATAAACAATAGCAAGCAGCCAGACATCTGGGCTCCATCATGTTGGCTTCAGAGGGGCTTGCAGATCGTCTCTCTGCAGCAACTCTGAGTCTGGCTGTTGGAGGGGTGTCACAGAAGTGATGCCCCCATTAAAAAAATCCCAAAAGAGGCTTTTTCTTTGGCATGGGATTTTTACAGGGGGAGAGGGGTTCAGCGGCGGCTGCCTCTGTATTTCCTGTATGTCCTGAAGCTCTGCAGTCATGAAAGCTGCCATACCAGCAGAAAAAGAAGAACGCCCACCCACTTTCTTGCTTTTGTTTTCTCCAGTACATCTTTGAAGTAGTGTTTTTCTACTCCTAAAGTGATGATTCTACTTAACAAGTAGGTGCTTTTCTAATTCTACCCCCTGATGGGTCACTCTGCATGACAACAAGAGACTAGCTGAAAAGAACAAGAAGAGGCCTCGGAATGTTATGAGTAGTCTTAACTATTTAAATTGGATTGAACACAATTACTAAAATTGACCCGGATTATAATTGGACATATACTAAAGAGATTATTATGAGGTTGCAATAAGATCTGAACACAAAGGAGATATATTTTAGAGAGATCTGTCTCTATCGCCGGACTCTACCTGAAAGAATGGCATTTAAAACCTCAGTTGAAGCTATCATGGAATGTGGATTAGCAGGAGCTGGAAACTATTTAACAATCTGATTTAAGAGAGTTTTGTTATCAGAAAAAAATGGCACTGCTAGCGAAATGTCTCATGAAAAAGATATCTGTTCAAATATTATTTCTTTGAAACGAGATCTTGTTGTTAAAGTTGTTAAAAGGAGTAAGGTTGGAAGAGTGAAGAATTAAATAAGAAATAAGGGTAAGTAGCTTCCTGTCTTTTGGAGCTAAACAACTAGTTGCTCTCTCTTTAGAGGCAGGAAAGAAACTGAGAAGATGGGTGTTCCAGGATCATGAGAAGAGGAAGAAGAATAATTCTATTTCCTGCCTCCCTGACAAGATGGTGGAAAGCACCCAAGATGGCCTCCGACTCAGAGGGAGAATGAGATAGACAAATTACTCAGTTGTATCTTATGTAATTTGCTAAGGATAAAGAAATATTTTTATATGCTTGTTTTAATAAGGATTTTGTTAAACCAACTATTTAATCTGTGTTTATAATAGGCTTAAGTAAAATTAGATAAAATTGGCATTGAGATAGTCTTGGAAAAAAATTAACTTGTCAATTTATTTGTGTTTAAGAAGTGTTTAGATTCATATTGCTACTACTAGTTTTTTAAAAGAAATTTTTCTTTTTTTCCTGGTAATGGAAGAAAGGCAGGTAAAATTTATGGAGATTTTTATACTTTTAGGTAGAATGATTTGAGTATTTTATTGGGAGATAGAATCATAATTGGTTTATACTGGCTTCTGTTTCTGTTTTCCCCATTCTTTTAATGCCCTTCCCCCCCTCTTTTTTATGTATTCTCTTCAATGCTTCTTTCTTTTGTAGTTTAAATCAATAAAAATTATAAAATCTAAAAAAAACAACAACTAAAGCAAGCAGCCAGGCCTAGTTGAGTAATGCAAGTCCACTGAGGTAGGTCTGCACTATGGAAAGACTTCCGGGGCCCACAGGGGCATTACTGGGGCCCAATGCCCCCTTGGGATCTGCTCATTCAGCCATTTTGCAGCTGCTGCATTCCTTGCATTCAGCTGCTAAAAAAATCTCTAGCAGAGTAGTGGTCTCTTGTAGACCTGTGGGTTTTCTACAAGGCACCCAATATCTTGCTTGGGGGAGCAATATTTGCAACAGCTGTTCAAGAACACCATCATTGACAATCTGTAGCTAAATTCAGTCTTCAGGAGGAGCCATCATGTTGTCACATCATGGAGGGATGTCACCAAGGCTCAGGGATGATTTCCCCTTGTATGTGATGGACCTGAACTTCTGGCAGTATGTCTCATGTATGATCTCATATTGGTCCAAGACAGCATCTTTCAACTTAGTGTATTCAGCCCCTTCAACTTTCAGTAAGGCCCTCAAGGCAGCCCCTGTCAAAAAGAGCCCAATGATGAAGGCCCACTGGCTCCAGGGCCACTGAGTTGCCTCAGGGGTGCATTCAAAGACCTCAAAGTAAACATCCACATCATCTTCAGGTCCTAATCTTGTCAGATGAAAGTGGGTTGCTCAGTCCAATGCCCTGGCCATTCTGGGCAGCCTTGAGTCCACTGGGGTCCTCTGGCTCTCCCCTAGGGTCCAGCATGAATCTCTCACCATCACCTTGTGGGACTCTTGTGGCTGGGCCATTACATCTCTCAGTATTTGTGCCTGTTGCTTGACCAACCACTGATCAAACTGGGTAAAGCCCATCTCTTTGATTTTGGATTTGTACTTGCCTTCTGACCTATCATCCAGGGAGAGATTGGAATCTCTAGGCACCTTTGCCAACAATGGTTTTATCACAATTTGTGGCCGGCTCCACCCAGGAGGGATCAGTAGTCAAGCGAGGGGCCTCCTTATGGCAGGGCCAGTGTCCACATTCTCCAGCACTGTGGGAGTTTCTGCCTAGACTTCTGAGGGCTCCCCACCTCTGTTCAATCCCATGCCTTCCCTGTCTTTCAGCCAGCCTCAGAAAGGTGGGCAAAGGGAACTCAGCGGTTAGCCCCATCAAGTCTCTCAGTCCCAATGGTTCTGCAGCACACACTTTCCTCCCTAGCTGGCATGCAAGGCTTTCCTTTCATCCCTCTGAGCCTCCTGTTGTGCCTTCCTTCCTTTTCAGCTCTTGCCTCAGTCACAGCCCTTGCAAACACGTTAAAGTCCCTGTGTGCCTTACATATCCTTTTCCCCTGTCATGGGGCCATGCTTGTTCCCAGCTGCACTGTTGTCATGTCTGTGTATCCAGGGCAGGTGTTCCCCCTCAATGCACTTTCACACTCTGCTTCATTCTCTGTGCTTTTCTAAAGCCTGTAAACATGGCCAACCATTCTTTCCACAGGACTCAGCCGCCACACTACCCTTGCATCTGGGAGCATCTAGTGCTGAGCCCCATACCACCCACCCATTCCTCTTCTTACTGGGCTATGACACCAGGTTTGGAGCCACTTGCTCCCCTGGAGATGCCAGAGTCAGTGTGTTGGTCTCAGGCTGGGACGCGTGGCTGAGGCCTGTAGTGGTGTTGCGGCCACTCCCCACATTTCAGCTGGGGCAGGACCCAGGACTCCATGCCTCCCCAGTGACACTGAGAGCTGCATGGGCCTCCCCTCACCTCCAAGGTCACCCATTGCCACGAGTCCCTCTACCCCCACAGCCTGGTAAGTCCACCTGGGTAGGGCTGGGGGGTGGAGGGCTTCACAGGCAGTGTACTTACCACAGAGAATCTGTGGAGGGCAAGAGAGTCTGGGACAATCCCAAACACTTATCTTTTGGCAGTGATCCACATTTCATATGGCATGAATGGGACAGTGAAACAGAGATAGCCACAAACAAGTTAGGAGGGCACCCTGGGCCTGCACTAAATTACTCGTTCACAAATTTCCAAAAAAGGGGGGAAGCCCAACCTGACAACAACTGACTGTGCTCATTGCTTTCCAGGAGCATAGAATATTAGTAACATAAGCTGAAAATTCAAATGCATGCAATAACTAACGGGAGATAGCTAAATTCAAGTCGCCACATAACTGATAGTCCTGGCCAACATTACACTTAGCAACATTATTTATGTTAATTTGTATTCCACCCTTTTCCGCAAGCCGCTCAGGATGGATCACAACAAGAGTTAAAACAATTAAAAACGACAAGCTAAAACCATAAAATACAATAAAACAAATAACACATATATCAAAGGTGGTGGTTCCCATTGGGTGCATTCTATATATCAGCACAGCAGTAGGCCCAGAGGATGAAATAATAAATTAAGATAAAATAATATAGCATCATGGCAGGCAAGGGAGGCCAAGCAGATGGAAATAAGGATGTCCGCTGCCTCAACCAAACAGCCGCATCTTGCAGGCCCTACAAAATGGCATCAAATCAGGCAGGGCCCGGATCTCCGCAGGGAGCTGATTCCACCAGGCTGGGCCCTGGTCGAGGCAAGCCGAACATCCTTTGAGCCAGGGACGGTCAAAAGATGCTGCGAAGCAGAACACAGCAATCTCTGGGGCACATATGGGGAGAGGCGGTCCCGCAGGTATGTCGGTCCCAGGTTGCGTAAGGTTTTAAATGTTGAGACCAAAACCTTGAAGCGGATCCGGTACTCTATTGACAGCCAGTGCAATTGGTGCAGTACTGGCTGGATGCTTGCCCATAGAGGCAATACAGTTACCAGCTGTGCTGCCGCATTTTGCACCAGCTGGAGTTTGCGGGTCAGCCTCAAGGGCAAGCCTGCGTAGAGTGAGTTACAGTAGTCCAATCTGGAAGTGACCATTGCATGGATCATAGTAGTTAAGTCCTGGGAGGACAGGTAGGGCGCTAGTTGTCTAATCTGCCGAAGACAGTAAAAGGCAGATCAAGCAACTGCTGTGATCTGAGCCTCCATGGAAAGTGAGGCATCCAGTATCTCTCCCAGGCTCTTCACCTTCTGGGCCGGCACAAGAGGTCCAGGGCTGGGAGCTGGATGCCTGACTCTAACCCCCCACAGCTCAAGTACAGGACCTCCATCTTAGCTGGATTAAGCTTCAGCCAACTTAACTGCAACCATCCAGCCACAGCTTCTAAGGCCCTGATCAGATGATCTGGGGTGGAGTCTGAATGGTTGTCCATTAACAGATAGAGCTGGGTGTCATCTGCATACTGGTGACAACCCAGCCCATAACTTTGAGCAATCTGGGCAAGGGGGCGCATATAGATGTTAAACATCATGGGCGAGAGAATAGCTCCCTGAGGCACACCAAATTCAAGGGGGTGCCGCAAGGAGGTCTGCTCGCCAAGTGCCACCCTTTGTCCCCGACCACGGAGAAAGGAGGAGAATCACTGTAAGGAAACCCCCTGAACTCCAATGTCGGCAAGGCGGTGGGTCATTAGATCATAATCGACTGTGTCAAACGCTGCTGATAGGTCTAGAAGCAATAGCAGCGCTGACCCACCTTGCCGCCTTCTGAGGTAATTTGTGAGAGCGACCAGAACAGTCTCCGTCCCATGACCAGGGTGGAAGCCAGACTGGAATGGGACAAGGGCAGACATCATGTTACATATTGTAACAACATCATGACTATCATATTTGATAAAATCTTTGCGTAATTTTAATTGTTATCTTACAATATAGTAATTTCTGATTGTTATATTTTATATTCTATGTTGGGTGTTTTTTATTATTGTTCGCTGCCCTGAGCCCATTGCGGGGAGGACGGGATATAAATCTAATAAAAATAAAAGGTGTGCATGTGAGAGGTGTGATTCCATTAACTCCAGTTGCTTCTTGTACAACATAGGGCAGGGAAGAATGGGAGGGGTATGTCCTCCTTCCCAAGTGATTTTTAGGTTCAGAGCTAGGTAAGTGTGTCCTGTTTTCTTAGCTCCAGACCTCAACACTCAGACTAACTGCAGAATTGCACTAGATTGCTGCGATTCAAGAACTGGGGAGTAGAAAGCTGCTCAGTTAGCCCTGGTAACTAGAAGTTGCATACAACCGCGCTGTAGAAACCAGGCTACAGACTTGCCTAGGCATTTCTTCCCTCCTTCAGAATTCCCCTCTGCCCAATTATGAAAGAGTATGTAGAAACAACTTTCTATCCCATGCTTCTGTCATCTCACCTGATCACTGATGGCAATTCCAGAAATGTTAATATGAGTCAATGAAGGCAACATTGCTAAAACCTCAATTCCAGTATCATTCAAAGCCTGACAAGAGCGCAGATTCAGATACACCAGACTTGTGCACCTTCAGGAAAAAACAAAGGAAATCAGGTTATATTATCTTTAATTGTGCCATGTCTGCAACCTTTAGATTTTCAAAAGACCCAGAACAACTTCCAAAATCACAATTAATTAAATTGAAGTGCATATATCA
The DNA here is from genome assembly GCF_032191835.1 of Heteronotia binoei. Classification (NCBI taxonomy): domain Eukaryota; kingdom Metazoa; phylum Chordata; class Lepidosauria; order Squamata; family Gekkonidae; genus Heteronotia; species Heteronotia binoei. The sequence goes on from NC_083230.1 coordinate 5,620,714, forward strand.
AACAAGAAAGGAATCAATATGAAAATTCTGTACTGATTACTCAAGCAATCTAAACAGAGGTGTAGCCAGATAATTTTGAGTGGTAGGGCATTGGGAAATCCTATGGGGCAGGAGACAGGTGGGAGGGAGAGAAATAACAGAGCTGGAAGCTGCCAACAGAACAGCTCTCCTGCCTGCAGCCAGCAGAAGAGAAAGAGGACTTGACTTCAAAGGGGTGGAAGGCTGTTGTCTGCTCCTCCTCATGACTCATGTAGATGAGGAAGAGGACAGAGGACTCCGCCCCCTGCCCCCCCTCACGGAAGAGGACTTCACGCCCCCTTTTAAATGCTGCTTAAGCTGTGAGCAGCAGAGGGGGGGGGCGCAAATGGCAGCCTTCCATTTCATCACTGGCTTCAGCTAGTGGGAAACTCACTACTGAGGGGTGTATGACTCCACCCTGCCCCCACCGTAGCTATGGGCCTGAATCTAAAACACTGTATATCTCAAGGAGGTCATATGGGCCTTATTAGCTTATTTAAGGTGATATCACCGGATCATTTCTTATTCTTTTCTCATCTACTTTTGAAATGTGTTTCACATTGTTAAACAACTTTTCTCTATGCATATAAATAGGAGAGATTAGGAACCACATAACTTGAACATCTAACCACAATCTTTTGCAGTGAAGGGCAAAGTTAAAAGCATAACTTGGGTCTCAAAGCTGTGCCACTTACTAAGTGCTTAGTATGGTGTCATAGGCTGCAGTCCTAAGAATACTTTACTGAGACTAACATTCCCAGTAGTATTAAGGTTGCTCCCATAATCTCCTAAGATTTAAGAAAATGTAAAAAGACTGATCAGGAGTAGAAGGTGAAAGCAGGTGTTTTTTGACTGAACGTCTATTTCTATCAGAGTCATCATGAATATGCAGAGCTTGAAGGAGATCATACCCAGAGTCCTCATCTGATGCAATGAAACTTTTTCCTTGTTGAATCACCTGCAGCTTTCCATTAGGGAGCCATTTATACCGAACGTTAGCTGTGTGGAGTAGAGCAGTTACATTCTTCAATGATTTTCTAATCTGTAATGCCTCATGTGGAATGTCTGGGAACACTAAAATATGCAGTTCCTTAAATAAAATATCGCCTTTCCTTCTAGCCTCATCTAAAATGCGATTACGGGTTCTCCAATCTGCAAATCTACAATCAGATCTCTAGGAGCCTTCCTATTGATATTTGACTTTGCACCCAGTCTGTAAGCTCTTTTAATCAGAGGTGCTGCAGCAGAGTCTGAAGGGAAGATCGTAGCAAGCCAGTTTGAAGTAAAGCAGATTAAATCCATATTATTTTCCGAGCCCTCCGGCAGACCCCTAAATTTAAGATTCAGGTGCTTTGATTGGGACTCCAAAATGATCAAACGCTCTTTAACAATTTGGTTAGAAGTCCACAGATCATTAACTTCTTTCTTTAAAGTGTGCCCCAGTGAAAGCGCAGACTCTGCTGTTTGAGATGTTTTTTAGAGAGATGTTTCAATAGTCTCTAGCTGTTCTCTTACCAGCTGGATCAGCATAGTCACCTGGTCCCGAATTCGCACCTCAAATTTCTCAAATAGAGCTGGTAAGTCTTGTTTCTTGAAAGCTGATTCCACAAAATGTGCTGTATTTGTGGCATCTACCATTTTAGCATTACCAGAACTTTCAGGCTTGAAACTGACACAAAAATCTCTGAGCAAAGAAGGCGCAGCAGAAGCCTTCAAAGAGGATTTTTGTATTGCCCCAGTAGTTTCTGAGTTTTTCCCATATCCCAGTTATAAAATTAACTGTTTTGTTATCTTTATAATATCGGTTAACTGTGAGGGGAAGAGGAGTGAGGGATTCAGACAACTGCCATCGCCAGCATTGATCAGTCTTCAAAAGTTTCTCTTCGATCTGCTGAATTACCAATGGAAGCAAAAACATCCTCACAAGAATCTAGCCCTTAAACACTCTGGAAAATGGTTGCATAGACGATAGATACATTGAAAATGGATACATAGAGAGTTGCTTGTAGCTACTTTAGTCTGGTTATAGTTACTGCTTTATTTATGCTCTTAAAGAGGGGGGGGGAAGGGAATTTGGGTTTTCTTTGTCCCTCTTTAAAGTGCTGGTAGGAGTTTGTCTATAGTCCACTGCAGTTTAGTGGTCACAGGCAGACATAGCTCCCAGTATATTATTATTATTATTATTATTATTATTATTATTATTATTATTATTATTATTATTACTATTATTATTATTATTATTATTATTATTATTATTATTATTATTTTAACATACTTTACAGGTTTTATCATATTATTAATTGTACTCAACTTTAGAAGTGCTATAAATATATTGCTATTGAAATATATAGAATATCTCTTCTTACTGTACTGGTAGTCAACTTTTTAATATGTAATATTTATTAATTATTTAATATTTAGAATATTTATTAAGTGACTTACTTATTTACTTATTGCATTTTACATTCTACTTGAAGTGTCGATGCTTCTGTATTATATAGTAAATTAATAAGATTATTTTGTAATTAATTACACTAAAATAATTAGTTAATTTTAGAAATTGATATTGATAAATTTGCTAAGTTTTTAAGTGACAGGAAGGTTTATTTATTTTACTTCTTAAATATTCAATTAATTTGCATTACCTGCTTTTATTAATTGTAAAGTGCGGTTAGCATTGTTTATTTAAGAGCAGGGAGTTTTATCTCATTGAATTCACTGAATACATATCTTTAATTTATTGCACTATACTCTTGGTTCATTACGATTTATTTTTACAAAAAAATTAAATATCTGAGTTGTGAGTCAAATCATAATTAATTTAATAATTATTATTTTAATACCTATTATATAATTATTTAAACTATTAAATTTGAATTACTCTTATATAAATTATAAATCTTGAAATTATCTTCAGCTGTTGTTATTGTTATTTTCTAAGTAAGGGAAGAAGGAAAGATCAATTTTACACTCAGAGGTGAACATTCTCAGATTATTATTTTTTTAAATTCCTTTTAAGTAGGTATTTTGTAATTTTTTATATCCTACTTACAACAATGGATGGTTCACAAGTTTTCATCTGTTAATATTAGAGGCCTTAACAATTTAATAAAAAGATAAAGGGTCCTTCAATTCATTAAAAAAACAGCACCCAAATATCTTATTTATGCAAGAAACTCATATCCACTCTAATGATCACACGGTTTTCAAGACACCTCACTATCCTTTAAAATATCAAGCTCCAGGCTCTTCTCAGGCTAGGCGAGTTGCCACACTATTCTCACGAGAAACTAATTTTATACTGGAGGATTCCCAGATTGATCCTTGAAGTTGCTATCTTTTTTTGAAAGGTACCATTGAAGGCAGACAATTCACTTTTGCATCAATTTATGCCCCTAACCAAAACCAAATAGCTTTTTTAGATTTGGTTTTCCAATCATTATTAGCTTTTCAGAAAGGTGATTTAGTAATTGGAGATTACTTCAGTCTTATTGCTAATGGTAAATTGGACAGAACTTTTAGGAACTCTAGGCTTTCTAAATCTGTCTCCTCAAACACTAAGCTGTCCAAACTGTTTGAAAAATACCATCTGCATGATACTTGGAGAGAAATAAACCCATTAGCTAAAGATTTCACCTACTACTCAAGCAGACACAACATCTATACAAGGATAGATTATATAACAGTATTGGACAAAACCTTAAGGCTGTTGTCCTCCTCCAATATTGGTCCCAGACATCTAACGGATCATGCTTGGTTAGATTGCTCTTTAAATATAAGTTTATTATCAAACAGCCATAGAAAGTGGTCAATGGATAAATCTATTTTATCAAATAGTACAGTAAGAGATAAATTAACACTGGAACTCCAACATTTCTTTAAAAATTCCTCTGCTGAAATTTGGGATATAATTTGGGATACAATGAAGGCTGTGATGAGGGGATTTATTATATCACTGACTTCAACTATAAGAAAGGGAAAAGAAAAAAGCCAAAGCAGAAGTGATGGCTCGTATAGCTTTACTTGAAAAATTGCACAAAATGTCTGGAAATAAAAGGACATATTCTAAATTACTGACTGAACGGAAAGTATTGGAATCTTCGGAGACCACTCAAATTCAAAAAAATCTTCTGTTTTTGAAACAACGTTGCTGGCAGAGATCAGAGAAGTATACAAAACTACTTGCTTGGTGCGTCAAAGATAAAAAGCATTCTTTAGCAGTACATTCAATTAAAGATTCAGAAGGAAATTTAAAATTTTTACCTCAGGATATTTGCTCTGTATTTGCTAAATTTTATGAAAAATTATACAGTTCAAATAATATGGCAAGGGAGAATATAGATACATAGTTAACTTCAAAGGGATACTTTAAGCATCTTTCTTCGATTCATAGAGACTTGTTTGAGGCAGACATCACACTAGAAGAACTTGAAGTTACAATCAAAAACTTAAAAACTAATAAATCTCCTGGTGTGGACCGTTTACCAGCAGAATTTTACAAGGCTTTTAATCTGTCTCTTGCAGAACATCTATTAGTTACATGTAACAATGTTTTACAAAAGGGTATAATTCCTGCTTCTTGGAAAGAATCTTTGATTGTGGTCATTCCAAAAAAAGATAAAGATCTTACTGACCCTGCGTCATATTAATAATGATGCAAAAATTTTTACATCAATTCTAGCAAACAGGTTAAAAAGAATAGTTACTGATTACATTCTACCAGATCAAACAGGTTTTATGCCTGGTAGACAACTCACTGACAACATCCGATGTACTCTAAATTTAATCCAAAACTGTAAACCAGCTAAAGGTGGCTCTATTATTTTGGCTATTGATTTTGAGAAGGCTTTTGATTCAGTGGAAGTTCCATATATGATGTGTTTATTAGAAAAAATGGGCTTTGGCCCAAATTTTCTTTGGGCTTTTAAATCTATCTATAAAAATCCTTTCTCAAGAGTAATGGTAAATGGTTGTAATTCCAACCAGCGAGAGGAACGAGACAAGGTTGCCCATTATCTCCTTTAGTGTTTGCTTTAGCTATAGTACCGCTAGCTGAAGAACTCAGAAGAAATTTGGTCTTTTCTGGAATTACAGCAGGGGGGATTGAACATAAAATCAGTCTATACGCAGATTATATTTCATTATATATATATCTGATCCTTGTAGATCTCTGCCAGACATTCAAAGAGTTCTGGATAATTTTGATAGAGTTTCTGGTCTGCGTGCTAATCTCTCTAAATCTGAAATCTATCCTATTTTCTTATCTTCTGAGATAACTTCTTCTATCAAGCATTTCTATTCTTACTCTTGGTGCACACATACCTGGCGACATTTAGGGGTTCACATTCCTATTAATTTGACTGATATTTTCAAACATGATTACGATAAATTGTATTTGACTTTAGTTAATCTACTGTAAGAATGGAATTTGCTACATCTCTCTTTGCCAGATCGTATTCATCTAGTAAATGCTTCATTTTTCCAGAATTTTATTTCTTTTTCGCGCTCTAGCAATTTTTATTCCAATGGTTGCTTTCAATAAATGGCAGAGCTTACTCACCAAATTTATTTGGTCTTATAAGAAGTTACGTTTAAACCAACGGACAGTATACAGACCATCTTACTTGGATGGCTTGGACTTGCCGAATCTGAGAGTGTATTATCAGGCTTCCGTTATTGCTAACATTGTTTGTATTTTGAATTCAGACTTCATGACAGAATGGATGCTATTTGAGCAGTCTTTGGTTGCTATCCTTTGCTTAAAAGAAAAGTTTAGACCTAAGCTTGCATGAAATAATATTTTCTTGTGTGTATTGCTTCAGACCTGGGATAGAAATAAAAGGCTTCTTGTCCCAGAAATCTCTCTGTATGCAACATATACTAATCAACCCTGGTTTGGTCCAGGAAACGTTCCAGGAGTATTTGATGATTGGATAAAAGTAGGTATTTCACGCCCAATAGATCTATTATATAACGGATCAATAAAAGAGAAGAGTTTTTTGAAGACCTTACAGGTATTTCAGTTCCTTGGTTTAGATACTTACAACTTAAAAACTTGATTGAACATCTCTCAGAAATTGGTGTTTTAGCCGGATTTTGATCCACTTTTCAAGAACTATTAGCTCTGCCTTCCTCCTGTATAAAAGGTCTTCTCTCTAAATTATATAAAATCTTAATTATGTCAGACTGTGGGCAGCCTCTGGGCTTTCAGTTAGCCTGGAATGAAGACCACCTTAAAGACATCCCTCCTTCTTCATGGCTGAAAATCTGGGGCTCTTATGTCAATTCCACTTCTATCTTTAACATTCAACTTCAGTTCCTTAAAACTATGTCGAGATTGTACCTTTCCCCCAGACAGCTACATCAAATAAACCAGCATATTAGTCCACTTTGCTGGAAAAATTGTGGGTCTCTGGGAACATTTCTGCATTGCTGGTGGGAGTGTCCAGTTATTTCTCAGTTCTGGAATGATATCACTCAACAAATCTCCAAAATCACTTCACAGTCATTTTCAATAGCACTGGAATTAATGCTCCTAAATTTGTGGGATGATTCTCCTCATACAGTCTCACACAAAGAGTTGGCCATCATACTTATAGTGGCAGCAAGAATGACTATTGCTTCAGTATGGAAATCTCCCTTGCCTCCTTCATTAAGAGTCTGGTATGATAAAGTTTGGGATCAATTTATCATGCATAAAATTGCGACCTTTATGAACCACAACTTTTCGAATTCAGAAAGTACTCATATCAAGTTTAGATCTATCTGGGCCCCAATTTTTAACTGCACTTATCATTCTTGGCTTCATTTTTAGTTGTTTAAGGTCTGAGAGGCACATTTCTGGGTGTATTATTTGGTTGGCTTGTATTTAGTTATTATTTCTCTGCTCATGATATTTTATGCAGTATTTCTTCCGACTATTTTTTGCAATGCTATTGAATGATATAATTTTATGCTCTTCATATGCATTTGTAAGTCAAAGATCTTTGTTTTTAATAAAGATTTATTTTTTAAAAAAATGTAAAAAGACATTTCTGACCAAAGTTGGAAGTTTGGCATAATGGAAGGCAATTGTTACAAATACACAAGGAGTACTGAGAAAGGCTGTCTCATCCTGCAACACAGTTGAAGTGACTACATAGAATATAATTGGAATTAAACTATCTTTTGATTCTCAAATGATATTACTGAAGCTGTTTAAAGGTCACATGAAAAAGGAAAATACAGTTAACAATTTGTGAATTACTGCAAACATAAAAATATGGAAGATATCAAAAACTTTTCAGTGCCTAAGTAAATATATGATTAAATAAACTACAAAGGAAGATTCTTGTTTGATAAATGGAAGTTGTTATTAGATACTAAAATACATATCATATTAATGTAAAATACAAAGGTAAGGATACCAAGAAATGTTTCAGGGGTGCCTAAGAGTTTAGAGGTGGAGCTATACTTTTTCCCCTTTAACCAGCAGACCCTCCCCCATCTGCATGCCATTTGACAATCTGCCCGGGGAAGGGTTCCATGAGAACCAAGATCTACACAAGATATGCATGATAAAAGACTCGTGTGTGTAATGCCCATTTGAAAATTCTTATTGTCAAGAAATGAACATTGCATGCGCAATGTGTGTCTGTATTAGTCAGTATTATTATGTCTAAGTAGTGTAAAGATTTGTACCTTTAAGTGTGCTGTGCCAGAAGGCAATTATCTAATTAGATACAAGGTTGATTAGTCTTACCTGTATAGTATTCAATTGACAGTAGATCTAGATCTTAGTTTTGACACCAAGTCATCTAGATGCGAGTCATCTGACAGCTCTAATTAGATCCTGTTTTGGATTGGCTAACTAATTAAGCCTGTTAATGGTAACAACTCTAATATAATCTGGTCAGAAGCCACACCAAAAAGCTTCTTCATCTTCTGGACTATGAGAGGGAGCTATGTCCAACTGCATCGTGATGCCTGACTAAGGAGGGCAAGCAGCCAGGAGATATGGCACAGTTAAGTGTAGGAGGCAGTGGGCTAGCTGCCAATAGTCTTTTGTTTTGAGTGTTTCTCTTCTATGTACACTGCTATTTCTTATGTTTGCTTTATGTCCTTTTTATGTTTTCCTGTACCCTTTTGTAAATAAAGCCATTTATATTTTTGTACAATTTCTTAGTGTCTTGAAGTTTGGTAACCATTTAAAGCTCACCAGACCATAAGAACCCTTAAGGCAAAAGTTTGCTAATTATAAATTATTTTCTGTTGACTTTCCTCCCCTCCCAGGTCTGAGGGGGTATAGCACAACCCCCCTTGACCTGTTTGACATGGTGGCAGAGCTATGGAAAAGTGGTTTGGTGATATAAAATAATTTTTTTAACTAATTAGAATTAGTTTTGGACTGGTCTACTCATGAGGGAAAAAAATTAAAAAATTTTCAGTGTGCAAAGACAGAGGTTCACATTGGTTTGTTATTTTATTAGAAGTAGTCCTGGATAGAGTAGGAAGTCAACTGGAAAGGCTGCTTCTAATTAGAAATACTGAAACGGAAATTGACATTGGCCAGGCTAAATTAAATAATGAAAACGAGTATACGAGAAGTGGACTTAGTCCAAACTGTGAGGAACAGAATGTTTTGAATACTGCTAATGGAACTGATACAGGTGATGAATATGCAGACTCAGAAGCCTTGCACCATTGCTTTCCAAAGTGCCAGCAAGCCACTATGGACTTTTTAAAGGCACAGGCAGAAAGTAAAACTGCAGACAGATGGGGCAGAAAAAAGTTTCCTGTTTACCAGCAAGGGCAGGACATGTCCACATATCTAACATTGTTTGAAACAACCTGCCAAAGCTATGATGTGCCTAAAGAAAGCTACGTATAAATTTTGTTGCCTCATGCCACGGGAAAATTGGCAGAAGTTTGCAGAGCCGGAGAAACATCAGCGGTGAAGGTTGGAATGGCCATTGCAATGAATAAGTTGGAGATATTAGATGCCAATCAGTTCATTTCCACAGAGCAACGTCAATGGGTGGACAAACTTAGGATGGAGCCTGTTGTAGTGAACCAGGAAATGACAGTCATGGGCACAAAAGATACTGGAGCAGATCTGAGTTCCATCAAAAAATCTTTGTTGGAAGGAAAGAATGTGCCTTATATAGGCTTCATACATGTAGAACCTTATGAATGTTTTTTCCAAATTAATACCTATTGTAAAATTGCATGTTAAATTTAGAAATTATGAAGGGGAACAGGTAGTGTTGGTCCATGAGGAATCTGAATGTGATTGTGATTGAAGCAAATCTATTGTACAAGGCAGTAAGTGTCAAGCATGAGGGTTCAATGACGAGTCGAAGTTGATACAAAGACTACGTTTATTGATAGACTGATATTTTGGCCGAAGCCAGTTCTTGAGAAGAATGAAACTGACACATTGATACAATACTTTTAAGGATTACTTCAAAAGGATTCCAAGGGAGGGGGTTGCGGGATAGCATTCACACATAAACTATCAACATGTCTACATTCCCAGGGCGTTATCAGAACTTCCTCCTTGCTTTGCCCAGATGTCTCATCCTCCCTTAGGAGAATATATGGGAAGGTACTGATTATTTAGTTCCCTTCACATTACTCTTAATTAACAGCCATAAAGCGGGATGCGAAAGAGGAAAGAATAGCAAACTAACAAGAATGGGTCCTCCATGACAATTCCCAGACCAGACTTTTGTAGGACCCTAAAACAATCAATTATCAATAGCAATTAACCATGCTTGACAGTAAGTTCAAGGGCTATGCAAACACAATTACATACTCAGGAACCCCTAAGTAGAATCAGAAGGGAGGAGTTGCCAAATAATGCAGAGGCACAAGCTGTGGACAGCACAGAAGTAGTTTCCCAGGGGAAGAAAAGACAAAAATTTTCCTATGAACCATTATGAACATGAAGTCACAACGTGAGAGTGAGTCTGAAGATTATGGCCAACTAGAGGTAGGAAGAGTCTTACCTGGAAAAAACTTGTTTAAATGTAATCAAAAGCAAGGAAAAACCCCCAAGGTTTATAGGATATGAGCTAGTGAGTCAGCAGTAAGATTCAATCAGGTAGTAACTCATTCAAATTCTCCAAAGATACAGCAAGCACAGTATGTTAACGGCTTGCAAGTAGTTCAACAGGGCCAGAATGTTCAACATCCTGTTAAAGTTAGATGCACAAACTTTAAGGTTGGAGATAAGACCCTGATCTCAGGAACTGGACATAATGACAAGCTAAGAACATCAGGTCAGAATCCTTTTGGCAGAATAAAATCTCCTATGAACCAGTCTGAATGTATGTTTTCTGTTAATATTTGCCAGTATGAAGAATTAGATTTTTTTGACATTGTATTTGGAAATGTATAGTCTGACACAGAATGTTAAAGGTTACATTGCGTCTGAATGTATTATCTGGATACCTTAGTATGTACATGTATGTTTTTAAATGTTGTAAAGTGTCCAGTTGGTATAGCAATGTTATTTGTAACTGCTATTCTTCATCTGCTATGATCAGAGTTTGAGGGTTCTAGATCTCAGCATTTTAAGAGGGGGCATGTCAAGAAATTAACATTGCATGCACAACCCCCTCAACCTGTTTGACACTTATGGAAAACAATACTGTATTTCCACCCCAAAACTGAGTTATTTGTAGCTGTTAAAGAAGAAAAATAATTTCTGGATTATTTTCTAAATAAGTTAACAGTATCAGAAATTTCTTACAGTGGTTCCTCTAAATACTTGTTATATTCCCAGAGTGGAGACTGTTGCCTGCACCACTGTTAGGTAAAAGGCAAAATGTAACTTTGATTGCAAGGAACAGATTTCAAGTGCAACATTAAATGTTGTACAGTGCAATCCTAAACAGAGTTACACCTTCTATGTCCATTGAAGCTGCTGCTGGACTATAGTACTATGCACTCTTATTAGGAAAAATTCCATTTTAATATGCTCACTAAATTCCCAGAACTTAATCCCAACAAATGTCAGCTGGTTTATAACCAAAGATGCATCCAATATTTGACAAAGGGAACATAAATGCTTTGAAGGAGTATTTTTGTTGTATGTGTGGTTGGAATTGTATCAATGATATGGAATTCTTGCCTGGCTTATTGGAGCCTGTAGGACTGAGCTTGGGAACTCAGGAACAATAGGCAGTAGGATCCAAATTCCTGCTGCCCTGCGCCAATCACAAGCCCCCTGCTGGTTTGAATGGTCCAATCACATGCTAGCGTGGGAACTTTGGGTGTGTATATAGTTGGCCCTGTGACCCCAGTCTTCAGTCTTCTAAGGCAGCGCTATACCATGCTGTATTCAATAAACGAGCTATGTTCACTACCACCTCACCTCATCATTGCATAGAACCTGCTATTTTATAATTCTCAAGAAAAAATCAGTTGCAGTTGCTAAAACCTAAGCATCATCAAACAAATAGTATAGTGTTGGATCCTACCTTTGAGCTATTTTGATGAGACTCCCATCAGTGATATTGGAACAGTTGGCCAAGGTCAGTTCTCTTATCTTTAAGCCGGCAAAACCTTCAACAAATGATTTTAACCCTGCATCACTGATTCTATAACATAAATAAAATATGTTTATGCTTTTCATAATTCAAATATTTCTAATAACTACTATCTGTGTGCAAGATGACTGGATACTGAAATATACAGGGGTCACTATTTATCTTCCTAACTGTTCTGAAAGTGACTGCTACCATGGTGGATCTCCCAGGGAGAGGAAACTATATACCCAGTGGATTTTCTTGATCCCTAATTATAGTTTGAAACTAAAATTTTCACTTAGATTACTTCAAAATGAGCTTCCATCTGTTATCTAGACTGCATAGAACATGATCCTAACTATGACAGGTGAGAAGTAATTCTAACTATGACAGGTGAAAAGTCCATTAATTTCAAAGGGCTTACTTCCAGGCTATATTTAGGGCCACTGAAAGACAGTAAGGTTACAATTGGCAAAGAAATAGCTGACAACTTAAATAAAAACACATAGTTATTTTAAAGCATTCAGATTCAATCTTGAAATAACCCAGTTAATGGTAGTTGGACTATTTTCAGTACAAGTACATGCAGCAAATAAATTGATTCACAACACAAGTTAGGATTCCATCTGTAAAAAGACATTAGGTTAGGACACCAAGGTTCCTCTTTTAAATTTGGTGTAGTGGTTACATGTGTGGATTCTAATCTAATCTAAACTCCTACACTTGAAGCCAGCTGGATGACCGTAGGTCAGACACAGTTCTCACACAGCTGTTCCTCCAAGAGCAGTTCTCTGAGAGCTCTCTCAGCCCCACCCACCTCACAGGGTGTCTGTTGTGGAAAGAAGGGAAGGAGATTGTAAACTGCTCTGAGACGCCAAGTGAAGGACAGGGTATAAATCCAATCTCCTCCTCTTCTATCCAGAGAAGATCTCTGCAGCACCCTCCCAAATTACATTATTATTATTATTATTATTATTATTATTATTATTATTATTATTATTATTATTATTAAATTTTATTTGTATCCCGCCCTCCCCGCCTAGGCAGGCTCAGTACTTAAGAAGTTCTTTGTACATTGAAATCTCACTATGCAAAGCAAGGACAGTTACCAGCACCAGAACAAAAACCAGTGTACAAGCTTTGTGTACTGAAAGTCCCATGTTCAATTTCTGTCTGGAGAGGACCTAAAAGTAAAGCTTCACATTCCTCCAACCAACTGTAGATGCTTAGATTTTGAAACTGCTTAGATATCATTAGATGGTTTTGGACAAGACAGTGCCTAAATAGTTCAATTAAAATGAAAGATCAATTAAAATGAAAGCTGTGAGAATAAATGAGCAATAGGAAATAAATTATTATTACTAGTTTTGATAGACAGATAGACAGAGTAAGCCATGGCTCAATGGCAGAGCAACCCAGATTCAAATTCTCCAGTTAAGCACCTCAGATAGGCTTGAAAAGATCTCTGCTTTAGATCTTGACTATCTATTGTAAGTCTGAACAGAAAATCTCCTAGTTTGAATCAGTATAAGATAATTTGATATGTTGGCTCTCAAGAGCTTGAACCCAATTCAATATTTATCAGAGTCAATCATGCCAATCAACTCTTAGAAAAGTAATAAATTTTATGGGAAGATTTATATACATGATAGTCTGCAGGTGACCAATAGCATCAAGGAATGAAAATAAACAATGTTGGCCTCATAGCAATTACTCTAAATTGTTATGCAATAATTAAGCAACTATCATTTTGCCTTGGGGACAATCAGGCACATCCAAGTACTGCCAATTGGCTAACCTACTGCCAGCCACCCTGCTCATGATCCCAGTAGAGTATAACACTTGCCTGACATCACAGATCGCTTATATAACAAAAACAGCACATAAAGTTTTCTTGGAGAATCTAATTTTCTTTTTAAAGCTGTTGAATACCAATTACCAAAAATGCATCCAGTAAACAACTGTGGCTACATCAGAAACCAACACAGTTCAAGCAAAGCACATGTAGCCTGTATTGCTGCATGCCATCTGAAATCTCATAAGAACAGGCCATTGAGTTGCAACTGACTCATGACAACCCTATCCATGGGTGTTCCATTCAAGAGATGAGCAGAAATGGTATATCATTGGCATTGCAGAGGACAGCATCCCATCTTCCTCAGTGGTCACCCATCCAAGTACTGCTTAGCTTCCAAGCTCAGACAACCCCAGGCAAAGCAGGGTAAACTCTCACAAAGTCACTATTTTATTCAAGGATAAATGGGCTACTCTGACCAGATGGCCTTCCCAAGCCATGGTCCATCTCAGCCTATTTCACTCACTTTGCAGAGTATCTGCATTGCATCCGGTGATGGAATGTATTGCAGACATAATGCTGATCCCCTGAGTTGATGCAATATGCAGGGTGGGTTGACAAGTAAAATGATGCAGTTGTCCTCATATCTGCTCTGTTTGCAGGCACAGGGTTTTTGTTTTTAAGCATACTTGCAGGCAATGCTTCAGGCTGTAGAAGCCTTTTGTTTGTGAAAACACCACAATCCTGTCTACATACTTGGATACTGACAGAAATAAAGTCACTAAAATGAATAAATCAACATAGACAAATCAACATAGGTTAATACCTCGTGCAATCTGATAAATTCAGCACAGTAATATTAGCCAGTGGTGCAATTAGTTTGAGTCCGGTATCAGTTATCTTCTGGCAGTCAGTCATACAAATGCGATCTAAGCAGGGCCAGTGTTTGCTCATCATCTTGAAAGTTAGATCAGTAATCCGATTACTCCCTGTTCAGACAATGTAACAGTCATTAGGTTCACACTAGACAAGAAACAATGTCTACTGGATATTCATCATTTCATCACTAACCTTCTATCTTGATCTTGACAAGCTGGCATTCAGCAAGAGCTTTAAAGGCTATGTCAGAAACATGTGGGGCCTCATTAAATTCAACAGATATAATCTTTTGGCATTTCCCCACTAATACCTTTAGGGAAAAAGGAAAACAAAGAAAATTTGAATCAACATATTTTATACAACATAAGATCAATATATCTCAATGGTAGGCCTCCTCGTCTATAATGAAATTAGCAAAATGTGGCCACTTAGATAAGAAGAAGAAGAAGAAGATATTGGATTTATATCCCACCCTCCACTCCAAAGAGTCTCAGAGCGGCTCACAATCTCCTTTACCTTCTTCCCCCATAACAGTCACCCTGTGAGGTGGGTGGGGCTGGAGAGGGCTCTCACAGCAGCTGCCCTTTCAAGGACAACCTCTGCCAGAGCTATGGCTGACCCAAGGCCATTCCAGCAGCTGCAAGTGGAGGAGTGGGGAATCAAACCCGGTTCTCCCAGACAAGAGTCCACACACTTAACCACTACACCAAACCGGCTCTCCGATAAGACAAGACTTGCCACCTATTCAGGGAACTTCCCAGGTATGCAGAAAAATATGACTTTAGAAAATAAACAAAAAGACCCCTGCACCTATAGACCTAACGAGGGCTGAGTGTCATTTAAAGGGGGGACAGGAGAAGAAATCATCCTGCTCAAGCCCTTGATAGAATTTAAAGAATCCGGGGAGGGTGTGTTATTCCAAACTGATCCGATCTTGCCACTCTTTTTGTGCTCCCAGATGATACCTTTATTAATACTATATACTCAAGGAAAGAAAAAAAAATCCACTTAATACTACTTGAGTGAGAAGAATGGGTTCTGCCCACCCCCCACCCCCGGCCAATGAACATCCTAAATGTTACTAGTGGAAAAAGGAGAAGCTCAGTCTTTTCTTTCTTTCTTTCTTTCTTTCTTTCTTTCTTTCTTTCTTTCTTTCTTTCTTTCTTTCTTTCTTTCTTTCTTTCTTTCTTTCTTTCTTTCTTTCTTTCTTTCTTTCTTTCTTTCTTTCTTTCTTTCTTGTGCAATGGGTAAAAAGGGAGGTGAGTCCATTCATTATGCCCACCCAACCTGTCAGTTTCAGGGATACAACATTTAAGGGGAACAGGTAAAAATAAAAAAGAGCACCACACATTCTGGAAGTTCCTTAGACAGCAGATAGCCCACAGAGAGGCTAATTACATGGCTAATTCTGAAACTGGTTTTAGAATAGTTGGTTAATTACAACTACAAACACAAGTTTGGGAGGAACTTACTTGAATACATCTGTCTGTCAGAGTAGGCATTTCATTAATTGTGAGGTATTGGATCCCGCTGCAGCTTTTAGCAATATTCTTGAAGCCTTCTACTGAAATCTGATTTTAAAAGCAGAATATCTTTTGTAAAATACTTGTCATACACAGCCCAACAAGTTGCTTTAAACATTTTCAATGTGTTCATTATGTGATGATTATTAAACACAAGTTTAAGCCGCCCTGAGCCACTTGTGGGAAGGGCGGGATATAAATCCTAAATAAATAAAGTGGAAACCTGCAAGAAACTTGGGAGATGCATCCCTCCCCCCCCACTTTGCTTCCCTCTTCCCCCTTCTCTAACACTCTTCCTGCTTTCTCATCCCCTCCCCTTTTGTCAATCTTTCCCATATCTCTTTCTCTCCCTCCCTTTATCTGACAATCTTCCTCCTCTCTCTTTTCCCCTTTCCCTTCTCTGGCAATTTCCCCCTTCTTTCTCCCCCTTCCTTTATCCATCACCCTATCCCCATATCTTTTACCCCCACCCCTTCTCCATCAATCTACACTCCCCTGCTCTGTCGACCTATCTCCTATTTCCCCCTACTTCCCTCCTTTTATCTGCCAACCTACCCCTTCTCCCTTTTGCGATATAGTCTCCATCAAGCAACTCCCTTTCTATTTCTCCTGACCCCCCTCTTGTCAATATTCGTCCAGTCTCTCTTTCTTTCCCCTCCTTACTTTAACAGCTGCAGCAACTGCAGTGCCAGGAAGTTTCTCCAGGTATGGAGTGGCTCTCCTGTTGCCAAACCAGGTGTAGCTTCAGGCCTGGCCACGCTCTGCAATGTCATCTGGGAGCCAATGAGAGGCTCCTGAATATGGTGGCTGGGCTTAGAACAGTGTTCCTTCTAAGCTGACTTAGTTAGCTGTGACTATTTAGCCCCTTGGTAAACTGAGAGATATAGGGCAATTAAGTGATATAACCAATAGCTAAAACATTGGTGGAGAACATCTCAGGACAAGCACAACTGAACACAAGTTGACCACATCAGAGTCTATTCTCTGGCTGCGACAGTAGCAGAGTAAATACATTTACTATCCTTGTGTCTGTACAGTGCCATTCAGTGATGGAAAGTCTGCTTGGTGCTGTAGTCCTTTTAGACTTTCTTGCAAACTTTCATCAGTCAGTGACTTTGGGCTGGCTTTCTGCTAGGCCTCTTGCCTGAGAAAACAACTCTAAAATTATGCTCTCGCTAAGAGATAATTGCTTAACAGCTTTCTAGTGAAATCATCAGCAGCTGTGGAAGCTGGTACTGCTATCTCTTACTGGCTTCCAATTAGGGAATTTCTTACAGCTTCTAGCTTGAGACCCAAGGCTGAATTAGCTGGCATTTGACTCTTGGTCTCCCTGGCAACTAAGTGGAAGGTTACATCACCCTGTGGATTCTGGTTGGCTCCTTAGGCTCAGAAGGTGGTTAGATTCTACTTCTATAAATTTTGTTATGTCTTGAAACGTAAGCTAATGTACCGTGTGGCGATAGCTACAGAGGCGACCAAGGGAAACCCACGGGTCCCCGGATGTAGCTCGCCCGACGTCCCGCCCATCTGTGGCGGGTAGTTTAACTGGCCAGGATTGGACTGGTCAGACCGGGGGGCAGTTCCGGGAAATGTATATAAGCGGGGCCCGGCCCGCGTGTTCCCTCTCTTGTAATGTACCACTGAATAAAGCATGTTGCCTTCAACCCGTCTCGTAACTCAGTACATTACAGTGGCGACGAAGGTGGGATCCTAGCCAGGTAACTCCCGAAGAGGACCTTCGTAGAGCTGGCCGGAGACAAAGAAGGCACATCATCCAGGGAGACGGAAGCACCTGCCGCTGCAGCCACCATGGCTAACCCGGGCGGAACGATGGGTCGCCTCGAAGAGTTCAACCCCGCTAAACCGGAGAGGTGGGAGACCTACACCGAGCGGGTCAATTGCTACCTTCAAGCAAACATGATAACGGACGACAGCTGGAAGAGAGACGTGCTTCTGAGCGTCTGTGGAGAGGCCACATTCGAGATCGTCAAGGGTCTCTCGGCCCCCGCGAGAATCACGGAGAAGACTTACGAGGAGATAGTCCGACTCCTTACGGGGCACTTCTTGCCCCAGCCCTCAATCATCGCCCGCCGATTCCTCTTCCACAAGAGGGACCAAGAGGCGGGAGAGATGGCAGCCGAATACCTGGCCACTCTTCGCCAAATTGCGGGAAACTGTAGCTTTGACAAGCTAGAGGCGGCCCTGAGGGACCGTTTCTCCTGGGGCCTGAGGGACAAAAGACTACAGCAGAAGCTCTTCGCAAAGGAAGAGTTCACCCTCCAGGGCATCTTCAACGAGGCCACAGCATTCGAGAGAGCCACTAAAGCTTTCCACAACCCGAGGGCAGAAGCCGTCCATCAGGAGAAGATGGTGCAGGGCCACCCAGAGGAGGAGACACTCCAGCTACGCTGCCCACCCGGGATGGGACCGAGAGCGACCCAGTGGCCATGAGCGACCGAGAAACCAGCCACCACCAAGTGCGCCAGCTGCGGGGACCCACATGAGCGTCGGGACTGCCCCTATCGCAACGTGGACTGCAGGAACTGCGGGAAAATGGGCCACATCGCGCGGGCTTGCCGAGTGAAGGCCACCCGCAGATGCCAGTCCACCAACCAAGACTCAACTGAGGACTACTCGACCGCCTCAACGAGCCTGCAGTAATGAACTTGCCCAGCAATACCCCCGACAAGGTCAAAGTCTCGATCAGGATCGAGGGCAGCCCCTGCCTGATGGAACTGGACTCGGGCTTCTCCTTCTCCATAATTTCAGAGGAGTCCCTAAGAAAACTGTGCCCACGTGGCCGGCCCAGGCTGCGACTGGCTGGTTTCATACTATGGGACTTCCAAAAAAACCCTGTTCAGATTCTGGGATGGGCCACAGTGAGGGTGGAGTTTAAGAGCTTTAGGGGGAAACTTGATATACTTGTGGTCAAATGCCAGCTCACCACACTGCTGGGCCTGGCCTGGTTTCGACCACTGGGAATTCAGATCGTGGGGGTACAGCAGCTGGGGATGCAAGGGTTCGAGCACATGTGCCGGGAATTCCCAGAGGTGTTTGATGGGGCCCTAGGGTGCTACAAGGGCCCTCCCATATCCTTACCTCTGGACCCCCCAAATGCAACCAATTCAGCTGAAGGCCAGGTGGGTCCCGTTCGCTCTGAAGCCCAAAATTGAAGCAGAGCTGGACCGCCTCACAGCCCAGGGAGTGCTGGAACCGGTTTCCTACGCCACATGGGAAACCCCAATAGTTACCCCAGTGAATCCAAATGGGGATGTGCGCATATGCGCCAATTACAAGTGCACCATAAACAAGGTACTACAAGACAACCCATACCCTGTTCCAGTAGTCAGCCACGTTTTGGCAGCACTAGTGGGGTCAAATAAATTTGGGAAGCTGGACTTGGCCCAGGCGTACCAGCAGCTACCAGTGGACGCCGAGATGGCAGAAGCCCAGACCATAGTGACCCACAGGGGAGCTTTTAGGGTGCAGCGGTTGGGGTGAGTGTGGCTCCGGGGGGTCTTTCAGAGCCTGATGGATTCTCACCTCAAAGGATCCCCGGGGTGAAACCGTTTTTCGACGACGTTCTGATCACCACACCAGACACGGAGGAGTTCAGCAACCGTCTGCGAGAGGTACTCCGCAGATTCCAGGCGGCCAAACTGAAAGTCAAGTGGGGAAAGTGTTCCCTCAGGGTGCTGAGGGTGGAGTTCTTGGGGTTTGCGGTGGATGCTGCAAGGATCTACCTGACGGCCGACAAGACCAAGGCCATAGTGGATGCCCCGGCCCCCACATGCAAGGCGGAGCTATAAAGTTTCTTGGGGTTATTAAATTTTTATCATTCATTTTTGCCCTACAAAGCGGCCATAGCAGAACCCCTCCATAGGCTCCTAGACAAAAACGCCCCGTGGGTCTAGGGAAAGAAGCAGGCAGCCGCTTTTCAGGCGGTCAAGGGGCTCCTCGTATCCAATAACGTGCTCCACCATTTTGATGAAGCCCTGCCAGTGATCTTAGTGTGTGATGCGTCACCGTATGGGGTGGGCACCTTCCTCGGTCACCAACTCCTAGACGGGAGGGAGGTCCCGGTAGCCTACTACTCCAGGACCCTGACCCCCGCCGAGCGCAACTATGCCCAGATTGATAAGGAAGCCTTAGCAATAGTGGCGGGGGTGCATAAATTTAACAACTACCTGTACAGTAGATGTTTTACGATCGCCATGGGCCATAAGCCGCTCTTGTGACTCCTCACCCCAGACCGCCAGACGCCACAGATTCTGTCGCAGCGCATCCTGCAGTGGAATCAGTTCCTAAACTCTTATTCGTATGCCCTGGTCCACCGCCCAGGCAAGGCGATGGGACACGCGGACACCCTCAGCCTCCTGCGGCTGCCCTCCATGTACCCAGCCCCAGCCCACCATGTGATGCTCATTGAAACGCTACCGGAGAGACCCCTCCATGCTGCCAAGGTAGCGAAGGCCACGGGGCAGGACAAAATACTCGCGTGGGTTCTCGACTGGGTGGGGAGGGGATGGCCCGAGGGAAAGCAAGCTGAAGAATTCAGGGCATTCACAACACGCAGGGAAGAACTGTCCACTCACAAGGGGTGTCTTCTCTGGGGAAGCAGGGTGGTGGTCCCCCCCCCCATTGCGGAAACAAGTGCTGGAGGCCCTACACGAAACTCATCCAGGGATTGTACAGATGAAGGCCCTAGCACGCAGCTATGTATGGTGGCTGGGGATGGACGAAGAGATCGAGGGGTGGGTTCGAAGGTGCCAGACCTGCCAGGAGTCCCGGCCCGAACAGTCCAGTGCCCCTGTCCACCGCTGGGAAGCCCATAGGAAGCCGTGGTTTAGGTTACACATTGACTTTGCAGGGCCATTTCAGGGTCAAACATTCTTCATTCTGGTGGACGCTTACACCAAGTGGTTGGAAGTTATCCCCGTAGCTTCCACCTCAATGGCGGCGGCGGTCCGGGCGTTGCGCAGGGTTCTTTGCACACACAGGATTCCTGACGCCATCGTCTCGGATAATGGGACCGCGTTCACCTCCCGGGAATTCCGGGAGTTCTTGTAGAGATATCTAATTCAACACATACAGTCCGC
Source organism: Heteronotia binoei (assembly GCF_032191835.1). NCBI lineage: Eukaryota > Metazoa > Chordata > Lepidosauria > Squamata > Gekkonidae > Heteronotia > Heteronotia binoei. Next base: position 5,641,541 of record NC_083230.1, read on the forward strand.
CCCCTTCCATCCAGCCACCAACGGCCAAGCGGAACGGATGGTACGCACCACAAAAGAGGCCCTGGGACGCATAGTACAGGGGGACTGGGACCACCGCCTGGCCGTCTTCTTATTTGATAATAGAATCACCCCCAACCCAGTCACCAGGGTGAGACCAGCCGAGTTGTTAATGGGGAGGAAGTTGATCACAAGGTTAGACCGCTTGCATCCAGACTGGGCCACTGACCGCAGTTCACCCGAGATCAGGGAAGCGACTAGGGGATTCTTCCCGGGGGATCCAGTGTACACAAGGAACTACGCAAGCGGCCCTAAGTGGGTAGCAGGCCGAGTGCTGCGCATGACTGGGTCCTGCCACTATGACGTCTCAACAGAGGGGGCCAAATCCTGCGGAGCCATATAGATCAGATGCGCCGCCACACCTTGCCGGAAGAGCCAGCTGTAGTAAGGAACGAGGATGAACCAACAGCCGCAACCACACCAAGAGCTACCCCGCTCATGCAGACCGCTCCAACCGATCGGGCGGAAGAGCAATACCGTGGCGGGGACGACCCCCCCAGGAGCAGGGGCACCAGAAGGGCAACAGGTGGCGGACAGCCCTAGGCCAGCATTACCCCCACGCGGGGAAACCACCGCCCCATCCGCTGCAGCAGCCGCAGCCCCGGCCGGCCTGGTGGCCACTCCTACTCCACAAGCAACTCCAAGGAGGTCGACCAGGGAACGCAAGGCTCCAGCATACTTGCAAGACTATGTATGTAGGGGGGGAGGAGTGTTATGTCTTGAAACGTAAGCTAATGTACCGCGTGGCGATAGCTACAGAGGCAACCAAGGGAAACCCACGGGTCCCCGGATGTAGCTTGCCTGACGCCCCGCTCATCAAGATCTGTGGCGGGAAGTTTAACTGGCCAGGATTAGACTGGTCAGACTGGGGGGCAGTTCCGGGAAATGTATATAAGCGGGGCCCAGCCCGCGTGTTCCCTCTCTTGTAATGTACCACCAAATAAAGCATGTTGCCTTCAACCCGTCTCGTAACTCAGTACATTACAAATTTAGTTATGCTTTGCCTAGAAGTTGACTGGGTGGGCTGCTTGAACCATTATCACCTTTGCTATGTTGGTGGCTAAAGGCAGTTCATCTGTTCCTGGAAGTTGAAGGCCTTGTTTCATCTTGTGAATGCTGGAGTATCTTTGTGTTTCTTGGAACCTAGTAACTATGCTTTGAAATGAATGTCAGCTAGAAAAGAACAGTCTTATTATGTTTAATCCTTCAGAAGTCTTGTATTTATTAATATACATTGTATATATATATACACACACACACACACACACACACACATTGTACCTTCTGTGAACTTTGACTCGATGGTCCCAAAGTTAAGTCCAGTGGCTTAGATTCGCTTGACTATGATTAATTCTTGTACAAGAGGCAAGATTAAGCTACAGAGGCAACCAAGGGAAACCCACGGGTCCCCGGATGTAGCTTGCCCGACGCCCCGCCCATCAAGATCTGTGGCGGGAAGTTTAACTGGCCAGGATTAGAATACAAGATTAAGTCTTGTATTTATTAATATACATTGTACGTATATATATATAGTACCTTCTGTGAACTTTGACTCGATGGTCCCAAAGTTCAGTCCAGTGGCTTAGATTCGCTTGACTATGATTAATTCTTGACTTTGAAACTCAGTGTTGCAAGTCCTACCTTGCAGGGCTGACCTTCTGATCTAGTTTCCCAGTAAGGCTCTTTCCTCTAGAGACCTTGGGAATAGTTTAAAGAGCCTGGTGGCAGACTACCTGTTTAGCCTGGAGAGAGGATTAAAATTTTGTCTCTGTTTTTGTTAATAACTGGACTACCTCTATCCCTGCTTTCCTGGGTTTGGGACAGGGGGATAGAGGGGGAACCCAGGATAAGTGCAGGTTCTAACAGTAATTCAGTGACCTTTTCAACATCCCATTGTTACTTGGTTGCAGATAAGAGTGCCTATGGGTGCGGTCACACTTACATTAAATCCATCTTTAAAGCGTCTTTAACGCGTCTCTCAAATAATCCGTTGCATCCAGCTCCCTGATCAGACAGCGTGGAGTTCCGATGCTATCCCATGTTGATCCCATCATTGCTCGATCACACAGCGCCCTACTGGAACTACTTTCATAAGGCGGCAACCAGCATTAGCGCAGGCGCAGTGCTGGGCGCTAACAGCTTTTTTGGATTCGTTTGAGCGCATGCGCGTTTGTGTTTGCACTGGCCTATTTTCAAATAGTGGCAATCCGTTCATGGGGAAGACTGTTGTTTGAACGCTAAAGGTGACATTGGTGTATACGTGAGCCTTCTACTAAGATGAGATGAAGTTCAGAACCAATCGCCTGGATAGCTCCTTGGCGGCTCAGTCTCTTCCGTTCCACGGCTGGCCCCCGCGACTACGGCAAGACACTCATTGTGCTAGCAGGCACTCTGGCCAGACGTGTGCGAGCTCAGTTCTCCAGGCGCCCTGGCAACCATTCATTCCCCCCCCCCCTGGTCTGGTATCGTAACAATGAGGGGTCGCAGCCGCTTTCCTTCTTTCCCATGGCATTTGATACCGCGCACGGGACATCACATTCCATTTCGATGCATCGATATGTCGATATATCGATATATCGATAGACCAGCGGGGGAAACAAAAAAAAAACAAATGCCATGGCTCTCAGCCATGCTGCTTTGTGCGTTGCTTTCTGAGAGACTGCCTTAAGGCTATCTGGATCCTTCGCACGCCCCAGATTCCTTCCTTCGATGGCGCAGTGATATGCATGGCGGGAAGCTGGAAGCAGGAAGCGCTGCTGCGACTGAGCAACGATTGCCGGTTCAGATGCTGCAGAGCGCTCAGGAAGCGCTCAGGGAGCGTCTTGTTCCGGATTAAAAGCACTAGCAAATTAATCCGCGAGCAAGGCGCATCAGCGTGGGACGGGCACGGGCTAAGCACACTTCACAGATGCGGACGTGTGAACGTCCGGGTAAAATCCGACATGCCTGCGGGCTCAACTCATGCCTGTAGCGGGGTTTTTTGGACATCTGACCGCACCCTATATCTGCTCTGATTTGGATGATAATATGCATTCAGTACATCTACCAGATGTTGCCAGCGTTCCAGATTGCTACTTTTGCTTAGATTAAATTTAATTGTTACAGTCCTAAAATGTGAGCAAAGTATCTGGAGATATTCAGCCTTCTACCTGTCCTCTTGATCCTTGCCTTAGGTGATTATATCAAGCAAAAATGAAATTATCAGTCTGGTCCTTGGGAAAGAGAACAAGCAGAGAAAGATGTAATTGTCAGGGAGCTTCTGAATAAACCATCCATGGACCCAACCAATTGTTCTAAATATTGGCTGGTTACAAATTTCCCCTGCTTGGGCAAACTGTAATGTCAGTTCAATTCCAGGGTTTTTGTATGAAACTGATTATCTGGATCCATTTCAATCTGACTGCAGGCCTGGGTTTTGGCATAGTGCTGTTTCTAACTGAAGGATTGATTCCAAAAGATAGCAATGGGATAATTTAGCTCTGTCTCTAGGAACTGTGTTATGAGGTTCTATCTGTCTCTATTTTATCCACTGTGCTATTTAATGTCAACATGAAACTCCTTTCTCCAGCTGTCTGGGGATTTGGAATGATATGCCCTCAGCACATTCTATTTCACCTTTCCATCGGAGTCAAATGGTACAGTGGTTATGGTGAATTTTTTAGTTTAGTTTATTTATGATTTGTATCCCGCCCTTCCCACCAAGGTGGCTCAGGGTGGCTCACAACACATGGAATCCAACATAACAATATTAAGTTTAGGCATTTACACAATTAAAAACATTTAAAATATAAAAACATTAAAACAAAGCAGAAGTCTAATAAAGCTACACTTAGTTTCCTATGCCGGTTAGTTATAGGCCAGCCGGAAGAGGGTTGTCTTACAGGCCCTGTGGAACTGAGCAAGGTCCCGCAGGGCCCTCACCTCTTCTGGCAGCTGGTTCCACCAGGAAGGGGCCATTACAGAGAAAGCCCTATCCCTGGTAGATTGCAGGCGGGCTTCCTTTGGCCCGGGGATAACGAGAAGATTTTGGGCTCCCGATCTCAGCACTCTCTGGGGAACATGTGGGGAGAGACGGTCCTTCAGGTAGGCAGGTCCTAGGCCATATAGGGCTTTAAAGGTGATAACCAGCACCTTGTACCAGACTCGGTATGTTATTGGCAGCCAGTGCAGAACCCGGAGCCCTGGCCGAATGTGCTCCCATCTTGGGAGCCCCAATAACAGCCGGGCCGCAGCATTCTGCACTAGCTGCAACTTCCGGGTTTGGCACAAGGGCAGCCCCATGTAGAGGGCATTGCAGTAGTCCAACCTCGAGGTGACTGTAGCATGGATCACTGATGCTAGATCGTCAAGCACCAGGAAGGGGGCCAACTGCCTTGCCCGCCTAAGATGAAAAAAGCGGACTTGGCAGTGGCTGCTATTTGAGCCTCCATCTTTAAGGAAGGCTCCAATAGTACCCCCAGGCTCTTGACTCTGTCAGCCGCTATCAACAGCACACCGTCAAAAACTGGCAGGGGGAATTCCCCCCCCCCCGGACCCCGACGACCCAAGCAGAGGACCTCTGTCTTCGCTGGATTTAGCCTCAGCCCGCTCAGTCTGAGCCACTCAGCTACGGCCTGTAACGCCCGGTCCAGATTTTCTGGGGCGCAGGCCGTCCGGCCGTCCATAAGCAGATAGAGCTGGGTGTCATAAGCATACCGGTGACAACCCAGCCCGTACCTTCGGGCAATTTGGGCAAGGGGATGCATATAGATGTTAAATAACATCGGGGAGAGAACCGCCCCTTGGGGCACTCCGCAATCAAGCGTGCGCCTCCGGGATAGTTCCCCCCCAATCACGACCTTTTGTCCCCGACCTTCAAGGAAAGAGGAAAGCCATTGTAAGGCCAACCCCTGAATAGAAAGTAATGGGCTGGATGGGAGCTAATACATTGAAATATTGGATAGAGGTGCTCTGGTTCAGTGATACAGTACATCTTTGCCACACAGAAGATCTCAGGCTTATATTCAGTCTTAGCAAGCTTTGGGAAAAATCTTTCTGTGCAGGGCACCCTGAAGAGCCACTTCCAGTTAGAGTAAAATACTGAGCTAGATGACTTGGTGTAGTGCAGTTTTATATGTATATGGAGTCCCTGAGTTTTCCAGTCCAGCCCCCCTTCCAAAGATACAGTTCTGAAACTTTTAGATCTGGTTCTTATATTTAGACGTCCAAGAGACATTCATGCATCAAATCAACTTTCAAGTTGGTATGCCTGGAACATTCCCTAGTTAGAAGGCAATGGTCCTGCCAAGCTTAGATTTTTTGTAATACAATTTACGTGAGGGCTAAGGCTTGGTGCTAGGGCCTTGGGCGCCCCAGGCTGGAACCTCCCCCATGCCCCCCTGCCTACCCAGCTGCCACACCCCCACCTGTGGGGAGGGCAGGCACAGCAGTGCAGCAGAAGAGGGCTGGGCGGGCTTCTGGAGCCTCCAAGACTGCGCTGTGCTGGCACGGCTCATCTGCAGCCCCTGTTCAGCCTCCTTGGGCAGAGCTGAGAAAGCTGAGCAAGGGCTGTGGGCAGGGGTGTTCTCCTCCGAGCTCGGCTTCCCTTGTGAGGTATAATATAGCGGGTTCTTAGGCATTGAAGAGGTGAGGTGGTGGTGAATAACAGCTCTTCATTTGGTACAGCATTGTAGATGGCTGCACAGTAAAGACTGAGAACTAGGACAATGGGGCCAAACTTATATACAACTCAGGGTACCCACACAAGCACGTTATTGGATCGTTCAAACCGGCGGGGCTTGTGATTGGTGTAGGGCAGTGGAGATTTGGATCCTGCTGCCCATTGTTCCCAAGTCCCCAAGCTTAGTCCATATGGCTCCAATGAGCCAGGAAGGAACACCCATTAATCTTCAATTGAGTCCACATACATAACATCCCTCCCCACTTAGTCCCCATTCCTGAGCATAGGAATGGACAGAGGGGCAGTCGCAGCTTCTGGCACGAATAGCTGCGGGGTCGGCAATGCTGGAGCTTCAGCTGGCAGTTCCGAGGTCTCGGGAGTGTACAGCGGCTCTGGTTCCCCAGTGGCTTCTGGCGCGGACGGAGGTGTAGAAACTGGGGCTTCTGCTTCGGTTGGTTCAGAGGTTCTCAGGGCCGGCACAGGTTGCCGGGCTTTTCCCCTTGCTCCTGTCTTTGGGTGCCTCACATGACCGCAATTCGTCTATGTGCCGCCTCATAGTGAACCTGCCCTCTTGTCAGAACTTGTAACTACTGCTGAGGCTTCTCTGTAATGTAACCAGTACCTGCTTTGTACTTTCAGTATTGCTCATGCTCAGATTGTAACTGAACCAAACTGACTCCATGTTGTAACCTCTTAACAACCCCGAGTGCCTATGTAGCAATTAACCTTGCCCTACTGGTATCCAAAATATTTAGGGCTGTAGATTGAATTATGGTGTGTCTCTGCACATTCTCACACTGGTGCCCTTTGAAGCCAAGCCGTGTGGCCTTCAGAACGAGGAGGCAACCTCCTTACTGATAGTGGATGGTGGGAAGACAGATGTGCTTGCAATGGTGTGAATTGTGGCTTTGTGATGTGTTTGCTTTAGTGTATAAAACTGTACTAGTGGTGGCCCTTGCCATCACTGTTATCTCGTCTCTTCCAGTACTTAGTTCTCTCTAATAAAATCCTAGCTTTGAAACCAAGTATGGGATCCATTTGAAGTTCTTAAGTTCTGACATTATAACAGTGATCCCATTGTTTCGTGGCTTATCTGAACTGGAAACTTGGTCCGATGGCGGCAAAAGTTCCAGACAGCGGAGAGCCCACCACCCCTACAGACGATCCGCCGCTCGACCCGAAGGTGACGGGGGTCCGGCGAAAAATTAAGGTCCCGGCGCCTTTCTCGGTCGACGCGTTCCCTGCCCCACGACCCTGGAGCCCGCGGAAGTCCACGGCCGCGATCGACGCCGCGGAGCAGCGCTACCGGAGCATGTTGGGCGAAGGAGGAACCGGAGACGACGACGAGGACTTGGGAGAAGGTCCCGGGACGCGAGGTGGGGACGACCCGATCCGAACCCTCCGCAACGACTTATTCGACTGGGTGCGGGAAATTCACGACGACGTGCACAGGTCCCGCGTATCGATGGCGGAAGACGTGCAGCAGAACCTGGGCGCGATCTACGACCAGCTTCGAACCCTGCAAACCGCGGTCCTGGGGATCCCGCCGTTAGGAGGAGGTCTGCCGCTGGGGCTACCGCCCGCGGCTCCACCGGCCCCGCCGGCCCCAGCACCACCGGTGGCACCCGCCCCAGCTCCGCCGGCTCCGCCACCGCCCGCACCGCCTGCCCCGGCGCCACCGGCACCACCCGTTCCGGTGCAACCGGCGCCACCCGCCCCGGTGCTGCCTGCCCCGCCAGGCCCGGTGCCGCCGCCGGCAGTACCCCAGGCCCCGCTCCCAGGGGGACCTCCGGCGATCCCTGGCCCAGCGGCTCCCGGGGGGGGCGACGGAAGGGGCAGGGAGTTGAAGATTACATTCGACGGGAATCCAGAGGACGTGGAGTATTTCACGATACAATGCGACACGTTCTTCACCCATTGGGGTGCCGACTACGCGACGGAGGCCAGCCGAGTAAACCATATTTCGTCCCGCCTGAGGGGCCCGGCCCGCAAGTGGTACGTGGGGCTCTACACGGGAAGGAAGCCCGAACTGGCAACAGTCGCGGGTTTCCTGCACGCGATGCTCCGCCAGTACGGCGACCCCCTTCGAGAGGAGAAAGCCATCGCTGCCCTCCAGCGCATCGAGCAAGGCAACCGCACTACTCGCGAGTATGCTACTGAGTTCCTGGGATATTGTGCGGCGGCCCGGGGGTGGAACGAAGTCATGAAGTACACCGCCTTCCGCAATGGTTTGAACCCGAACATCCTCGACCGCTGCTACAGCCAAGGGAGACCCGACACCCTGGTCGGATGGATCCAACTGGCCGGGGAGGTGGAAACCAACCTCCAACATGTGGGGATGCGCCGGCAGCAGTTAGGGAAGAAGGGGGCCAAACACACTCCGACTAAAGCGGAAGGGAGGAAGACCCCAGCGACCTCAACCCCCGCCGCCGCGCGCAAATGCTTTAGATGTGGAGACCCGGATCATCTCGCCGCCAACTGCCCCGTTAAAGCAGGAGCAACACCACCCTCGGCGAAACCGGCCGCCTCGGGGCCGAAGAAGAAAAAGAGTAGCCGCTCGAAGGAGCCCAGTCGGGGCTCCGTTGCCACTTCCTTGGCGAATGACGAGGATTTTACCACCGACCTGACGGCCGTGGAGGAATCAACCGAAGAGTCGGACGAGACCGAGTCGGCGGGAAACGACAGCGACCTGCTTTAATGGGTGCCGCAAAGCAGGTCCAACAACAGCCGGCACTCCTCACGGTGAGAGCCACTGGGGGTTTATTGTTTATGGCAGTCACCCTCCTTAATCCAAACTTAAAGCGGTTCATGCACGCCCGAGCGTTAATCGACTCAGGGTGTAACAGAGACCTAATTACCCCCCGCTTAGTAGAGGCACTGGGATTAGCCACCTCGCCTCTACCGCAACCGATGCAATTTCAACAGATGGACGGGGGACCCATGAGGGGGGAACCGTGTACTCTTGAGACCCAAGCGGTCCCGGTAGGAACCGAAGAGCACTGGGGGATTGAAACTTTCGTAATCGCCCCCTCTTGCTCTTTCGATGTGGTGGTGGGCTCGGCTTGGCTCGCCCGCCACCAACCCGACATAAGGTGGGCGGAACAGATCGTCCGATTCCCCGATTGGAGGTGCGAACACCACCACTGGCGCCCCGAATGGGGGCCGCACGCTCCCCCCCAAAACGAACGGGCTTGCCTCACACTCGAGGAAGTCGCTTCGATTCCCAAGGAGTATCGGGACTTAAGGCTAGCTTTTAGCGAGAAGGAAGCAGATGAGCTACCACCCCATCGCCCCACGGATTGCGCCATTGAATTGATCCCGGGGCAACAGCTTCCCAAGGCGAAACTATACTCCATGGGTTGGGCGGAGAAAGCGGAACTCCGAAAATTTTTGGACAAAAACCTTAAGCGTGGGTTCATACGACCGGCCACAGCCCCCCACGCCGCCCCCGTCCTCTTCCAAAAGAAGAAGGACGGGACGCTTAGACTTTGCACAGATTTTCGTGCGATAAACGGGATTTCGATGTCCAACGCATACCCGATCCCGTTGATAAAAGACTTGTTGAACACTGTAGCGAAAGGAAAGATATTCACCAAACTTGACCTTCGGGACGCGTACTTCCGCGTCCGCATCAAGGAGGGGGATGAGTGGAAAACGGCTTTCAACACCCCTCTAGGACAATTCGAGTACCTAGTCATGCCCTTCGGACTACAGGGGGCCCCTGGGGTATTCATGAACTTTATCAATGAAGTGCTACGTGACTTCCTCTTTAAGGGGGTGGTGGTGTACCTTGATGACATCATTATCTATTCGCAAGATCTCAAATCTCATGTGCCGCTAGTCAGGAAAGTGTTAAGCACCCTTTGTAAACACAAATTGTACGCCAAGTTGGCAAAGTGTGAATTTCACAAAACTGAGCTTGACTATCTGGGTTTCCGAGTGTCGGGGGAGGGACTGTCAATGGACCCCGCAAAGGTCCAAGCGGTGCTGGATTGGGAACCCCCCAGAACCCGCAAACAGCTCCAAAGTTTTATCGGGTTCGCAAATTTCTACCGTGAGTTCATCAAAGGGTTCGCCACAGTCATGCTTCCCCTAACCGAACTCCTAAAAACCAAGGGCAAAAGTGAAGAGGCGAAAAAGCCAGGCGCACGCTTAACGTGGACGCCGGACTGCCAAAAGGCTTTTACCGAATTAAAGCGCCTCTTCACCTCAGAACCCGTGTTAGCACATCCTGACGAGTTGAAACCCTTCGTGGTTCAATGCGACGCCTCCGACGCCGCAATCGGAGCCATATTGATGCAAAGGGGAGAGAACGGGGTGCTTCGTCCATGTGCCTACATTTCTAGAAAATTTTCTAACGAACAAAGAAATTGGTCTGTCTGGGACAAGGAAGCGTTTGCAGTCATGTTTGCCCTTAAAACCTGGCGCTCCTGGCTTGAAGGAGCGAGGGTACCTTTTGAAATATGGACCGATCACAAAAACCTCGAAGCCCTCACCGGGCGCCGCAAAATGACTGCAAAACAAATCCGGTGGGCGGGCTTCTTTGCAAAATTTGACTTTGTGTTGAAACACATCCCAGGTTCAAAAAATTTTTTAGCAGACGCCCTCTCACGCATGCCCCAGCACGACAGTCTCAGAGAGGAAATTGTGGATTCACTCATTCCCCCGTCAGCCATTTCGGGCGGAGTCACCACCCGCTCGGGGAAACAAACTACCCCTCCAGACGGAGACCTTCTGCCCCGGTTTCTTACTGAATCAAACCTAGAAACTGACCGTCCACCTAACCTAACTAAGAGTGAAAACGGTCTCTGGTTGCACAATGACAAAATCTATGTGCCCAGTCCCCTCAGAAAGGAAGTCCTCCAACGCTGCCATTCTAGTCGCCTAGCAGGGCATTTCGGCTATGTCAAAACGCTCAACTTACTCACCCGACAGTTTTGGTGGCCAAAAATCAAAAAAGACGTCTCCGAATTCGTTCTCGCCTGCCCCACTTGCCTCATGGCAAAACGAAGGGGGGGTAAACCCCCCGGCCACCTGGTCCCCCTCCCCACGGCCAACCGGCCTTGGTCTGTAGTCTCCATGGATTTCATTGTTGAGCTTCCTCCCTCACAGGGAAAAACAGTCATTCTCGTTGTAGTCGACACTTTTTCTAAACAAGCCCACTTCATCCCCTGTAAGCAACTCCCCACAGCAAAAAAGCTCGCTCAGCTCTTTTTCACTCACATTGTACGCCTACACTCGTTCCCCGACAAGGTCATTAGTGACCGCGGAACGCAGTTCGTTGCCAACTTCTGGCGAGAGTTCTGCAAACTTGCTGGTATTGAACAGGGTCTCAGCTCCGCCTATCACCCCCAGTCGGACGGACAGACTGAGAGGGTCAATGGCCTTCTGGAACAATATCTCCGATGTTTTATTAATTTCCAACAGTCCAACTGGGTGGACCTCCTCCCCTTCGCTGAATATGGCTATAACAACAGCCTCCACAGCTCTACCAAAACTTCCCCCTTCCAAATCATTAACGGCTACGAGGGCAAGCCGTTTCCCACGCTCGCCCTCCCCGCCAGCCCGTCCGAGCCCACTTCTTGCCAACAATGGTGGGAGGGCCTTCGTGAAGGCTGGAAGGGTATTCAGGAAAATCTGGAGGAAGCGAAAAAAGCATACAAAAAGCAGTTCGACAAGAAACATTCCCCCGAGTGGGAATTGAGGGTGGGGGATACGGTCTTCTTATCTACAAAGAACCTCCCCCTCCCACAAACGTGCCGCAAGCTGGCTCTAAAGTTCCTGGGGCCCTTTAAAATCAAAAGGGTCATAAACAAGGTAACCGTAGAACTCGACCTGCCCAAGTCTCTAAGTAAGATCCATCCTGTTTTTCATTGCAGCCTTCTTCGGAAAGACCCTGGTGCTACGTCATTCCATCCCAGGGCCCCGTCGCCCCCTCCGACGACAGTGAGGGGTCAGAGTCACCATGAGGTCCAGGAAATTCTGGATTCCAGAGTAAAAAGGGGCCAGTTGTATTACTTGATCAGATGGAAACACTTCCCTCCGAGCTGTGACGAGTGGGTCAAGTCACAGGATGTATCCGCTCCGCAACTGCTGAAAAAGTTTCACCTACTGTACCCACACAAGCCCAAGTTGGTTCCCCGTGGGGGGGGCGCTTAGGGGGGGCAGTATGTCAGAACTTGTAACTACTGCTGAGGCTTCTCTGTAATGTAACCAGTACCTGCTTTGTACTTTCAGTATTGCTCATGCTCAGATTGTAACTGAACCAAACTGACTCCATGTTGTAACCTCTTAACAACCCCGAGTGCCTATGTAGCAATTAACCTTGCCCTACTGGTATCCAAAATATTTAGGGCTGTAGATTGAATTATGGTGTGTCTCTGCACATTCTCACACTGGTGCCCTTTGAAGCCAAGCCGTGTGGCCTTCAGAACGAGGAGGCAACCTCCTTACTGATAGTGGATGGTGGGAAGACAGATGTGCTTGCAATGGTGTGAATTGTGGCTTTGTGATGTGTTTGCTTTAGTGTATAAAACTGTACTAGTGGTGGCCCTTGCCATCACTGTTATCTCGTCTCTTCCAGTACTTAGTTCTCTCTAATAAAATCCTAGCTTTGAAACCAAGTATGGGATCCATTTGAAGTTCTTAAGTTCTGACACCTCTGAGGTGACCTCGTACATGATGGCCCCTAGTATTCTGGAGATCTGGCCTGGTATATAGACTGGGCCCTCCCCAAAGTTTTTAGCGAACACCAAATCCCCTGTATCAAACCCATGGGGAGTCCGAACCACCTTGGTTACCTCTTGTAGGTCTGGGCCGTGATCTGGGTGCATGTGATCCAGAAGGGTTGTTAGCTGCCAGCCCATTAGGAGCTCGACCGGGCTGCAGCCAGTGACTGTGCTTGGGATGGTATGCTGTGCCAATAAACACTCCATGAGGCGGGCTCCCCAGTTCCCTTGGATGATGCGGCTGAGTGATTCCTTAGTAGCTTGCACCATCCTTTCTGCTTGGCCATTGGTGGCTGGGTGGAAAGGGGCTGATATAATGTGTTTTATTAGGTTGTAGCCACAAAAATCCTGGAACTCCACTGACATGAAGGTCATCCCATTGTCTGAGATGAGCGTGTCAGATAGGCCGTGAGTGGTGAAAACCCTGCGGAGGGCTCCCAGAGCGGCCTGGGATGAGGTCGACACTACTGGGACTACCTCTAGCCACTTCGAGTAGGAGTCCACAATAAGGAAGAATATTTGTCCCTGGAAGGGCCCTGTGAAGTCTATATGCAGGCGGGACCAGGGGTTACGTGTGGACCCCCACAGTTGGGCTGGGGCTCGAGGTGGGGCTGGCTGGGTCTCCTGGCACGGCTGGCATCTGGCTACCCAGGCTTCTATGGCCTCATCAATCCCCAGCCACCAAACATAGCTGCAGGCCAGTGCCTCCATGCGCACAATCCCCAGATCAGTTTTGTGCGCGTGGTGAGGACTCGCTGCCGCAGCACCGGCAGAACCACCACCCTGCTCCCCCACAACAAACATCCCTTATGTACCGACAGTTCATCCTCGTTGGACGCAAAAGCTACGAAGTCCGATCCCACCCTGCCCATGGGCCATCCTCTCAACACCCAGTCCAAAACTCTGGAGAGGAACTTGTCCTTTGCAGAGCAATGGGCAATGTCCTTGGCGTGCACCGGGCAGTCTGGAAGGGACTCCAGTGACACAATGTGGTGTGCAAGGGCAGGATCAGGGTCCATTGCTGGCAGCGGCAGGCGACTCAGGGCATTGGCATGGCCCATAGCCTTCCCCGGGTGGTACTGTAGGTCGTACCGGTACCCCGTGAGAAAGATGGACCACCGTAGACCCCTCAGGGAGAGCATTTGTGGCGTTTGATGGTCGGGGGCAAACAGACCCAGCAAGAGTTTGTGGTCCATCAGGATGGTGAAGGGCCGTCTGTACAGGTAGTCATGAAATTTTTTTTTACCACGACTGCCAGGCCCTCTTTGTCAGTCTGTGCATAATTGTGCTCCACCTTTTGCAGTGTCCTCAATTAGTACACTACCAGGACCTCACAGCCATCTGGTAACACGTGGGACAAAATGGTGCCCACCCCGTAAGGGGAAGCGTCACCGGCCAAAATGATGGGCAGCTGCTTGTCGAAGTGTGCCAGCAAGCTGTGGAAGTCAAAATGCCTTTTACCGCCTGAAAAGCGGCAGCTTGCTGGCGACCCCAAACCCACGGAGCCCTTTTGTCCAAAAGCCTATGTGGGGGCTCCACTACTACCGCTTTGTGGGGAAGGAAGGCATGGTAGAAATTGAGGAGCTGAGAAATGCTTGTAGCTCTGCCTTGTTGGTGGGGATGGGTGTGTCACAAATAGCCCTAATTTTGTCCTGAACCAGGTGGATTCCACTCGCATCCACCGTGTAACCTAGAAAGTCAATGGTGGAAACCCCCAACACACACTTCTCCCTTTTCGCCTTTAGACCTGCCCCATCAAAACGCTGCAGCACGGCCCGGAGGTGGGAGACAAATTCCTTTTCGGTGGCCACAGCAATCAGCACATTGTCCAAGAACGGTTGGACCCCGGTGATACCTTTAAGGAGTGAGTCCATTAAGTTCTGGAAGATCCCCAGGGCCACGCTGATGCCGAACTGCAGGTGCTTAATCGGAAGGCCCCCCGGCGTGTCACGATGGTTTGGACCTCCGCTGTGGCGGTGTCTACTGGGAGCTGCTGATAAGCCTGGGCCAAATCCAGCTTCCCCAAAATTTTTGCCCCCACAAGGGAAGCCAGCACATGACTGACATGGGGACTAGATAAGCATGGCCTTGCAGCACTTTGTTAATCATGCATTTGTAGTCTGCACAAATGCGGAGACTGCCATTCGGTTTCACCGGGGTCATGATAGGGGTCTCCCACTTAGTATTGGCAACCAGCTCAAGTACTCATTGGGCCATGAGGCGGTCTAGCTCCTCCTCTATCTTAGGTTGCAAAGCCAGGGGGACTCGCCGGGCTTCAGCCTTATGGGCTGCACATTAGGGTTCAGGCGAAGATTACCAGGGACCTGGTGTATGTTCCCAGAGTGCCATCGAAAACAGCAGGGAACCCCTTGCACACTCTCTGAAAGTCTCTCCTTGATGGGGCCCAATTGATTCCCATTATCCAGATCCCCAGGGCCTTGAACCACGATCATCCCAGCGAACTACACAGGTTCCCTTCCACTACGATTAGGGGTAGTTTGCCCGAGAACTGTCCATATTTTATGTGGACTGCCCCCAACCCCAGTACAGCGACCTCTCTTTTCTGGAAGTCACAGACTATGAACGGGATAAATGTAGTCGGGATTCCCCACCCCACCCTGGGCACAACTTCCTGAAAGTTTGGGCTGAGATGACTGTCTGGCTCACCCCAGAGTCTACCTCCATTTTGCAGGGCTTGCCTTCTATCAGGACAGTCACTTTGAATTTATTGGGGGAGGGCATGGGGAGTTGGCATACCTGATCCCCCGCTGTCGTGAGTGCCTGGATGTCTTCCACGAAAGCAATCTCGTGGCAGCGGCCATCATTCTGCTGCATGGTGCTTCTCTGGGCCTGGCGCAGTGACTTTGAGTGGCAGATGCATGCAAGATCGGCCATCTTTCCACACGTGTGGCAGATGGCATCACGGTACTTGGGCTTCCCTGCAACTGGCGCAGCCTTGGGTTGCCGCCGGGTCGGTTGCACATGGCAGTGGGCATTTAGGGGCGGCCTGGTGTACCTTTAGCTGGTTGTCCTCAGAATCTTCTGGGTGGACCCTCCTGCAATCTGGTGCACACTGGTTGCGTGTCACTCCTTGTGTGACTTCTTGTAAGCGGCCGCTTCAATCAGGGCATCTGCTAGGGTGAGGGTCTTGTGGACTGCCAGCTTCACCTGCATTTTCTCGTCCCAGAGGCCAATTATGAACCGATCAAGCAGGGCCTCTTCGAGTCTGGTGAAAGAATACTCAAGGGCGAGGCGGCGAAGCTCCGCAAGGAAGATGGTGACAGTCTCCCCGGCCTTCTGGTCCCATTTGTGGAACTCAATGCGCCGGGACGTGCGGGTTGGCCTGGGCGAGAAGTGTTCGGTCAGCTTCTCGATGATGGCCTTATAAGTGGCATCGTTCAGCATCATGGGTGAGAGAAGGCTCTCTGCCAGCTCCAGCATGTTTTCTCTGTAGATGCTGAGCAACAGACTCTTCTGCTGTTGCTCATCAGTGATCTTGTGGAAGGGGATGTAGTAGCTCAGCCTCTTCTCCCATCTCAATGCTCCGGTTGAACAAGGTTGAACTCCGACATGTACCCGTGCGGCCCTGGTGCAGCGGCCTGGTTGGGGCCGGGCTCTGGGGGAGTGGTGGCGCTGGACGCTTGAGTGTTACTCATCTTCAGGTCCTGGCTTGGTGACCTTCTTCAGTGATGGTGGTGTGATGCACAGAGCTGGGAGCAGCTGCTGCGAGGCACGGTGTGGGGCCAGTTGCTGGATCGCCTACCAGGATCCCATCCTCGTCCCACTATAATATAGTGGGTTCTTAGGCATTGAAAAGGCGAGGTGGTGGCGAATAACAGCTTTTATTTGGCACAGCATTGTAGGTGGCTGCACAGTAAAGAAAACTAGGCCAACGGGGCCAAACTTATATACAACTCAGAGTTCCCGTGCAAGCACATTATTGGATCATTCAAACTGGCAGTGCCTATGATTGGAGCAGGGCAGCAGAGATTTGGATCCTACTGCCCATTGTTCCCAAGTCCCCAAGCTCAGTCTGTATGGCTCCAATGAACCAGGAAGCAACACCCATTAGTCTTCAATTGAGTCCACATACATAACATGAGGGAAGCCAGGCTCAGAGAAGCCACACCAACCCCCTCCCAGCTGCCCTCACCTTTAAGGTGAGAGCAGCCGGGTGGGGCATATTCTTCTCTGAGCTTGGCTTCCCTCATGAGGGAAGCCAGGCTCAGAGAAGCCCGCCAACCTCTGCCCGGCTGTCTTCACCTTTAAGGCAAGAGCAGCTGGGTGGGTGGCGTTCTCCTCTGAGCTCGACTTCCCTCATGAGGGAAGACAGACTTGTTGAAGAGCACACAGCCATGCGCCATCCTGCTGCTCTCATCTTCCCAGGTTTGCAGCCTGGGAAGCCAAGAGCAGCAGGGAGGGGGCGCTCAACAGCATCCCGTAGGCAAGGTGGTGCCCTGGATGGCTACCTACCTCGCCTACTCCCACGTGCTGGCCATGTGACGGCTTTCTTTTATCTGTGGCTAATGTTCATTTGGAACTGTAGAAGATGGAGCCTGCATCCTGATTATTGGGCCAGGCTGAGTTTCTGTATCTCAGGGTGGAAACGGAAAGAGAACTCCCCTCAGCACTGACCACTGTGACAGCCATGTAAGCTGTCAAGGGAGAAGGGAGGTGCAGAAAAGGCTGTTGCAGGCTTGTTGACAGTAAACTAAAGTGTAAGTGCTGCAGTTGGTATGTTCTTAGGGGAGAACACAATCTGAGACTACTGCCAACTCTTTGCCTCACCATATATCATAAAGTTTTGGAACCTATGAGACAGCTATCTCCCTCAAAACACCCAATTCACAAACATTTCCCATTCTCACACACATAGTCTGTAAAAATTTTCCATTTAAAAACTATTTTTGGAAAATTAATCATAGCGATGGCTTTGTGAATGTATAGTATTTTTGTTAATAAGCTAAGGAAAATTAATAAAAGCTTAAATCTCAAATGAGGCATACATTAAATAAATGGCTGCTAAAAATGCTCTGTTGTTTTCTATGAAGTTTCAGTGACTTCTGACCCAAACATGACTGGGAAGTTCTGAGATGTTGAGAATTGTGATTGCTATAATGACATGTAAGAACAAGGTTCTTGCACAGATAACTGAAAATTATCTGCAAACCAAGCCTATACGTTATAAAAAAATGACTTGGATTAGTTACTAAGTATTACCAACACTTTTGCTAAGAGGAAAATCACACTGTCTTCCCAGCAGTGATTTTGAAGAGTGCATTTACTTCATGAAAAAAAAAAAAACAATCTGCCAAGGCTCAGTATGTAATCAGATTTTAGAGATCTATAAAAATTTAAATAACCTGAATTCAGATATCCTTTTGGCTTCTCTGAAAGAACTCATGGTTTTTGTACAACAGCAAGCTAATAGCACAAGCTAATATAATTCTGTATTTG
This sequence comes from Heteronotia binoei, assembly GCF_032191835.1. Taxonomy (NCBI): domain Eukaryota; kingdom Metazoa; phylum Chordata; class Lepidosauria; order Squamata; family Gekkonidae; genus Heteronotia; species Heteronotia binoei. The sequence goes on from NC_083230.1 coordinate 5,659,442, forward strand.
CTTCAGTTCCTTCAGCCAAAAACCATTATAGCAAAACAGCCAATAACCTTACTGTCCAAATTTGTTTTAGGCTGCAAAAAACCCCAAAAAACTTTGGGATGACATGGAACAGCATACAGAAATATGAGAATATAAAAGCACAAATTACTCGGTTCTTTCCTGATTTTCAAAGTGACACATAGCTGAATATTTGCAAGAATCATTGTTTCCAGCTCTAGCCAAAGCCACCGCTATGATGAAATTGGCAGACTAACATTTAATGTTACTAAAATTGGCAGACTTGCATTTAATGTTACTAAAATGTTCTCTTTTCTCCCCAGGCCTTTGCCGTCACTACCTCACATTCTAGAGGCATCAAGAGAAACAAGCCACTTTCTGATTTGACTACTGTGGTGTTTTCTCCTGTAAATAATTTGTGTGATTTTAATTCTGTGATTAAATGCGAGTTTTAGATGCATGTGTGATGGGCTGCACTTTTAAAAGTGTAGAAGTACTTAGTAAAAGTATTTCCATTTACAGAGCCAGAGCACCTTGAGTGACAGGAATCTGGTTAGCATCAGCTGAATAGAGAAAGATTTCTGAACTGGATACTGAGGATCAGGAATGGAATTCTAGCAGGAGCTCTTTTGCATATTAGGCCACACACCCCTAATGTAGCCAATCCTCCAAGAGCTTGCAAAAAAGAGCCTTGTAGGTTCTTGGAGGATTAGTTACATTGGGGTGTGTGTGGCTTAATATGCAAAGGAGCTCATTCTAGAATTCTACCCCTGATGAGGATAATTCAGTTTGATTTCAGCCCTAGCTGAGAAAAGTCAAGTAGTGACACTTTTGGATCTCAGCCTTAACAGAGAGCAGCTTAACACAGATGGAAAATTGGGGGAAAGTTAGCAAGGAAGTTTGGGAAGAGGTGAAGACTCCCATTTGGGCCAAATAGAAGAGGATAGATCTTCTAGTGAGAGAAGAATTTTCCTACCCAGTCAAACAGGGAGTTGGTTCTGAAGATTGTAGCGATTCCAGGTCTGGTGTGGTAAGAAAGTGCCTTTAGAGACCTTAAAACTCAGATAAAAACTCAAGATGGGAACTGGTGTTTCAAGAGAAGGGGTTTGGGTACTGGAAAGAGTGTACCAGCCTTCTGAAAACCAAAAGAGTCGGACATTACTGAAATAAAGTGTACTGAAGTGTTTGGGGGAAAACGCAAACAAAAGCCTCTCAACTTAAAAGATTTTAAGTAAATCTTAATAGCTTAAGAAACTCTCATTAGCCTGTTACATAAGAAAAACAGGTTGCTTACCTGTAACTGATGATCTTCAAGTGGTCATCTGTGAATTTATACTCATGGGATAGGGCACCTGCACCGATCCTGATTGGTATGTTGAAAACCTGAGTTTTTTGCACCTCACACCCAGTGAGCACATGCAGAAGCCCCATTGCGCATGCTCACCAGGCTATCATGGACATCCCACCAGTTCCTTCTGAGTGCTGTAAGATCCTGCAGAGGGAGGACCAACAGCAGTGGGGAAAGAGGGCAGACAGTGTGAATTCACAGATAACCACTCGAAGATCATCAGTTACAGGTAAGCAACCTGTTTATTTTCATTGTGGTCTTTGTGCTTCACAGCCATGGAAGATTAGCAAGCTAGGCACACCTGGGTGTTGGCAGTCAACCAGATGAAGCAGCTTGCAAAACCAGACATCCCACCTGTGCCCTCCGATGCTGATGTACATCCATGGCATAGTCCTTCATGAAGGCATGTGGTGAGGCCCATCTGGCTGCCTTACAGATGCCATCCATCAAAGCACCATGGAGGAACACAGTGGATGTAGCAATGGTCTGTGTGGAATGGTCACACAGTGGACCTGGCAAGGGTTTCTTGGCCAGGAGGCAACAGAGTTTAATAGTTTCACTCAGTCACTTAGCCTCTGAGCAGAGATCTTAGTGTCCAGTCTAGGGGCAGTATAGGAAATAAAGAGATTAGGGTCCCTCCGATAACTCTTCTGCTCAAGAAAAATAGAAGAGTTCTCTCCATAACTAAGGAGTGTAAATGTCACTCCTAAGCAGAATAGGGCAACAGAAAAAAAAGGTAGGTAAAGAGATGTCCAAACAAAGGCAGAAAACCAAGACCACTTTAGGGAGAAAGGTTATGTCCGGGGCTAAGGACACACTGTCCTCATGATAACACAGGTATTGGAGGGTCACAACGCAGCACCATGAGCACACTCACTCACCTAGCCAAAGCGATGGCCACCAGAAATGCTGTTTTCCATGATAGAAGAGTCAGAGGACATGTGGTCATAGATTCAAAGGGACACCCCATTAATTGGTCCAGAATGAAGGGCAAATTCCATGGAGGAGCTGGGCTCCTGGTTGGAAGGTGAAGTCACATAAAACCATTTAGAAACTGTTTAATGTATGGATGGGTGATAACAGAGTGTTCATCAACAGGCTCGTGGTGCGCAGAAATGGCTGCAAGATAGACTCTAATAGAAGAATGATTCAAACCAGAGTCTGCTAAGGATAGCAGAAAGTCAAACACAACAGATAGGGCTGTCCTCTGCAGCGGAGAGGGAACTGCTTAAACTTAGACCACTTGCAGCTGTAAGATTTGTGGATAGACGGCTTCCTACTATTTAGGGGAATGTGCTGTACTCATGCTGAGAAGGCAGAAAGATGATCTTCCATGCTGTCAACTTGAAATGAGGCCCATTGTGATGCAGAAGCTGACCCCCATGAGTAGACAGTAGGTCCAATTCCAGGGGAAAATGGTGGAATGACCTGTGGGCCAGCCTCGAGATTATGGGGAACCAGTTCTGATGTGGCTACCACTGGGTGATAAGAATGCAATTTGGATGTTCCCTTATCACTTTGTTCACTATCTTGGTGAGAAGAGGTAGTGTGGGGAAAGGTAGAGAAACCAACCTGCCCACGGAAACAGAAGACTGTTCCCCAACAAGGCCGGGTCTGCTCCACCCCTTGAACAAGATGCCCAGCACTTCCAATTCTGGGCAGTGGCGAAAATGTCTATTGGTTGAAACACTGGCAGCAGGTAAGTCCAATTGATCTCCCATTCATGTGGGGAGGCAGCTCCTCTGCTCAATGAGTCCACTTGAATGTTAAGTTCCCTTGAAAGATGCCAGAAAGGACTGGAGGCTGATGCATTCATTTCAAATGTTCATGGCTAGGGCACAAAGTTTCCTGGAAATGGTTTCTCCTTGCCTGTTGAGTTGAGGGCCATAGTATTGTCTGTTAAGATCAAGATGGTCTGGTTCATGACGATGGGTCAAAAAGAGTGAAGGGCATACTGGATTGCCAACCACTCCAGAAAGTTGATGTGATGATGTGCAAACAACTGGGACCATTGACCTCCTACACAGAGACTGTTCACATGGGCACCCCAACCCCATAGGGAAGTGTCCATAGTAACTGTCACTGATGGGGTAGGGAGATGAAAAGAAGCTCCCTGAAGAATGACCCGAGGACTTCTGGCGGAATTTGGAGTTACGCTAGAGGGGAGTCGATCGCAGGTTGGATCACAGTAATAGAATGCGCATATGGAGCTTGGCAAAGAGTAGCAAGATGTTGCGACCATCATTCCCAGGAGCATTTGCAGCAGCTTGCCCTCTGAGACTGTAAAAGGCGCACTAGAGAGATAATGTCATCATGGGGGGAGGAAAGCTAGATGTAGGTTGATGTCCAGGATTGCTCCAATGAACTGCACCCTTGTTGAGGGTATTAGCTAAGATTTCTTTGTGTTTATCTGTAGACCCAGCCTGTCCAGAAGTTTAAGCGTGGCTGCTACGTTTTGGAGGAGAAGGTCCTTGGTTTCTGCAACCAACAGTCAGTCATCTATATAATGGAACAAGACCACCCATTGAAGGTGAGCAGCTATCACCACCATAGTATTGGTGAGCACCCTCAGGGCTGTGGAGAGGCCAAAGGGGAGGGCCTTGTATTGTGAATGGTCTGACCTAATTGCAAAGCAGAGATACTTCCTGTGTTAAGGATGGATGTTTATATGAAAATACGTATCCTGTAGATCCTGTAGATCCAAGGTGGCCATACAGTCTCACTGCTTGATAAGTGGTAGAATGGTCTGTAAAGATGTCATATGGAACTTTTGATAGGTGATGAATTCATTCAGGGCCTGAAGGTCCATAATGGGTCATATCTCACCATCCTTTTTCAGTACTGTAAAGTAGCAGTTCCCAAGGTTCCTCAGCATGATCATCCAGCTACACGAAGACCAGCGAGGCCAAGTCAGACACTGCAACGACCTCTCGGAGCCCTTCCCAATAGGCACAGGTGTAAAGCAAGGCTGCGTTCTCGCGCCAACTCTCTTTACGATCTTCTTTAGCATGATGCTTCAAAGAGCCGCAGTAGATCTAGATGAGGACGATGGTGTCTACATCCGCTATCGCACCGATGGCAGCCTGTTCAACCTGAGGCGACTAAAGGCACACTCCAAGACAATGGAAAAACTCATCCGAGAGCTACTGTTTGCTGATGATGCTGCACTCGTCTCCCACTCGGTATCAGCTCTGCAGCATATGACGTCCTGCTTTGCAGAGGCTGCCAAGCTATTCGGCCTAGAAGTTAGTCTGAAGAAGACAGAAGTTCTCCACCAGCCTGCACCCCAGGAAGATTATTACCCTCCCTGCATCACTGTGGGTGAATCAGTTCTGAAGACAGTCCAGCAGTTCAGCTACCTGGGGTGCATCATCTCCTCAGATGCCAAGATCGACAAGGAGATTGACAACAGGCTGGCAAAGGCAAACCGTGCATTTGGCCAACTGCACAAAAGAGTGTGGAGCAACAAGCATTTGAAAAAAGGCACAAAGATCAATGTTTACAAAGCGGTTGTGATGACAACCCTCATCTATGGCTCCGAATCGTGGGTTTTATACCATCATCACCTGCGACTCCTTGAGCGCTTTCATCAGCGCTGCCTTCGCACCATCCTCAACATCCACTGGAGTGACTTTGTGACCAACACTGAAGTCCTCAAGCGGGCAGAGGTTGCCAGCATCGAGGCACTGCTGTTGAAGACGCAGCTGCGCTGGGCAGGGCATATTTCTAGGATGGAAAACCACCGCCTTCCCAAGATTGCCCTGTATGGCGAACTCTCCACCGGCCATCGAAATAGAGGGGCACCAAAGAAGAGGTACAAGGACTCCTTGAAGAAATCCCTTAGCACCTGTCACATCAACCATCACCAGTGGTCTGACCTAGCCTCAGATCGCAAAGCATGGAGGCACACCATCCACCAGGCTGTCTCTTCCTTTGAGAACACACGCATAGCTGGTCTTGAGGACAAAAGGAGATTGAGGAAGAATCGCACTGCTACAGGACCAACCCTAAATCAGACTTTTCCCTGCAGCCGCTGTGGCCGGACCTGCCTGTCCCACATTGGTCTTGTCAGCCACCAGCGAGCCTGCAGCAAACATGGACTATTGCACCCTTCTTAAATCTTCGTTCGCGAAGCCAAGCCGAGAGAGAGAGAGAGAGAGAAAGTAGCAGGAATAGAACCCATAGCCCTGGGATCTGTCGCTTGTTTTTGTAGGAGATTTTGGGCTTTGTCTACAAAGGCCAGTGAAGGGGATGTCATGAAGACAGATGTGGCTGGGACCTCAGTGAATTCTATCATGTAACCCTCCTCAATGATGGAAAGGACCCAACTGTCCAATGGAATGTTCCCCCATATAGGTAGGTATGGGTAGAGGCGGGTAGGTCCAGAGGAGAGGGGGTGGGAGACTGGGGGAGCCAGAATGGAAAAGTCAAAGGGTACGGGGCCCCTTGGGTCTGGCTGGTTGTGATGGACGAGAACTTGGATTTGTTGCCATATGACAATCTACCTGAAGAATGGTTGGACCCAGGACTTTTTAAAGGAAAAAACACAGCAGGAACTCATTTGCATATTAGGCCACACCCCCTGACACCAAGCCAGTCAGAACTGCATTCCTGTGTGTTCCTGCTAAAAAAAAGTGGCCTGCTTCTGGAAAGGATGCTTGGCCCAGGGCTTACTCCAAGATCTTGACTTGTTGGAACATGATGAGGATGGCACACCAAGATTGCGGGACGTCTTGATGCTCTTGTCCATCTCCTATATAACAGAATCCGTTGTTGAGCTAAACAAGCCATCCCCCTCAAAGGGCAGGTCTTTGACAAATGCCCTAATATCAGGTTGGAGGGTCGTGGAATGGAGCCAGGCATGGCGCCCAGTGAGATACCAGACATCAGAGTCTTAGCAGACTAGTTGCTGCTTGGCTAACAACATGCCTTCTTTCTGAATCATCTTTGCAGAAGAACTCTTGTCATCAGGTGAAGATGCTATGGAGTCCAACAGTTGTTCCCACTTGGTGTAGTGATAACGCAGCATGCGTGCTGCATAGTTGGAGATATTAATCTCTAAAGCTCCTGTAGAATAAAACTTTCTGCCTGCATTTCAAACTTTTTACCCTCTTTGTCCAGGGTGGAGGGGAGGTGGAGTGGCTCTTTTGAGCTTAGAGAAAGATTACACCACTACAGTGTTAGGGCAAGGATGTGTGAAGAGGAACTCAGCTTCCACTTTCTGCATGCAATACATATGAGTCAACTTTTGTGACGATGTGGTGGTAGAAGCTGGTTTGGCCCAGGGTTCCTTTGTTGGTGATCGGTAAAGCCACAATTGTGGAAGTATCACACTACATTATATCAAAGACCATATTGGTGATCATGGGTTGTGGCTGTACCACTGTGAGTGATAAGGTGTGAGCCATATGCTTCACTGAATCCCCATAGGGCTTAAGGTCTTCAGAAGGGGAGATAGGAAGGTCTTCCAAGATCTGTGGGTTGGGTAAGTTCTCGGCTGGTGCCTTATCTTCTAAATCTCTGTCCCTGGAGTTGGAGTCTGATACTGAAGAAGCCTCCTTGGCATCAGAGTGGTCAAATAGGTGCAGTGTCGAAGGTGCATCGACAGGCGGTGTTGGAAGAGAAATTGGCTTGGTGGGCAGTGTAGCGCGAGGCTTTTCCTAATATCATCGGTCTGGAGGAGGAGGAACCAAGACTGTTGTTGAAGGTGGTTGACATGGAGGGTGATAGGAGACCCTCAATCGATAAGACACCTTAGAACGCTGGTCCCAGTCAGGTAGATTGTGAGGTGGAAACCATGGATAAGCAGAGTGAAGGGGGTAAGCTCCATAAAGATAGTGCTATTGACCTTGGTCCCATGGAGGTGGCGGGTGAAACAGATGCAGCAGTTAAGTATCATGGTCGACACCCTGGTCACAAGGTGGTTCCTTTGGAGGTGGTGCCTTAACCTATGTTGAGCCCTCTGGGTCTGATGCTGAGCTGCCCTCACTGTGTGAATGCAAACTGGATCGAGAAGATGAGGTCTGCTGAGTCAGGTCGAACTCATGATCAGAACCAGATAGCTGAAGAGGTTGAGTGCTCAGAGTTCCCAGTACCGAGATGCTTTGCCAACAAATCAGAGGCCAGGAGCTGTAGCAGTGGGATGACCAAGACAATTGTCGGATCCAGTACCAGACACTTTTGGGGAAGGAGAGGGAGTATGACTGACATGGTCATGTTTCTGATGTTTCTCGTCCTTCTTATGCTTCTTTGGCTTTTTGGTCTTCGATCCCTTATTCTCCCTGCTTCCCTTCCCAGATGTCAAGGATTCTGAATGAGAGGATGAGCTCGCATGTTGGGGCAGTCGGTATCGGTGTGCAGCTGGCTTTGGGAGCTTAAATTGGCTGCAGGGGCCTTTGCATTGGTGACAATGGTTGTGTCGCTGCATCAGTCATCATTGGGGGAGTCAATCTCATCTTAGTCGGCGTTAGAGCTGACTTGAGAAGGGAGGTGGAAAGTCGAGCCACTTGGTTCTTTCTAGTCTGCTTTGAAAAATTCATGTAGTGGGGGTACAAGTAAGCATGGTGAGCTTCTCCTAAGCAGAGGGGAAAGAGCGAGTGGATGTCTGGAGGAGGGATCTTGCTATCACACTGCGAGCAGTGTTTGAAGAAACCCCAATGTCTTTCCATAGGCGAAGAAGAAGCAGTTGAGGGGAGGGGTGAGAAAAGCCCCAAAAGGCAAAAATAAAGGGGTTTTTTTTAGATAGTCCAAAGAAGAAAACGAAGAGTTGGTGGACTGAAATGAAGAGAAAAGGACCGGGGAGAGCCGATTAAAGGGAATGTACTGACCAGAGCTGGAGAAGACAACTGATTGACGTGGCAGTCAGAAGACAACTGGCAGGATGTCCACACTCACCCAGTGAGCATGTGCAATGGGACCTGGAGGGGAGCCCCACAAAAGAACAGAGTCAGAGACCCCTTCCAGTAGCAGGCAGTGCCGCTGAAGGAGTTTTTTCCATCATAGAAAACAATGGAGGAATGGGGGCATCCTCTTTGGGTGCCCCTAGAATTGGACCCCTAGTCCAATCTTTTTGAAACTTTGGGATTCTCTGGGAAGAGGCTCCTGCAGTTACACTGCAAATGTGGTGCCTCTCCCTCAATCCCCCTCCCCCCGCAGCCCTCAAACATTACACCCTATGTCTTACAATTGACTTCTATGGCCCATACAGTATAATGGATCCATATATTCAGGAATAGGCAAACATCTCCCAAATCAGATTCCAGCACCAAATCTGATATTCAGAGATGTTTAGCCTCCTGAACATTTTTGCCCCTGAGTACTCCCAAAATCTGAATTTTACCTTTTTTTTTTTTTTACACACCCCTAGTTCACAGGACAGTTCCATTGAAAACCAAACTGGAGATTCTCTAAAATTTAGAACACTGTGATTACGTCATTTTTTTTTTTACACAGAAGACCACTATTTTTATTGGGATCTAAGAAGTAGGGAGAAAAAGTCCCAACAAACTGTATTTTATTCCTGGCTATACTCCAGAGAAAACTGGATACCATAACATTTCTCAGCTTAACAGTTTATTGGTCCGCCAAAATATTTCTGGACCTGTATATTATATATTAAGTGGTGCTTTCATGTATGATAAACTGGCCTGGTTTGTGTCCAGATCAGATTGGATTCTGGCACCCTAAGGGTGAAACCGTTGAAGGCCTCTGATAGTCAAATCCTGGCTTCTTCAGACTCTTTAGGACTGTAAGACTGTCTTCTCTGAGAGAGTTTTTGGTCAATTAATATAAAAATTCTGAAGTGGAACATAGATATAATCAGATAATTTCTAGATAAACTGGACAATCCTGTGAGTTTTATTAACTTCAAGTGTTGTTTCTTAAGGAGTTATGTTTGTTCTGCTATTTACTAGCTACAATCTTCTTTTAATTAGCTTTCTTTGAGAGTTGGAAATGTGCATGTAATATGTTACATAGTTAAGTATTTTTGTAGCTGCCTGAAAGTAAACAAAACCTTGTTCCTCACCACCCGACATTCTTGTTCCCCACCACCCCACATTTAACAGCAGATTACTGTGGCATTTCCCAAACTACTTTTGAGATTCCACTGTTTTTAAAAAGCATTTGCTGTTTAGTATGTGCATGGGTATCAGGGAGCCATTATTCAAAACATAGTCCCAAAGCCCTCACCCCAATAAGTGGAGATAATTGTGCAAATCTTTGGATGGCAACTTGCAATCCTAACAGTTATGAACACATTAACTTCACTTTGTTGTGCCCATATCAGTCCATTGGTTACCAGTCAGTTACCAGGTTCAATTAAAGGTTCCGATTAACATCTTCAAAGTCCTTAATGACCTTGGACCCAAATACCAAAGCCTTCTGAAGCTGCTACCCTGCAAATGGGTAAAATTGACATTGCTTTTTCATGTGCATTCTCTGTGGTGGTTCCCACCTTATGGAATGGCTTGCCAGTGGAGGTCAGGAAGGCCCAATACATCTATCATTTCACAGAATGTGCCAAACAGAGATGCTCATGAGAACCTTTTTACAATGAGATTAGAATAGTAGCATAACTAAACAGTACAGGAGGTCATGTCTATAAGGGAAGGTAGTCCAATATGTTGTAAAGTTTATTGTATGTATCACCTCCCTGTTTTACTTGATGTCCTCCAGTTTTCTTCATCATGGTAAGTCACGCTTTAGACAGTTTTTCATTTGCATTGTTTTCCAGTTCTGAAATCCTAATTATACTACAATTGTTTATTTGGGGTCTTTGCTATCTGACTGTATTTTTTTTCATATTTTGTAATATACCTTGAGTCTCAGTGAGAAAAGCAATCAATAAATGAAATACATCTTGTATGTCCCCAGGAGAGCATTATGCTCTCTAGGTAGCAATTTGCTGGTGATCCCTGCCCCTGAAGACATCTGGCTGCCCTTGACTATGGCCAGGGCCTTTTCAGTCTGGGCCCCAACCTGATAGAACTCTCTGCTGAATACCATCAAGACAATGTGAGATCCTATACAACTCCCCAGGGCCTATAAGGCAGAGAGGTTCTGCCAGGCTTTTGGTTGAGGACAGCAATGGTTTCCATTCTGGGTAGCACTCTCTCTTTCCCTCCAGGCTGCTCTGTTCCTCCACCCCTCCACACACACACACACACACACACACACACACTTACAAGGTAGCCACAGTCTGAAATAGAAAATTGAAAGAAATTTCACCATCTGAATTTTTTCGATTTATTGTACTAGTACTGTTCTGCATTTATGTTACCGTTTTGATGCTTTTGATGAAATGATGTGCATTGCCCAGAGATCTGCAGTAGCAGGAATTGAATGATCCATAAATTTAATTTAATAAATAAATACATAGTAATAATAATTACGCACCAGATTGGAGTTGAAATATTTTCAAGTTATAATTTAGTATATTCTCGAACCGGGCAGAAAGTTCGGAGACTTCCTGATCCGAACGTGTGACTTTTGAGCTGAACTGTCTGAACCTCGAACAAGGTAAAGTCTGGGCCTGATTCTAGTTCGGTGTTTGGGTCTGTGCCCATCCCTACTGGTCATCCTTGTGGATGATCTCCGGCGGCATCTGGACTGGGATGGTTCAGCGGTACTGATGTTGTTAGATCTGTTGGCTGCATTCGACATGGTCAACTACCAGCTACTGACTCACTGTCTCGTTGATGCAGGGATTCAGCGGTTGGCCTTACAATGGCTTTCCTCTTTCCTTCAAGGTCAGGAAAAAGGGCGATGATTGGGGGATAGTCATCCGACACCCACTTAACTGCAATGTGCCTCAAGGGGCGGTGCTTTCTCTGATGTTGTTTAACATTTATATGCGCCCCCTTGCCCATATTGCCCAGAGGTATGGACTGGACTGCCATCAGCATGTGGATGACACTCAGCTCTATCTACTGATGGACAGCCAGTCTGACTGTGTCCCAGAAAATTTGGACCTGGTGTTGCAAGCCGTGGTGGGATGGCTCAGGCTGAGTTGACTGAAGCTGAATCCGATGAAGACAGAGGTCCTTTGCCTGAGTCACAGCGGTACTGGCAGGGAAATCCCCCTATCGTTTTTTGATGGTGCACCACTTACAATGGCTCCCAAGGTCAGAAGCCTGGGGGTGCTACTGGAGCCTTCCCTAACAATGGAGGCCCAATAGCAGCCACTGCCAAATCTGCCTTTTACCATCTTAAACGGGTAAAGCAGTTGGTGTCTTCCTCTAGTGCAGTGACCTGGGAACTATGATTCGTGCTATGGTCACCTCGAGACTGGGTTACTGTAATGCCCTCTACATGGGGCTGCCCCTGTCCTGAATCCAGAAACTGCAACTGGTGCAGAACATGGCAGCCAGGTTGCTATTGGGGCTCTCCATGTGGGAGCACACACAGCCTGGGCTGCGGACACGGCACTGGCTGCCAGTGGTATGCCAGATTCACTAAAAGGTGCTGGTTATTACCTTTGAAGCCCTTTATGGCCAAGGACCTGCCTACCTTAAGGACTGTATCTCCCCACATGTTCCCCAGAGGATACTTAGGTCAGGAACACAAAACTTACTATCGATTCCCGGGCTGAGGGAGGCAAGATTGAAAACAACTCGAGAAAGAGCCTTCTCAATCTCCACCTCCATTGGTGGAACCAACTGCCTGAGGAGATCAGAGCCTTGCAGGACCTTGCCCAGTTCTGCAAGGCCTGCAAGACAATACTATTTCAGCTAGCTTTTAACTGAATGACCACCACCAAGATATTAGATATAAATGGATGTTTAAGAGCACTGAATGCCATCCTTAAACTGTAATGAAAGTAGCACCATATTGTTTTAAATTGTTTTAATCTAATGTTTAATTTAACTGTTTTTATTGTTATTCTATTATGTATTGTGAGCTCTGCCCTGAGACTGCTTTGGTGGGGAGGGTGGAATATAAATCAAATAATCTAAACTAACTAAACTAGAGCTGCTAGCTTACATTGCTAAATTCCTAAAGCAGCAGGGTTTGTGATCTCTCTCTCTCACACACACACACACACAAGTCACATCCAGGATGTATGGGTCAGTAAAAAGATTCTCTATTGCTCCTAACAGACAGACATTGGGGGTGGTTAGGAGGCATCCCAAATTGGGCCAGCTCAAAAAGAGCTTTCCCAAAGCCTCCACACGCTCCCCTGCAAGCCATCCCCATCCCATCCACGAGGCGACATAGGCACGATCAGACGGCTGTTGTGCACCATCCCCATTGCTCACTTTGGGTTTTTTCCCCATACATGTGCTCTGAACGGTGTTTTTTTTTTTAAAGGCTGGATGCAGCTTTTTCTAGTCAATTCCTAAGGCGTCTCTGGATCGGCCCAGAGTGCCGGTCTGTAATCACCCCATGAGTGTCTTGCTGAACGATGAGGCAAGTTTACCCTGTTGGCCCTTGGTCCTTCCTTGAATAGTGGGATACTTTCTATCAAAATAAATACAACTGTCTGGACAGTAATCAGATTAATTAAATGTGTTGCTGGCTACTACTAATGTTCATGTTTATGACACAACTGTTCTATATCATTTGTTGTCTCAGGTTCACAGGACCATGCTCCCTAAGAAACACCTTCCTAAAGAGGAAGACCCCCTTCCCCCAAGTCCAAAATCCAGTTTAGAGCCACAAAATTGGAGGTCAAAGACTGCTGAAAGGTCATGGAAATTAGATAAAACATCATGTGAGACTGTGAAGAAATACATTTTTGGGTGGAGGTCTGAACTGAATAAAACCCTTGCTGGGAGTTTTTTTAAAAAAGATTGGTCTGGGCAGAGAACAGGCAGGAAGGAGGAAGTCAATTCCAGCCTCACCTTCACTGTCTTTTAAGAAATGCTAATAGGTCTAGCTAGAGACACTGAGATTGTCAAGCCCCTCTCCCAAGCAGGGGACAGAGATTTGGAGGTATTAAATACTAGAAGGACTTCAGGAAGAAACTTCTGGAGATTTCGGGAAAAGCTTATTTGATCCAGCCTGACCTGATCAGTGGGTCAGGAAAGAGATATGATAAAACTCCTAGGTGCTGAGGTCTGGAGGAGGCAGCCATTGCCTTGTCCTGGCCTGCACACCCGAAAGAGGCCTGAAAGTAAGGGACTCCTGTAAAAGATCTGTAACTTTCTACACGAGGGAGTCTGGCTTATATTTAACATCTTATGGGGCATGTATGGAGGGTCAGAGGAATTGATATTCTAAGAACCAGGACTGGCCCTGCCACTAGGCAAACTAGATGATTGCCTAGGGTGCTGGCCTTCTGGGGGTGCCGAATTGGGTGCCCCATGTGACTTGGTGACATTATCAGTGTAGGGGTAGGCAGACACCAGAAGTTGGCCTTGCCTAGAGTGCCAGACAGTCTAGGGCCAGCCCTGCTAAGAACATGCTTATGAACCCTTTCTTTTAAATAAATACTTTGTAACTTTTGATCCTGATAGTGGTTCTCTGTGCCATATAGACTTCTACTGTCTTGAACACACTATTTTAAAAGGAGCACCAGGAGGAAGGGGAGCGTAGCAGGCAAATGGCTACTCCTTTGGTGGTGAACAAGGCAGCAAGCTGGTGCCATAGTAATCAGATTCTGGGTAACAGGAAACACAGAGGCAATGCCTCTGAAGTTGGAAGGAAAGCTGGGAGAAGGAAAAAACTGCTTCAGTTGTTGGGAAAACACAGGAGGGCAGAGTGGAACAGGGCCTGAAGACCAGAGCAGGACTTTTCTGCCACAGGCTTTTGACTGGTCTCTCTCAACAATATGTAGGCAGCCAGCAGAAGGGTTAGAGTGGGGTGGTAGCACAAGGAGGAGATGCCACTTAGAGGAAATACCTAGAAATCGGTAAAATTACTTATAGGAAATATCTAGAAATATAGTAAAATCACAGAGTCTCCAGTAATTCCTAGAGCTACTGCTATCACTTCTAGGTTTTCCCCCCCTGGAAGTGACATCATCATGCTCATGATGCTGGTGAGTCCCCCCACCACCACCATTGCCACTTACAGTGGTAGTGGTGGGCAAGAATTACTGATTTTAGAAATGGCTACTGATTTTAGAAATGGGAGTCAGACATGTGCCGGTCTTCAGTGCAATCTGAAGCCAATTTACACCCTTACAAATCCATTGAATTCAATAACCTTAGAAGGGTGCAGCTGTGCTTAGGATGGCAGTATCAGTCTTCTTCTAGTGATAGCCCAGATTCTATAGATTGAGACATACAATTTCTCTTACCACAATGGACTGAAAATATGAGAGCCTCTGGGCAAATGTCTGCTAAACAGATGGCTATTGATGGGTTAGCATGTGTGTAAGTCTGTTGCTGAAAGAATAGCAGCAAATTACCTCACCATTTTTTTAATACTTTACAAAACAAGGGAAAAGATATTAGAAAGCACTCTGCTGAACTGATTTCCTTTTTTAGAAATCCTGTCCCCCTCCAAGATCTTTATTTGTTGCGGGCTTGGTCACTGAGTATCTTTAAAGTATACTGATCTGGAATATCTAATGGTATACATGGAAGTAACAGCACAAATAAACATGTTTTAACTTTGCCTCCCCCCACCCCCCCCCCCAAATGTAATGCATCCCTTCATTATGCAATGGGGTTGGTTGTTTATAGTTAAGACACCCACTGGAATGAAGCCAAAGCCTAAAGTGCTATTCCTCAGGAAAATTTAAGCAGCTGCGGTAATGTAATTTAAAACCTCTCAAAAGTTTGCTGCATTGCAAGCACAGCTTTAGTATATCGTGATTGCTGGATGCCACTGGTCATCTACAGGATTCCCTTCTGTACATTGTAGAAAAGAAAGCTGAAATGCAAACCTGGAGGCAGCCTGAAAGATCCAGACCGATGAGTTTGTGACATCCTCTTCCAGAGCCAAGGTACTGTAAACCTTTGTCTGTGAATTTTCTGCAGTAAGCTAAATTTAAATATTGCAAGTTTGAGAAGCTCCTTTACCAGATGAAGAAAAGAAAAGGGGGGGGGGGGAGAGAAGTTACTACAATAGTGTGCACAACATTCTGATGCAATCTGATACTCTAGCAGAAAGACTTTCTAATAACATACATGGATGTTTGAGTTTAACAGGGTTTTTCTCTTTACTGGAACATAAAGAACTGATTGCTTTATTTTCATTAACACATGTACTTCATACTCCATGATACTGGTACTTTGATAAAATAAATAGTGTTAATCTTTAAAATAAATTCTGATTTTAAATTTATGTTGCTTGGTTGTTACTTTATACATTTTTGCTGTAACATGGACGAAACCTCAACAATGTTAAGGGGAAAGTTGCAGTAATGATTCCACGTTGATATATAAGCTGTACATATTCAAAATGAAAAGCAGAACTCTATCAAAGGATACTAAAGTATACAGGAATTAAACATATTGTTAAAGTGGCCCTGCTTGTGTAATACTTTTCTTTAAAGTTTGAAGATACTATAGTAACAAAAGTAAAAATGCAAATTGATAAAGCCTGCACATCTAAAAGACTTAATCACTATAAATACAAAGGCAAACAAAGAGAATGGGTTAGACCATAAGTGCAGCAAATCTGTACTCTGAAGCTATATTCTCTACATCTGCTTGCGTAGTATTTTAATGAGGTAAATCTAAAACTATTAATTTTGTTCAATTATATTCTAGTTGAAATAAATATGTAATGTAATCCCATGATTACCACAAATGAAAGCTTGCAGAAAGAAAATTACAACATATCATTAGGCACAAGGACATCCTGGTCTGCAACAGACTTAACTTTTGGAAAGCATTTAAGGCAGTTTCACAAGTCAGCAAAAAGTATGGCTTTGAAAGGTCGGGAACATCCGCAATGATGAATGCAGGATGTCACAGTCCCTATTTGTGTTCTAAATAGCCTTTGTGTTCTAACTATGTAGTAGGAAGAGGGGAATAAGCAATGTAGATCGAATGGGATGGAATTTGAAGTAATGTGGAAAGTAATATAAAACCATAATCTCCCACCCCCCAGTCACTGTAGCTGATCAGCTGACCAGCTGGAGGAACTTTGTGGCAGCAGGGGAGGTCAACTTTAGCATCTCAATTTTGTTGCTGCTAAGTGGCATTACTTCAGTGTGCACCAAAAGTGACATTATTGTATTACTGGCAACATGGGGATGCTCTGATATTTAGACAAAAAGAGGGTAAAAATGGTTTTTACAAAAAAGCAGCTTATTTCATATTAACAAAAATATATAAAACAGGTAGGCAGAATTTTCTATCATATGATAAAGGCCAGTATTTTCAAATGATTCTGCATTATCACATTAATTTTTAGAGCCACAAGCTGTGGTTTATATTGAGCAACATACAAATTAAATATTGTCTGGAGTTGGTAACTAAGAACATAGCATATTATGCCATATTTAATAGGCATTGTTCAGGAAATGAAAAAGCCACACCTCTCAGGTGTACAAACATTTTTGCTTCCACTAGTCTACAGCTAACATTCTTTAATAGTGTTGTCCTATGTTACACTATTTTAAGTCTATTAATTTCAAATAATTTCAAACGTTGTTTATAACGCACCTTTCTCCCCAGTGGTGACCCAAAGTGGCATATATCATTCTTGTCTCTTCCATTTATCCTCAACCAAGGACAACATGCAAACATCCATGGCAGAGATGGGATTCAAATCTAGTCCAGCATTAAACACTATACCACACTGGCAGAGTAGCTATTGCATTTTTAATCTTTTATTTCCATCTTGTATTCTTTATTAAGGTTTCATGGATTCCTTATTTTTCTAAACTTCAAAACTTTGGCTGAAACCTTTATAAATGAATAAATATAAAGTCTCAAATACAGTGCTGAGTCCAAATAAGTTTCACTGAACATGTTGATAGGCTTAACAGGTTTCAATTCAACATGTTTAGGAAACATTTTCTTCTATTTTCTTGGTAGAGGTGCTGTAGTGAAAGGGCTACCATCCAACATCCATTTAGGATGTCATCATGCCAGCAACGTTGCATGCCGGCCACTCTAGGCATTTCAGGGAAAACTCAATGGTTTTTCCAGATGCTCTAGCAATTTGGGAGGGAAAACCTCTATTGTACCATAGAGTTTTCCCTCCCAAATTGCTAGAGCATCCCAATGTGGGCTGGCAGGTTGGGACCTCCAGGGCGGGAGAACCCCGCCCAGCCCGTGGGGTTGGCAGCCCTAAGGATCTCTGAGGCCCCTCTCCATATTTGCCATTCAGCAGCACTCCATTGTGAGAATCATAAGGATGCCAGAACACTGCCAGTATGAACTTACTATATGGAAATACCTATTAAGGAAGCAAGACTCTTCTCTGAAATATCAGGGTCAAACTAGATGTCATGGTGATCAACATTTTAGAGGAGAATTTAGCCATTTTAAAATTACCACAAGGACCCATTGTGTGATGACAACATGCAATCTTGTCTCTCCCCCCCCCCTGCCCCCAATGCCTTTTAAAGTTCCAAATCAGCCATGGAAACTGATAGAATTAAATAAATGTCTAGGAAGAAGTTTTGTGGGTTCTTTGGAAAGTTTCCAACCCCCCCCCCCTCTTTTGCACTGAAAAAACTGATTAGGGAAGATCTAGACAAGGACCTTGTGCAAGGAAGAATATTACAATTTCAATCTATCTGCACCTATGTTCCTTCAAGATGAATCATCCAAAATAATATCAGGCTAAGCATGCTCAGAAAACAGTGCTGAGAGGTGCTAAGTCTAAACCTCCTCCCCCAATATGCTGCATTAGCAACTAAGGCTTTGATTGATGTTATTTAGCACTAAGGGCATGCCTCCCCCAACCTACCAGACCACAAAAGTTAATGATGGGCTGGTTTGTGAACAGCCCTTCATCTTCAGATGCTTCACAGTGCTTGCCAATCAGACCCACAACCTATACTGCAGGAATTAAATACATTTGCCCACCAAACCAGCCACCTTAGTTAGGACCTTACCAATCTACTTTAATCTTGTCTATCCAAACAAGATTATGCTCCCTAATACAGCATAAAACAGGCACACACACAAAAAAGAATCTCTTACAACCAGTTTGAGACAGCCCCCCCCCCCCCCCCCAATTCCTGCTTGGCCTTCAAAGTGACCAGCTAATCCCATAGTGTAAACAACCTAATGCACACACCTGTTACTATCCAAATACATCCACAAATTCAGACCAAATAACAGGTCATTTTACACTTGTTTCTTGTTTACTGAAAGCAACTCTTACTTTTAGTGCTACTAAATGGGGGAAGGGAAAGAAAACACTCCTTATTCTGACCAAACCCTGAAATGTGCCATTCAAAGCTTTGCTAGACAGGAACTAATCCTATGAAAGATTGTAAACAAGCTTGGAATTAAGTTTCAATAGTGCCATTTCTGCTTTGTATTTCTTATATAGTTTATGAAAAATTCTGTTAAATGGGGAAAAAATAAGCTACTAACCAAACTTGTAAATATTTAATGAGCTTACACACAGGACTTCCCCCCACTGGTAAATAAATTTTTCACACTGAAGATTTCTACCAATTTCAGCTCACTGCTAAGGCAGTTTTTATACATCTCTTTCCTCCTGTGCCGCTTCTTTTTCGTTCGTTCTTTCTTGATTGAATGATGGCAGGAAGTGACTGTAATCAGGATAATATAGTTTGGCAAGCAATAGAAGACCTATTCCAAAATTCAATAGTAAAACTACAAGAAGTAAAATGTCAGTGGTGAAGAAAGAACACAACTCACAGTGATCCAAACAGATTGATGCTGAAGCTGAAATACAAGAAGCGACAGCTGCTTAGAACAGTTTTAATATGTGAGGGAGGGGACGATTACTTGAATGATGTATTTTTAACTGAATCTTACTTTTGTAGAGGCAAATGCCAGCAATTCCAGATATACTGGTGAAGGTCAAGGGGAAAAATCAGTCCCACAAAGGCGGCTTTGTATAAATATAATCTTGCTGGCTTTAGACATGGCTCATGCTGATATGAAAATGTGCAAACATGCCTGAAGATAATTGGGCTGGAACAGATTCTGGCATATTTGTTTTGAGTACAATCCAACGTGCTGGTCTTGACTTTAAAAGCCCTATATGATTTGGGACCAAGATACCTGAAGGACTACCTACTCCTATATGAACCCATCTGTCCTCTACAGTCATCTTTGGAGACCCTGCTTTGGGTGTCCCTGCCTTCTGAGATTAGATAGGTGGCAACCCAGGGGAGGGTCTTCTTGATCATGACACCCAAGCTCTGAAATTCTTTCCATAGGGAGATCAGTATGGCCCTTTCTGTTGCCATCTCCACCAGCAGGAAAAGACTTTCTTGTTTCATTTGGCGAATATTCCCTCAGTGATCCATCCTTCCTGACCGGTGTTTTAATTGTTGTTTTTATGTCTGTGTGTATTTTAACTCTGTTTTTAATTTGTTTTAATGATGTGTGTTGGTAGGGTTGATTTTAGTGGTTTTATATGTGATTTTATTGTGATGTTTTAAATTGTTAGGCCCTTGTGAGGACAGAAATGTGGAATATGCATTTTGTAAATAAATAAATGCAATAAAAGTTCAACTTTTCCCTCTTTCTCCTGCTTGTAAATAATGCAAGTACATAGGCTCCAAGAACAGCAAATGATCTCTTTAACAAAAATTACTCTCAGTGCTTAGAACAAGCATTACCGTATTGTCTTTATAACATTCTTTATCATGAGCAGCTGAGTTGCATAAATAGCAGCCAACTGGCAATTGGGGAGAAATACATTATATTTTGAATCCTAGATTCTGCACAAGCTCCATACTTGGTTTTTTAAAAAAATTTCTCTTTGACAGAAAACAAGTAGGAAGGAGGAGGTCAATTCAGGCCCATAGCCACGGGGGTGGGGGGTGGGCAGGGGGCCCAGCCCCTCCATTAACCCCCCCCTTCCCCCTGTAGGGCCCCTCCATCTAGCCCCTCTGGTCAAGCCAACCCCCTAAGTATTTAAAGTAGGGGACCTCTGCAATTTCATTACCATGAATTTTTCCACTTGTGATGAACATGAAATCCACCCCCCCCCCCAAAAAAAAACAATGACCTTGAATTTTTGATACTTAACTATCAGGCAGACAATACAAGACAAACATTTCTATCAGAGAGGACAGTCCTGATGTTCTTGATAGAACTGCATTATCAACAGAAAGTAGGGTAGAAAATTTAACATTTGATGGAAAATAACAAATACAGACAGAGACAAAAGAAATCAAATCATTTATATATAAATTAAACGATAAAGGGGTCAGCACGTACCCCTAACACACTGTAGGGAAGTTACATTGGAGGCCTTGCAGTTCTAGTTGGTTGGGTGCTGGGGCTCTGTTTTGATTTATGAAGAGCTGTCTTTTCTTTTTCTCTTTTATTATCAGCTAGGAATAAGGCATGTTGTGAGGGAAAATACAATGAGCTCTAGAGAGAGGCTAGAGAGAGGCGAGTGCCACCTTTCTCTGTGTTTAGTGCTGTAGGAATGATCCATTTTTGAAGTAATGAGTGGGGAATGCCTCTTTGAGGAAGGGTGAACCGGAAACGGTAACAAATGCTGGCATTACTGTCAGAGGCTTCCTTTGCATCCACTTTTATGAATTCCAACTTGTTGATGTTCTGAAGCTGTTACAACTGCTGTTTGGAAATAGGAAGGAACTGATATAAAATCATAAGGCACTTTTCTTCAATTGAATCAGCGCAAGCACTAGTGCTTTAACCTGTCCCGCAGGAGCGGGGGTAGGGGGGGCGAAGTTACTGAAGTCTGAAATAAGCTACTGAAGACTGAAACTGACATGCTTACATGGGACTGGATGGACTGGGACTTTGGTTGTTATAATTTATGTTTGACTGTTTATAAATTACTGTGAAAAGTTGGATATAAATATTAGAATAAATAAGTAGTTTGGGCAGGTTGATAACATTGAAGCAACTTTCTTTGTTAGGTTAAGCAGGGTTCTGACAGTGATTGTTTCTCCTCTTTTACACTTGACCTGTAATGCTGCTTGTCATATTTTAATTTTTAAAAAAGCCAAAGTAGACTACAGGAGTCCCCCCCCCCCCCAAAGTCCTTGTATGTTTTCTAAGGTTCAGCACAGGGCAATGGTCCAAGACCAGGTCTACCATTATAGTGGGAAAGGAGTGTGTATACCAGTTCTCCAGAGGCCAAGTCTATCAAATATAGTCAAAAGGAGTGGTAGACCTGTTCTCTGGAGGCCAGATCTGATAATATAGTGGACCGGGGCAGGTAGATCTGTTTTCCAGAGGACACTTCTACCAACAGAGTGGAAAGGGGTGGGTGAAATTTTACATGATTCTGTTTTCTCATGTTTAAATTATACTTAAAATATAGTTTTAAGTATTGTTTAAAAGAATTTATTCTGAGATTTTTATAAGGTTATAGAAGTAATCCTCTAAAAAACTAATTTACATTATAGCAAAATGTAGACTTGCTCACAACTTTAATGCTACTAGCTTTTCCCGCCTCATGGGGTAGAATTCCTGCTCACAACACTGTGGGACTTAGAGGGAACATTGGTCCTGTTCTCCCTAGGCTCCATCTCCAAATCTCCAGAAGTTTTCTAACCTAGATTTGGTAGCCCTACCACCACATCCCCTGTTGGGGGCCATCAGGGACCTGGCAACCCTAGTCTTGCTAGAGCTTTCGATACACAGAGGCTGGTCCCTCCACTTCCTACATCGACGTGCATCTTGGCTTTTATGGTTAAAATGTGTGGATTGATTTCATTGTATATTGTTTTTAATATTCTATGTGGTTTTTAACTTCTTAGTCGCTCTGAGTCGGTTAGGGGAGGGCGGGGTATAAATTTGATAAAATAAAAATACATAAAATAAAAATAAATAGTAAGTCTTCTCCAACTGGGCAAAGATTGGAAAGAAAAAAGTCAAGTGAAGAATCTATGCTCATTGAAATTGTTTCACCTTCTCAGTAAATGACCCTTTCTCATTCTCTGTTAATGAGCAGATAAAGGCTCCAGAGGACAAAACCATTAAGGCAGCTATGGGATTTCACCTCGAACCAATGGAAACAAATATTTGAATCATTTGGGGCTTTACCTTTTGGTGAGCAAACCAACTCAGTTAGTAGATTGAAAACTCTCCAAAGAACCTTGGGGAAGGAAATCTCTTTTTCTAGAGTAGAAGTTAACTCCTCTTAATTAGCCCTATGTCCTATTAGTCAGCCATTAGTAGTGCTCGAGACCCCCACTGAACCACTGACAAAGCAGGGATTTTAAATTCTTGACAAAATACAGAGTTCCTAGGCAACTACCTTTTTTAAAAATCTGGACCTGGGGGTTCTGGAGGTTAAACAGAATTGTTCTTTTTCACTTGAAATTAAGATTATTGTTAAACAACCTACAGAGCAATCCTGAGTTGCATCAACGTTGTGACAGCAGTACCAGTCAGCTCCCTAAGGGGATAGTTACATGGCACTGAACGGGATAAAAGATGCCTAACAGTGCTGTGGGCTGTTGCCAAAGCAGCATTCATGGTGATTCTGTCTCAGCATGGATTTCTGGCATTGTTGCAGGTGAGAGCAGCATGACAGAAAGGGCAGGCCGAGCCAATGGGAGGGCAGGTCATTGCACATCCATGAGACGTCAACCTAGGGCTTTAGCAAATCTGGAAATTACGGAGAATTATAAAGAACTATGGGAACACAGTCTACCTCTTACACTATGTATCAATGGAAATAGAACCAAAGTTGTTAATTTTATGTATTATAGTTTTGATATTGTTTAATAGGTTTTATACTGATATTGTTTTATGTTAAGATTGTTGCACTTTTATGATGCCATCTTTGGCTTGTTAGCCGCCCTGAGCCGACTTGCGGGGAGGGTGGGATACAAATAGAAATAAATGTTGAAGAGGCGGAGTCAAGGCTGCAACACCACCACACAGTGGAGAGGGGCAATCTGGAGGAGGCCCATTCCCCCCTGATGGCTCACCCCCTTAAAAAGACATGTTCCTATAACAAGTCCTCACCAGCCAGGAAGGAGGCAACTCTGGTTACCAGCCTCCAGGTGGGTGCTGAGGTTCTCTCAGAATTACAGCACATCCCCAGAGTCAAAAGATCACTATCCATGGTGGAAAAGGATGCTTCAGAGGCTGTATTGTATGGCCTCATACCTCACAGAGGTCCCTCTCTTCCCCTGTCCCCATCCCCAAATCTCCAGGAGTCTTCCAACGTGAGATGACTGATCTGGGAATTCTGGTGCTCCTGGGGAGGGGAAAGTACAGCGGGGAGAATAGGCATTCATATGAGGGAAGGAGGCCAAGATGCCAGAATGCTTGACCTCCTTCCAGCCTGTATCCCATCCAACAGTTGCAAGCAGTGGGGCCAAGTCAAAACATCCGCTTCCAGCATTGGTGTTGTGCAATGCTAGGTCCATTAATAAGACCTCCGTCTTGCAGGATTTCCTGCTAGAGCAGAATATAGAGCTGGCTTGCGCGACTGAGACCTGGGTGTGAGACGGGGAGACGGTTGCTCTCTCCCAAGTAGCTCCTCCTGGGTTCTCGGTCCTCCACCAATCATGGACTAGCGGACGGGGGGAGGAGTAGTGATGTTCATTCGGGAGGCTTGCTCCTTCCAGGCACTCCTGGCCCCAAGGATCACCGGTGTTGAATGTACCGGTCTGGTGGTTGAGGAGCAAGAGAGTTTGGCTATTTGGCTGGTGTACCGACCACTCTCTGCACTGGCCAATGCCCTGCTGGCCCTTGTGGAGGCCATAGCAGGCTGGGCGTTGAAGCACCCTAGACTTTTGGTCCTGGGTGACTTCAATGTCCATGCCGATGACATGGGCTCTACATTGGCATTGGACCTGGTGTCATCCATGGTGGCACTGGGACTCTCTCAATATGTAACAACTCCCGCCCATCAGGCTGGACACATTCCAGATTTGATCTTTGTGGTGAGAATGACAGTGGACTGTATTACTGCTGATGCAGTGCTGTGGTGGACCACTATACCCCGAAGGCCCGTTTGAATATCCCGTTCCAACCCTGTTTGGGCGGTGGGTGTATTTTAGCTCGCCTACGGAGCCAAATGGACCCTATGTGGTTCCAGACAGCTCTTCGGGATCCTTGGCCCCCTGGCTATTCTCTAGATAAGCTTGTGGAGACCTGGCATAACAGGCTTACCATGGCCATTGATGAGATCGCTCCTAGGCGCCCTCTGCGCCCTCGTACAAAGCTGGCGCCCTGGTATACACTGGGAATACGGCAGATGAAACGGATGCTCAGATGGCTAGAGAGGCAGTGGCGACGAGCCCACGATGAAGTGACAAAAACAGCTTATAGATCATATATGAGAACCTATGAAGTGGCAGTCAGGGCCGCTAAGAAAATCTATCTTATGACCATGATTGCGTTTGTGAGCTTGCAAGTATTTAGGACACTTCGGTCTTTAATTACTCTACTGCAGGGTATACCAAATGCTAGGGAATTGGATGTTGGCTGTGAGGCATTTGCGAGCTTCTTGCAGATAAAGTCCTGTCACTCCGCCATGATCTCCCTGCCACTTTGGAAACAGTGAATGAACTTGAGGCTCCGAGCACGTCTTCTAGTCAAGTTCTGAATTCTTTCACTCCACTCAGTCTGGAGGAAGTTGACAGAATACTCTCCACTGTGCACCCAATCACCTGTAGGTTGGACCCATGCCCCTCTTGACTAATAAATGCTGGCCGAGAGGAACTATGGGTTTCCCTAAGGGAAACTGTCAACAGGTCCCTTCTTGAAGGAACCTTCCCCCAGCCTCTTAAAGAAGTCGTGGTTCCCCCCCTTCTAAAAAAGCCATCTCTGGACCCAGCTAAATTGGCAAATTACCAGCCAGTGTCTAACTTGCCATTCTTAGGCAAGATTATTGAAAGGGCTGTGGCAGTGCAGCTTCAGAGTTTTCTGGATAATGCTTCAGTGCTTAATCCACATCAATCTGCTTTTCGTCCGGGTCACAGGACGGGACGGTTCTGGTTGCCCTCACAGATGACCTCCAGAGGCACCTGGACAGAGCTGGCTCAGCAGTGCTGATGCTGCTAGACCTGTTGGCGGCGTTCAACATGGTCGACCATCAGCTACTGACTTGACACGTCGCCAGTGCTGGGATTCGGGGGTTGGCCTTGAATTTGCGTTCCTCCTTTCTCCAGGGTCAGGGAAAGAGGGTGGTGCTAGGAGACAAACTATCGTGACAACACCCACTTATGTGTGGTATGCTGCAGGGAGTGGTTCTTTCTCCGATGTTATTCAACATCTACATGCACCACCTCACCCAGGTTGCCCAGAAGTAAGGGCTGGGCTGTCACCAGTATGCAGATGACACCCAGCTCTATCTGTTGATGGACTGCCAGTCTGACTCCACCCCAGAAGATCTGTCTGCGGCATTACAAGCTGATGATGTAATGTCAGGTCCAGAAATAATAAAACCTTAGTCCTTCATGACTTCCTTCTTGAGCAAGATATGGACCTGGCTTGTGTGACTGAGACCTGGATGCGCGAAAGGGAGACAGTGAC
Organism: Heteronotia binoei; assembly: GCF_032191835.1. Classification (NCBI taxonomy): domain Eukaryota; kingdom Metazoa; phylum Chordata; class Lepidosauria; order Squamata; family Gekkonidae; genus Heteronotia; species Heteronotia binoei. Next base: position 5,685,323 of record NC_083230.1, read on the forward strand.
TCTCCCAGGTCACACCCCCCCAGGATACTCAGTTTTTCACCAATTACGGACTAGCGGGCGGGGTGGAGGGGTGGCTCTATTCATACTCTTTTTGGGTGCTCCTGTCACCAAAGATTGCTGGCATTGAATGTGTTGGCCTGGCGTGGGACGTTGGGGAGGGATTGGCGGTTTGGCTGGTGCACTGTCTGCTTAACGCACTGGCCAGCGCCTTACCATCCCTGATGGAGGCCATGACAGGCTGGGCATTGGAACACCCAAGGCTTTTGATCTGGGGTGATTTCAATGTCCATGCCGATGACTCGACCTCCGTTCATGGCGACACTGGGACTCTCCCAAGTTGTTACAACACCCACTCACCAGGCGGGGCACATGCTGGATCTGATCTTTGCAACAGGGGTTGTAGTGGACCGGGTTGCTGCAGAAGCAGTGCCATGGTCAGACCACTATGCCCTAAAGGCCTGTGTGGCTGTCTCACCTCAAACTTGTTTAGGCGGTGAGCGTATTTTAGCTCGCCCGCAGAGTCTGATGAATCCTGAGCGGGTCCAAATGGCTCTTTGTGGTCCCTGCCCCCCTGGAAATTCTCTAGATGACTTGGTAGAGTTGTAGCATGATTGACTCTCCAGGACCATTGACAAGATCACACCACGGCGCCCTCTGCACCCTCGTTCTAAGTTTGTACCGTGGTATACCCCAGAGCTGCGGCTGATGAAACGGGGGCTCAGACGGCTAGAGAGGCAGTGATGGCGGACTTGAAACAAAGCAACCACAACATCTCATAGAGAGTTTATGAGGTCCTATGAGATGGCAGTCAGTGTCACAAGCAAAGCTTTCTTTATGGCCAAGATTGCGTTTGTGAAATCATGCCTGGCACAATTATATAGGGTAATTCGATTGCTTACAGTACTGCCACAAGGCAGGCCAAATTGTAGGCAATTGGATATCGGCTGTGAGGCTTTTGTGAATTTTTTCACAGACAAGATCTTGTCCCTTTGTCACAACCTTCCTGCTGCAGTTGAAACAGATGGTGTGGCCTAATATGCTAATGAGTGTGTGACCTAATAGGCTAATATTAGGGGATGTGGTCTAATATGCTACTGAATTCTTGCTGGGCTTTTTCTACAAAAAAGCCCTGGACCTATGCATTTGCCTGGGACGGTGAGCCGTGTGTGTGTGTGTGCGCGTGCGTGCGCCAGATTAGGCTCTCCCCACATGACTTCAAATAGAAAAACAATTATTTGCATTAATTTTGCTGGCTTGAATCATTCTCCCTCAGCAGAGTACTGTCTTTTAAGTTGATAATTATTTATGGCCCGCGAAGGATGTTATAAACATCCATATGGCCCTTGGCAGAAAAAAGGTTCCCCACCCCTGCTATACGGGATATTGTAAATAGATCTCTCTTGGAAGGGCTTTTCCCAACATCTCTTAAAGAGGCAGTGGTCCGCCCTCTCCTGAAAAAGTCCACCTTAGACCCGGCAGAATTGGCACACTACTGACCAGTCTTGAATTTACACTTTTTGGGGAAAATTATTGAGAGGGCAGTAGCGCTACAGTTACAGAGTTTTCTGGAGAATGCTTCCATCCTAGACTCCCACCAGTCCGGCTTTCATGGGACAGACAGTTCTGGTCACCCTAATGGATGCCCTCCAGCAGCATCTGGATCGAGGCGGCTCAGCAGTCCTGATGCTGTTAGACCTATTGGCTGCATTCGATACGATCCACCATCAGCCCATCGCCTTGCCGACGCAGGGATTCAGGGACTAACCTTACAGTAGCTTTCCTCTTTCCTATGTGGTCGGGGACAAAGAGTGTCAATTGGGGGAGAGTCATCCCGAAGACACCTGCTTAATTGCAGTGTGCCTCAGGAGGCGGTTCTGTCCCCATGTGACCCCTTGCCCAGATTGTCCCGAGGTATGGGCTGGGTTGCCATCGGTAAGTTGGTGACACCCAACTCTATCTACTGATGGACGGCCGACCTGATGATGTCCCAAAAAGCCTGGATTAGGCGTTGAAAGCCGTGGCTGGTTGGCTTAAGCTGAGCCAACTGAAGCTGAACTTGACAAAGACAGAGGTCCTTTGCGTGAGTCGCGGCGGCCTGGGCAGGGAAATCCCCCTATCAACTTTTGATGGGGCACCACTGACAATGGCACCCAAGATCAGAAGCTTGGGGGTGCTATTGGAGGCCTCCCTGATGATGGAGGTCCAGATAGCAGCAACTGTGAAATCTGCCTTTTTTCATCTTAGGCAGGCGAAACAGTTGGTTCCTTTCCTTGACCGTGGCAACCTGGCAACAGTGATTCATGCAAAGGTCACCTCAAGATTGGACTACTGTAATGTCCTCTACTTGGGGCTGCCTTTGTCACGAACCCGGAAACTTCAGTAGTGCAGAACGTGGCTGCTTGGCTGCTACTGGGGTGGCCCAAGTGGGAGCACATACAGCCAGCACAGCAGGAACTGCACTGACTACCAATAGTGTACTGGATTCGCTACAAAGTGCTGGTTATAACCTTTAAAGCCCTATATGGCTGAGAACCCACCTACCTGAGGGACCGTATGTCCCCACACATTCCCCAGAGAGTGCTGAGATCTGGATCTCAATATCTCCTAGTGATCCCCAGGCTGAAGGAGGCGAGACTGTCATCCACCAGGGATCGGGTCTTTTCAGTGGCAGCCCCCTCCTGGTGGAATCAATTGCCGGAAGAGGTTAGGGCCTTCCGGGACCACTCTCTTCCAGCAAGCCTTCAGTTGCCTGTAGGAGAATTCCAGAACAGCTGTCGCCCTGAGAATATGAGTAACATCTAATTTGTTAGCACCAACTGTATATTGTTTTTAACTTATATTGTTTAATGGTTTTATTGATTTTATGATTGCAATCATAGTATACTATAATCTGATGTAAGCAGCCCTGAGCCCGCTGCGGCAAGGAGGGTGGGGTATAAATTGAATTAAACATAAAAATTGATGCTTCTCATTGCTTTCTCTCCAGGTAACTGAGGGTATCCCCTGCTTCTGCATCTGAGGGTGACCCCCAGACTGGACAGCCTACTATCAGGCATACCACCAAACATGCATGGTCATTGAATGGGCATTCAGACAGCTGAAGATGCAATTCCAGTGCCTCTACTGCACAGGGGGACATTGAGCTATACAACCCCAGGCAGTGCCAAAGCTGTTTGTGGTGTGTATGATGCTCCACAACATGGCTCTGAGCCAGTGCCTCCCACCACGCTCTCTAGTGTCCAAAGTGGACATTAGAAGATTGCTCTGTTGGTCCTGCACTGGACAAATTAAATCTTGTAATGATTCTTAAAAAAAAAATGCATGCCAGCTAATGACTGGAAAAAGTGTTGAACGCACCGAAGGGCCAGTGTTTGAAAATGCTCTCCTGGAACATTGCTAGATCGAAATTTAAAAGCTTCTCCCCAGAAATTAGAGAATTAATGGCACAGAATGACTTTCTGTTTCTTCAGGAGACCTGGGGTTTAGATAAAATCTTGTTCTCTGGATTTCAGGCTTATTCATTTGGTGCTATTCAATGTGGTGATAAGACCCTTGGGGAGGGGGATAGCCTTAATTTAATATCACTGCCATTAAGCTTCCCACTTCCTAATTTTCCTCCTTGGGCATTAGCTGTTGTTTTTGAGATAGGCTCCTTAGCATTGGTCTTTATAAACGTTTATTTGCCTCTGGAGTGAGTAAAGGAGTCAACTGTTACTCTTTGAGATCAGTTTAATAACTACATATATTATTTGACTTGTAGATAGCCTAAGACATCTTTTTTTATTTTTGCAGATTATTTTAATGCACATACTGGCACTGTCCTAGAAGTCTTTCATTAAGTGTCTCCGGGGATATTAGTGGAGAAAACTGTCAAGCATGAGATCTCAAAATAACCAGTCCTTGAATCTTGAAACAAAGTTTGGTTTATTGATAATCCATGTGGCTCATCCGAGCTGGGAAAAATTGGAACTGATACTTTGTAACAGTAGAATACAGGCTTTAAGATGGCACATCAAAGGTTCTATAAACAATTCTACATTCATGTGTGAAATTCACACGCTAGGTTCCTTATCTATCTTGCGGCTAGCACATCCTGGTTTCAGGCCTGGCTGAGCCTGAGAACAAGTCCCAAGAGGTCTTATCTTCAAAGAGGACATTCCTGCATTTGTTAGTAGAAGTGAAAGAAGAAAGGTGGGGGTTGCTACTTTGATGTGCCTTAGTTTAATTCAGGGTTAGTAACAAATCTATAATCTGAATACTATAACGGAAGATGAATATACAATGCTTGACAGAAACACTTTTACAGATTGTCTAAGGATAACAAAATCAATTTATCTGGTAAACTAATGGCCACATTTATAGGCAATAGAAAGCTGATTATTTTAAATGGTCTTAAGAAGAGGCTGGACCACAGGGATGCCGAAAATAGTCATCTGATACCCATCCAAGACCATAACAAACTGAGAGCAGTAAAATGGAGTTCTGAAAACTATACTTTGTGTAGAACCTTGATGTTCTCACATAAATGTCATGCTCTTGAGATAAATTATTCTAGGATCTTGTGTGCATGATAGCTGCTGTAGAGCATATCTACTCCCTGTGTACTCTACACTGATCTATCAAGATAAGGCCCTGTTGTATACATAAACTAATGTTGTGACTTTGGAATATGGTTGCTGCCCAGCTCATTGGAGCCTTGAAGCCTGGGGACTCAGGAACAATGGGCAGTAGGATCCAAATCCTCGCTGCCCTGCTCCAATCACAGGCCCCCTGTGACCAGAAGGCACCAGAAGTTGGCCTCGCCTAGAGTGCTAGACAGTATAGGGCCAGCCCTGCTAAGAACATGCTTATTAACCCTTTCTTTTAAATACTTTGTAACTTTTGATCCTGATAGAGGCTCTCTGTGCCATATAGACTTCTACTGTCTTGAACACACTATTTTAAAAGGAGCACCAGGAGGAAGGGGAGGGCAGTCAGTTGGCTACTCCCCTGATGGTGCACAAGGCAGCAAACTGTCTCCATAGTAATCTGACTCTGGGAAGTGGGAAACACAGAGGCAAGGCCTCAGAACTTGGAAGGGAAGCTGGGAGTCCTGACCCTCCCAGTGGGCAATTATTACAAAAGTCAGGTGGTGGCAGCAGGAAGGAGAAAAGTCCCTCCAGTTGTTACAAAAGCCCAGGAGGGCAGGGTGAAACAGGGCCTGCAGACTGGAACAGGACTGTTCCACCACAGGTTGGTTTCAGTCTTTAAAACCATTTACATAGAATACACCCCCCCTCTCTCTCTATCAAGTCACAGTCCATAGGGTTTTGAAGGCAAGAGATAATCAGAGGTGCTTTGCCATTGCCTGCTTCTGTGTAGTGATCATGGTATTTGCTGGTGATTTCCTAACCAAATACTGACCATGGCCAACCCTGCTTAGCTTCCAGTGTTCCCTTTAAGCTAAATTAGTGCGAACCAGCTCACAGGTTTTTTAGCCTCCAGCTCACACATTTTTGTCTTAGCTCAGGAAAAATGGCCCCAGAGCAAACTTTATGCAGTAGCTCACAACTTTAATGCCAGTAACTCACAAAATAGAATTTTTGCTCATAAGATTCCACAGCTTAAAAGAAGTTTGCTTTCAAGACAAGATCAGGCTGTCTTGGGCTATCCAGAACAGGGCAATGGCCCCTCTGATTGCCTTTAAACACAGAGTAAAACTTGGTATTTTCTCAGACCTTTTAGTCTCTATTAGTTGTGTCTGCATATGTATAATACTTAAATCATTTACACTCCACCTTTCTCTCTGAGAATCAAGGTGGATCATGTGTGTGTATATCTATATCTATATAATCTTTAAAAACTACTGTGAGGCCCTGATCTGGATTGGGCACATGATGCTGTAGCCCCAGAAGCTCTTTTCCCACACACAATTTCAGGTGGCACTTGAATAAGGCAGTTTTATGTGTAGGGATGGGCAACCAGTTCATGAACTAAAGTTCATCATGAATTTGGGCTGGTTTGTGGTTCATGAAGCCATGTTCATAAACTGAAGAGTTACCCGGAACTTCCACAGATTTTGATGCAGTTTGTGGAGGTTCATGGCAGTTCATGAAGAGCAGAAAGCAAGTGCTTAAATGGCTCAGAGCCATTTCACCCCAGCTTTCTGCTGGCTACAGATTTCCATAGCTAGTAGAAAAGCTTCAAGCAGAAAGTAGGGAATAAAATGCTTCCCAAGTATTCCACCCTTGGATTTCTGCTGGCAGAAACTTTTCCCAGTCAGCAGAAAGTGGGAAGAGAAGGGGGTGCAATGCCTAGGAGGCATTTTACTTTCTGCTTTCTGCTGGCCAGGAAAAGCTGGGGAGGCATTTCGCCACCTACTTAAACCCTTGCTTTCTGCTCACCAAGAAAACCAATAAGAAGCAGAAAGCTCTGAGCCATTTAAACCAAACACCTGAGTGGTAGGGAGTTCCTAGTCTCTCAGCTGTTTGGTTTAAATGGCTTGGAGCCATTTAAACCCCTGCTTTCTGCTTCCTGACACTTTTCTGGGCGAGCAGAAAGCAAGGGTTTAAACTTTAAATGGCTCACAAAACCATATAGGCTGGTTTATTTCATGAACCAACTTCCTGGTTCATATGGGTATGTGGTTCAGTTCATGGTTTGGTCACAAACCAAAGTTCATGTCCATTCCTATTCACATTAGCTGCTACTCTTTACAAAACAGATGGAATCTGGAGAAAGTTGGGATCTGGTGCAACCTTTCTTCATAAAGTTATCTTAAAATTCAGATTTTTTCATAAATGATCAATATGCTTTTACCTTGATAGAAGTCTTAATGTCCCATTTGTAATATCAGTGTGAGATAAATTTAAACGAAGTAGAGCTGGACAGCCTTCAGATACAAGCCTCATTAATTCATCCTGTGTAACAAGGAAAAGTCATAAATAGAATTGGTTTAATTTCATAGAAGTGAATTAATATATGTGTGTGTCAAAGCATTTTTAACATTTTACACTTCAATGCTAAGACATCTTGTAATGTTAAATATTATTACATAGCTAGTTTTGTACAACTTAATTCAGGACATAATGGCTGGGCACAGAGGGTGGCACTCAGGGAGAAAGTCTCACTGCAATACCTGCTGGAATGCGGAGTGCCTCAGGGGGCGGCTTTCTCTCCAATGTTGTTTACCATCTGTATGCACCCACTTGCCCAGTTGGTCCAGAGATTCAGCTGGGTTGTCATCAGAATGCTGATGATACCTAGGTCTATCTGTTGATGGATGGTCAGCCTCACTCAGCCCCAGATAATTTGGACAGGACATTAGGAGCCATGGCTGGTTATAGCAGAGCCAGTTGAGATTAAATCCAAAGAAGGTGGAGGTCTGGTTTCAGACTTGTGGGGAGCTGGATTCAGGAATCCAGCTTCTGACACTTGGCGTGTACCTCTGATGCCAGTGCTGAGAGCAATAGCCTTGGGTGATCTTGGAGGCCTCACTTTCAATGAAAGCCCCCGTCACCATTGTTTCCAGGTCTGCCTTATGAACATATGAACATATGAAGCTGCCTTATACTGAATCAGACCCTTGGTCCATCAAAGTAAGTATTGTCCACTCAGACTGGCAGCGACTCTCCAGGGTCTCAAGCTGAGGTTTTTCACACCTATTTGCCTGGACCCTTTTTTGGAGATGCTGGGGATTGAACCTGGGACCATCTGCTTCCCAAGCAGATGCTCTACCACTGAGCCACCGCCCCTCCCATCTGAGGCAGATCAACGGCAGATCTGCCTTTTATCATCTGAGGCAGATCAGGCAACTTGTTCCCTATCTCTCCTCCTGGGACTTAGCTACAGTGATCCATGCAATGGACACTTCCAGGTTGAATTACTGTAAGTCACACTACATGGGGCTGCCCTTGAACCTGACTCAGAAACTGCAGGTAGTTCAGAATGCGGCGGTGCACTTGCTGACCTTGTCTGTACAGGCACACATTCAAACAGTACTGCACCAACTGCACTAGCTACCAATTGAGTACTGGATGTATTTCAAGGTTATTGTGCTAACCTTTGAAGTACTATGTGGCTTGGGACCAGCATACCTTATATGCCCCAGTCAGTCTTGCACTCTGTAGACAAACATCTACTGGTAGTCTCTGGCCCAAAAGACATCCGCTTAACCTTGGACAGGGTCAGAGCTTTTTCTGCTCTGGCCCTGGCCTGGTGGAACATCCAACTGAAATCAGGGCCCTGAGGAACTTGTTGCAGTTCCACAGGGCCTGTAAAATGGAGCTGTTCTGTCAGGCCTTTGGCTGAGATGGCAGATGTCTCTACCATTCATTCATTCATTCATTCATTCAATTTCTAACCTGCCCTCCCCACAAGTGGGCTTAGGGTGGGTAACAACAAATAACATTAACAATCAGGAAGATATCATAAAATCATTTACAATCTGGTTTAAAACAATTTATTAATAGCATAAGGTAACAATGTCAAATTATATCGTTACAATCCCTAACCCATATGATATTTTTCTAATCCCCCCTCCCTCCTTTACTGGACTTCTGCCGATGTTATATACTTAAGTTCACTTATAAAGGTACCCTTAACCCATCAAAGTTCAATTTTCCCTTTTCCTTGTTTCCATAACTGCGCATATAATGTCCTAGCAGCTGAGAACAAGTACCAAATTAAAGTTCTATCTTCTTTTGGAAATTTTTCCATTTGTAGTCCCAATAAAAATGTCTCTGCTACTTTCTTAAAATCACATCCCAAAATTTGCGATATTTCTTGTTGTATCATCTGCCAAAACTTTTTCGCTTTTCCACAAGTCCACCACGTATGGTAAAAAGAACCTTCATGTTTCTTACATTTCCAACATCTATCCGACATCTTTTTACTCATCTTTGTCAGTTTTTTCGGAGTCATATACCACCTATACATCATCTTGAAACAGTTCTCTTTAATACTCTGACATGTTGATATTTTCATAGAGTTCTTCCAAAGATATTCCCATGTATCCATTTGTATTTCCTTGTTTACATTAATTGCCCATTTAATCATTTGAGATTTTACTACTTCTTCTTCTGTAGACTATTTCAACAATAGTTTATATATTTTCGATATTAATTTTTCATTATCTCCAAGCAGAACCCTTTCCAATTCCGTTTGCTCATGTCTAATTCCAACAGATTTAATATCATTTTCCATCAAGCTTTTTATTTGTTGCATTTGAAACCAGTCATACGTGTTGTTTAACTCTTCTGCAGATTTTAATTCAACTTTATCACCTTGAATCTTTAGCAGTTGGTTATATGACATCCCTCTCTCTTCATCAGATTCAGCTGTTATTTTTATTACTTCTGCTGGCACTATCCAAAGCGGCTTTCTTTCATCACCATATTTCTTATATTTTATCCATGTATTTAGTAAATTAATTCTAATATAATGGTGAGAAAAAAGACCATCCATCTTATTTTTCCCATAGTACATATAAGCGTGCCAGCCAAATTTGTTCCCATGAGCTTCTAACAATAAAAGTTTTTTATTTAACAGCATTATCCAATCCTTTATCCATGTCAAACAAACTGCATCATGGTACAGTCTTAAATCTGGAAGTTGAAAACCTCCCCTCTCCTTAGCATCTGTTAAAATTTTCATCTTACTCCTTGGTTTCTTCCCAGCCCATACAAATTCAGAAATCTTCCTTTGCCATTTGTTAAATTGTTTGCTATCTTTCACAATCGGAATAGTTTGGAACAAATACATTATTCTTGGCAAAATATTCATCTTAATTGCAGCAATCCTACCCAACAAAGACAAATTAAGTCTATTCCATTTCATCATATCTTTGTCCATCTTGCACCATAACTTTTCATAATTGTTTTTATACAAATCGATATTCTTCATAGTTATTTCTAGACCTAAATATTTAACTTTGGGAGTAACTTCACATCCCGTCAAAATCTGCAAATCTTTCTGTCTATTTGGTTGCATATTTTTGCATAAAAATTTCAACTTCTTTTTTTAATATATAGTCCTGCCATTTCTCCGTATTCTTTTATCTTAGCTATCAACAAAGGTATCACTTGGATCGGATTCTCAGTTATGAACACAATGTCATCTGCAAATGCTTTATACTTATAAGAAAATCCTCTAATTTTCAATCCTTCTATCTCTTTATCATCTTGTATTTGCCTTAACAAAATTTCAAGAGTCATTATAAACAACAATGGTGAAAGCGGACATCCTTGTCTTGTACCTTTGCTCACCTTCATTTCTTTTGTAAGGTCTGCATTTATACACAATTTTGCATATTGATCCGTGTATATTGCTTTTGTCTTTCTTATAAAATATTCTCCCAGATTTATTTTTTCCATTACTGCAAACATAAAGTCCCAGTTCAAATTATCAAAGGCTTTTTCTGCATCCACAAAAAATAATGCCGCCTCTTTTTCTGGGTGTTTCTCATAATATTCTACAATATTTACAACAGTTCTTACATTGTCTCTTATTTGCCTTTTAGGGAGAAATCCCGCTTGATCTTCCTTTATAAAGTTAATCAAATATTGCTTAAGTCGTTCTGCCAAGATTCTTGTATAAATCTTATAATCATTATTTAGTAATGAAATTGATCTATAGTTCTTTACATTTGTGACATCTCTATCTTCCTTGGGGATCAACGCAATTAGAGCTTCTTTCCAAGTAATTTCCCCTTTTATTCTTATCGTATTCAACAATTTTTGCAATGTTGGTACTATCTCATCTTTAAGAGTGTTATAAAATTTAGTTGTATATCCATCCGGCCCAGGAGCCTTGCCTATTTTCATTACATTTATTGCTTCTTCAATTTCAATTTTTTCTATTGGGTCATTCAAAATCTTTTTCATATACTCAGTCAGGGGTGCTATCTTAATATTTCGTAGATACTCTTCCATTTTTTCTTTTTTGATTTTCACACCTTTAAATAAATTTGCATAATATTTAAAAAATTCTCTTTTAATTCCTTCTTGATCCACTATCTCTTTTCCATTTGTCACAATTTTGTTAATGATTTTATTTTCTTTCTTTTTCTTCAGTTGCCAGGCTAAATACTTCCCAGGTTTGTTCGCACCTTCAAACAATTTCTGTTGCAAACTTTTAAAGTTCCATTCAAGTTCTTTATTCAACAAATGTCTTACTTGGGATTGTAGTATTGTAATTTCCCTTATTAATTTCTTTTTCCCTGGTCTTTTTCTTAGTTCCCCTTCTTTTTTCTTTATTTCATTTTGTATATCTAACATCTGCTTTTCTTTGGCCCTTTTATCTTTATTATTCAATGTGATTAATAAAATTATTTACAATCTGAGTTAATTTAAAAATCAGTTAAATACTAAGGAAAATATTAGGATGGCACCATAAATTTATTTATATACAATTCCACAGCTAAGCTATATAAAACTGTGTGTGCTCAAGATTGGTAATCCTGTGGGCACAAAGTGAGAACATTTTCAGCAGAGAGGCCAGATGTTTCCTTGTCCACCACCTCAGCTAAAGGCCTGACAGAACAGCTCCATTTTGCAGGCATTGTAGAAATGCATCAAGCTCCGCAGAAGCCTGATCTCCAATGGTAACTTGTTCCACCAGGTACAGGCAAGGACAGAAAATGCCCTGGCCCGGGTTGAGGCTAAGCGGACTTTCTTTGGATCAAAGACAACCAGTAGATGCTGATCACTGGAGCGCAAAGCTCTCAGTGGGGTGTATGGGGGGAGGTAGTCCCTTAGATATGCTGGTCCCAGGCCACTCAGGGCTTTAAAAGTCTGTTCCAATTCCTTGAACTAGATCTACCTCCCTTGACCATAGTAAACCTACGGATGCTTAATATCCTGCTAACGTCTAACAGGAGGTTTATTGGACTGCTCCGAGCAATGTATGTTTCTTTGCTGCCATTTTGTTTTATTTTATTGGTTTTTAATTATATATTTATTAGGAGTAAAGCTGTCAAGCCCCGATATTCCCAATAATGAAGTCCTTTGTTGCTTTTAAATAAACTTGTTTATTCAGGAATTCAAAGGTGCTCCACTTAACAAAGTCAGTGGAGTTACTGAGATACAATAGCTTACATGCTTGCTATATAAAGTATCATAAAACGTTACTAAAGGTGCTTCATTTGAATCTTTCCTACTACAAAAGCATTCTCACACTATACTGTGAAAAGATAAGCGAGCCTGTGAATTTGGGGAATATATCCTTGATACACAGTAGGCCCTTTCGGTATCATAAACATTCTGCTGCCAGATGGTAGTGCCTATGTGTCTCCTAAGCTGTAAATAATAGAGACTGGTCAGGGCCATGGGCCTGCTATGGTTAGCCAAAATAACGGGGATTGACAAAAGCCCATTGTGAAGAAGAATACAACAAGTTCTAGAAGGAGACTCTGGACAAGTGCTCCGCCCACCCTTGCTGTCTTCCCACCATTCCAAGTGAAGGCATTTACTCCCCCCACCTCAAAGGGAGCTGATCTCTGCCATCTGGAGAGCAGTTGTAATTCTGAGTGATCTCCAGCTATTACCTGGAGATTGGCAACAGTGGTTCCCCAGGAGGAAATGGCATTGTACCTGTCTGATGTCCCATCCCTTCTCAAACCCCACCCTCTCCAGGCCCCACATTTTAAATCTCTAGGAATTTCCTAACTTGGAGTTGGCAACCCTATCTCCTTTCCGTTATCTGCCCCTCTGACTTCAGCTTTCCATTGCCTCCCCTCTACTTGCAGCCTCTACATGGGAAAGGGATGGGCTTTCTCCACAGTGTGTGGGAGGGAACCAAGGCAGCTTACATCAATCCTATGAGGCATCTTAGACTGGAAGTCTGTGACTGGTCCAAAATCATCCAGTCAGCTTCCATAGCAAGAACCTGTGTCTGGCAGACCGCATTCTGAAACTGTAACTCCTATGCCCTCTTCAAATTCCACCACAGAATCTCCAGAGATTTCCCACCAACCTGGAAAGGTATCACTAAAGGTCTCTGGGTGAGTGCCCCCCTACCCTTGCTGACTTCCCACCCACCCAGGGAAGGCATTCACTCTCCCCCACCTTAAGGGGAGCTGATCTCTGCCATCTGGACTCCAGACAACAGATCTCTCTCCCCATCCTGGAAAAATAACTGATTTGGAGGGTGGACTGTATGGCATTATATTCCCCTGAGGTCTCTCCCTTCCCTGACAAAAGCAGCCTGGGTTGCCTATTAACAGCCTCTGGCTAGCACTTCCCGGGGAGCAGCCACAGGCTCTAAGGAAACACTCTCAGTGTTGCCTGGCATCCCTGGCTATTTCTGTGGCCTTTGGAGGCTGTGTGTGTTGGGGGGCCTTTTGTGAGGCCACATAAGCTCTGCAGCCCTTTTTGAGGCCAGTTGACAGGACACAGAGAAGAGTTGGAGATGTGGCTGTCTCTGAGGTAAGACTGCTTTTGGCAATTTGTTAAACATTCCCAGGCCTGCAGTAGGTGGGAGCAGAGGAGTCAGCCAGTAGGAGGCCAGAGAGTGATTGACATGTGATGGGCCAATAGTGTGTTCCTGCAGTAACTGCCAGAACTAAGGTTGGTTGATTCAGCTTTGCTGGCTAGTAACGGCCACTTGGGCAGGAGAGAGAAGTAGACTTAACCAATGGCATGCAGGTACTCTTGACTGATAGTCTGACAGGCCAAAAGCTGATACTCCACAGTCCTACCGATCCCCAACCAATTAGGATGGTCAGATTTGCCACTATGACAGAATTATTACTATATATGATTGTATTTTATGTTGTTAGCTGCTGTCAAGCATCGACATTTCCCAATAATCAGTCTTTTGTTATTGAATCAAAAGTTGCTTTATTGTAGAAACTCCATAGCTTTGCCAAGGACAGATTCCTTGGAAGTAATGGCATGCACAGACTTACATAGTTACTTTATAGGACAGCTTCAAAGGATAACATACAGATGCAATTTGAGTCACGGGTTCAAATATGCATGCTTGACATACTGCCCCCCCTACAAAGTATCTCTTTTATTACTAAGGAATGTAAGTTAATAGAAACATCTCCCTTTCTCACACTTTCTCTGTGAGCAGATAAAACCTGTCTGTGTGAATCTGGGGGAGAGGCACATCGCACTGTTACCAGTCAGGCTAACCTAAACATCCTTGAGCCAGATGGATTTATTATTGTCCTTAGGTTGTAAAAGAGGGGGGAGCAGGAGAGCTTGGTATCCTGTTCTTTGTCTGAGGAACCATAATGTGCTCAGAAATATGCATGCTTGACATACTGCCCCCCCTAAAACTCTCATCAGGGTTTGGTGGGATGTTTAGCATAGAATTTCTTAATTAATTCTGGTGCTTTTACGTTTGAGCGCTCGACCCACTCATCGTGTGCTACAGAAAAGTGTTTCCATCTAATCAGAATATACAATACACCCTGCTTCAGTTTTGCATCTAGAATCTCTTTTACTTCATGATGATTCTGATCACCAACTGGGATAGGTTCTGGAACTTGGGGTCAAGGGTGCCAAGGCGTAGCTCCAGGGTCCCTCAGGAGTAAACTGCAATGAAAGATGGGGTGTATCTTACTAAACATCTTTGGTAAATCAAGCTCTACTAACACTTTATTGATTAAACATTTAATACGGAATGGTCCCAAAAACTTGTAGGCCAGTTTTTTAGAAGGTTGCGGTAATGGTAAGTTCTTGGTTGATAGAAATACTTTCTCGCCCAGCTTAAAGTTCCATGCTGGTGTATGGCTCTTATCATAATGTTTTTTGTACGTTTCGTTTGTCATTTTCAGGTTCTCTTGGATATTATTCCACATTTTCCCTATCTTTCCCCACCATTGTTCAAAAGATGAAGGTATTTTGGGCAGTTCCCCTCCCGACAGGAGGGGGAAAGGCTTTCCTTCATAACCATTCACTACCCAAAAAGAAGTCTTTGTGGAACTATGCACACTGTTATTATATCCATACTCAGCAAAGGGGAGGAGGTCGGCCCAATTTGCTTGTTGGTAATTCACAAAGCATCTTAAATATTGTTCTAATAAAGCAATATTAAATAATCACCCTTTCCATCTGTCCATCCGTCTGGGGATGGTACGCAGAGCTCTACCCCTGTTCAATTCCAGTTAGTTTACAAAACTCCCACCTGAAAGTGGCAACGAACTGTGAGCTCTGGTCACTAATTAGTTTATCCGAGAACGAGTGTAATTTCACCATGTGTTGAAAAAATAACCGTGCCAATTTTTTAGCCATTGGTATCTGCGTACATGGGATAAAATGAGCTTGTTTAGAAAAGGTGTCCACTACTACTAGTATTATGGTTTTTCCCTGTGAGGGAGGTAGTTCCACGATAAAATCCAGTGAGACCACCGACCAGGGTCTGGTAGCTGTTTCTAAAGGTTGTAATAATCCGGGAGGTCCCCCCCCCTTCTTTTTGCCATTATAGATATTGGGCAAGAGGCAACATAGTTTGAAATATCTCTTTTCATGAACGGCCACCAAAATTGTCTATTTACTAAGTGCAGGGTTTTAACGTAGCCGAAGTGCCCTGAGATTTTGCTGTCGTGACAAAATTGGAGCACTTCTTTTCTGAGACTTTCTGGCATGTACAGCTTACCGTCCTTATACCAGAATCCTCCTTCATCCTTCACCACTCCTTCGGGTCTAGCCTCCCCTTCATTCTCTACTTCATTGATTAGTTTATCTCCCCCCCCCATCTTTCTGCTAATTTCTCGCGCTTCGCCTTCAAGTGCGTAGTTACAGTCCCCCCAGCTGACTTGGAGAAATGATGCAGTTGATTACCTCCTCCCTTTGGCTGTTGTGCTGAGGGAGTCTCGACAAGGCATCAGCTAGGAAGTTCTTCGATCCCGGGATATGTTTCAACGTAAAATCGAATTTGGCAAAAAAACCCGCCCACTGGATCTGTTTCTCAGTTTCCCACACCCAGTAAGGTTTCCAAGTTTTTAGTGCAAAAGTCACTGCAAAAGCCTCTTTGTCCCATACTGACCAGTTCCTCTGTTCATGGGAGAATTTCTTGGAAATCTAAGCACAGGGTTTCAGGGCCCCCTCCTCAGTGGGTTGCATCTGAATTGCCCCCACAGCGACGTTGCTGGCATCGCATTGAACCACAAAGGGTTTTCGTTCATTGGGGTGGATAAGGATGGTTTCACTAGTAAACAATCTTTTAAGTTTATTGAACGCTTCTTGGAATTGGGCGGTCCATTCTAATTTTGCCCCAGGTCATTTGGCCTCTGGACCTTTCCCTTTTGTTTTCAGGAGGTCTGTTAATGGAAGCATGGTGTGGGCAAATCCCTGTATAAAATTACGATAAAAATTTGCAAATCCAATGAAGGATTGAAGCTGTCTACGTGTCCTCGGGGGTTCCCACTCTACTACTGCCTGTATTTTGGCTGGGTCCATGGCTAACTTTTTCCCGGATACTCGGTAGCCTAGGTAATCCAATTCCGTCTTATGGAATTCACATTTGGATAGTTTGGCATACAGTTGGTTGTTATAGAGGGTTTTTAGAACTTCTCTAACCAATCTCACGTGAGATGGTAGATCTTCCGAATAGATAATGATATCATCCAGGAACACCACTACTCCTTTATACAAGTACTTTCATAGTACTTCATTTATGAAGTTCATGAAAACTCCTGGGGCCCCTCGTAATCTGAAAGGCATGACTAAATATTCAAACTGTCCCATTGGTGTGTTAAATGCCGTCTTTCATTCATCTCTCTCTTTTATGCGTACCCAGAAGTAAGAATCTCGTGAGTCCAATTTCATGAAAATTTTTCTTTCTGATACAGAACTGAGTAAGTCTTTTATTAGGGATATGGGGTACGCATTGGAGGTTGAAATCGCATTAATCCCCCTAAAATTCATGCAAAGTCTAATCCTTTCTTCTTTTTGAAAAGTACTGAGGCAGCATGGGGGGCCGTGACTGGTCTTATGAACCCACGCTTCACATTTTTGTCCAGGAATTTGCATAGTTCTGCTTTTTCAATCCACCCCATAGAGTAAAGTTTGGCTCTCGGGAGGTCCTGCCCAGGGATTAGTTCAATCGCACAGTCAGTACCTCTATGGGATGGGCGCTCATTGGTTTCTTCTTCGCTAAACACCTGTTTTAGGTCTCTATACTCCTTAGGGATTGATTTTACTTCTTCTATGATCAGACACAGTTTTTCGTTTACCGGGAGTGGCTCCAGACCCCAATCCAGGTTCCAGTGGTGGTGCTCACACCTCCTGTCTCTAAAATCTATTATTTGATCTCCCCACCTTATGTTGGGTTCGTGCTTTGCTAACCAACCGACCCCCAAAACAATGCCAAAGGATGATGATAGGGCTATTACAAATAATTCAGTGTCCCAGTGGTCTTCTATTCCCATTGGTACAGCTTGGGTTTGTTCAGTACTGTTCCATCCATTTGCTCAAACTGTATGGGGTGCGGTAGTGAACTCTTAGAGAGTCCCAGTGCTTCCACCAACTTGGGTGTGATTATGTCTCTAATGCACCCTGAATTGAGCAAGGCTCGAGCATCTATAAAACGTTTCAGGCTGGGGTTTAAGAAAGTCAATGGGATGAAAAACAAAGTTCCCGTTATTCTCACCCGCAACAGCGCCGTTAATTCCGCGACCTGCTGCTTGGCACCTCTCAGTGCAGGTTGTCCCTGTTTCCCACTGGTTCGTTCTCAAAGTCGTCTTCTCCCATCTCATCCACCACGATAATCTCCTCCTCTCGCCGCTGACGGAAAGCTCCTTTTCGCAGATTCTTTCGCTTGTCCTTTTGTCTTCTTTGCCTTGGGTGAGCTGGCCTTCGGGGTGAGGAGGGAGCCTCATGGTCGTTCCGGGCAATCGGCCGCCAGGTGGTTTTGGTCACCACATCGAAAGCAGCATCGGGGGGGGGGTAGCTGGTTTGGTAGCTCCCCCAGTCAGGCTCGCTTTCTTCCCTTCAGGTTTTGCCCCCGACCGAGACTCACGTCCCCCCTTGCTCCCTTGCTGCTGTTGATGCTGGAGAGTCATTCGCTTCATGTTAGTTTCAACTTCACCTGCCAGTTGTACCCACCCAACCGTGATAGGGCTGGTTTGCTGAAGGGCTCGATCCAGTACACTCATGTTTAGGCCTCGCTGGAATTGCTCTATCTTCATTTGCTCACTCCACTCTCTTACTTTTGCCATATTGGCTCTAAATTCGGCTGTGTATTCTCTTACCGTTTTGGACCCTTGTTGTAGGTCTCTCAATGCGGTGAGGGCTCATTTTTCTTGCAGAAGGTTCTCATACTGGGTCAGTATGGCTCTCAGGAATGCCGCCACATTGTCCAACTCGGGGCTTCTGGTCTCGTACAGGCTCACGTACCACCATTTGGCTGCCCCTTTCAGCTTCAACCCCAAATAGTCTACTCTGCTGAACTCGTTGGGGAAGGTGTTCCCCCAGTAATACATGAAGCTATTCGCTTGTATTGAAAAATACTCCACCTCTTCGGGGTTCCTGTCAAGGGGAGCATCCAGGTCTCAGCCCCTCTCGTAGTCGCGTGGTAACAGTGGTGGTGGCTGAGGTTGTTGCACAACTGGGGGTGGCAGGGGAGGAAGCGGTTCTCCTCTTGGACCCGGTGGTTGCAGTGCTCTTTCCAACTGCCTTCTCACCTCTTGGACCATGAGGGTAGCATTGGTTTGCATTTCATCTCGCAGCCCCTTGACCATCTCTGCCATCTCAAAACTCATTGTTTGGAGGAAATCCCGGGTGTTGGGGTTTTGCTCTTCCTCTTCCTCTGGGTCCAGGTCAGGACATGGCCGGTCTCTGTTGTCCCGTCAATCTCCCCCGTTCGCCTCCAAAGTGCCCTGATCACTATCCTCTCCCATTCTTGACCATGCGGAGGGTAGTGCTAGGATCGCTTCTCTCCAAGCTGGTGCTCTGTCCATTAGGGTGGTGGACTTTCGAGGGACTCACACTTTGGGAGTGATGAACAGCTGCTGGATATGTAGGGGAGATCCTCTCCCTGCTGCTCTCCTAGCGTCAAGGATATGCCACAGAGGAGTTTGCAGGTTGGCACCTTCTCGCTCTTTGTCTAGCGGCCTCTTTAAGGTGTTTGGAACGTCTCCATTGTCTGGAGCTCTCTCCGCCATATGGTCAGAAAGTTGCCAGTTCGGCTACATCCCTCAGTAGGTTTGCTTTCAAAATGTCAAGCATCGATATTTTGTTATTGAATCAAAAGTTGCTTTATTGTAGAAACTCCATAGCTTTGTCAAGGACAGATTCCTTGGAAGTAATGACGTGTACAGACTTACATAGTTACTTTATAGGACAGCTTCAAAGGATAACATACAGATGGGTTCAAAAGTTACTACAAAGTATCTCTTTTATTACTAAGGAATGTAAGTTAATAGAAACATCTCCCTTTCTCACACTTTCTCTGCGAGTAGATAAGACCTGTCTGTGTGAATCTGGGGGAGAGGCACATCGCACTGTTACCAGCCAGGCTAACCTACATCCTTGAGCCAGATGGATTTATTATTGCCCTTAGGTTGTAAAAGAGGGGGGAGCAGGAGAGCTTGGTATCCTGTTCTTTGTCTGAGGAACCATAACGTGCTCAGAAATATGCATGCTTGACAGCTGCCCTGAGCCCACCATGGGATAGGGTGGGATATAACTGCAATAAATGTATGAATATAAACAAATCCCAGGAGCCAGATTGGCATGTCACCAAGAAATTTCATTGTAGCAGCAATAATTAGAAAATTTCTTATATTTCTAGTAGCAGCAATAATTAGAAAATATTGTCATACATAACACTGAAATAGAAGTCTGGCTCCTAAACATTGGGACTGGCTTCTGTTTGTGTGTGTTAACTGCCATCAAGTCACTTCAAAACTATGGCTACCATATGAATTTACCTCCACAGCTTTGCTCAAGTCTCGCAAATTGGGAGCTGTGGCTTCCAATCCATCTCATGTTGAGTCAATCCATCTCATTTTGAGTCTCCTCTTTTCTTGCTGCCTTCAACTTTTCCTAGAATTATTATCTTTTCCAGTGACCCTTGTCTTCTCAAAATGGGACCAAAGTATGATAGTCTCAGTTTAGTTATTTTAGCTTCTAGGGATAGTTCAGGCTTGATTTGATCTAGAACCCACTTATTTGTCTTTTTGGTGGTCCACAGTATTATAAAACTCTCCACCAACACTGCATTTAAAATGAATCAACTTTCTTCCAGTCTGCTTTCTTCATTGTCCAATTCTCAAACTTTCGCATCCCATACATAGTAATATGGACTATGTTGATATTGGTCGCCACCAATGAAACAGGGGTTGCACTTACCTGTAACCTTTGTTCACCGAGTAGTCTTCTGTGCAGGTACACATGTGTGCCTGTACAGAAGCCATGAAGATTAACATATCCTTACACTAAAGAATATTTTCTAGCTCCTTCATGACTGCCCTTCTCAATCTCAATTTCCTTCTGATTTTTTGGTTGCAGTCTCCCTTTGAGTTGATAATGGAGTCAAGAAATAGAAAAATAACTATTTCAATTTTTTCATCATTGACCTTAAAGTTGTGTTATTCTCCAGTAACCATTACTTTTTTCTTGATGTTGAACTGTAAACCTTCTTTGGCACTTTTTGCTTTAAACTTTAACATCAGTCATATCAAGAGGATGGTGCAGAATTGTTTTCTGTTGCCCCAGAAGGTTGGACCAGAACCAACTGGTTGAAATTAAATCAAGAGTTTTTGGCTGAACATTAGGAAGAACTTCCTGACAGAGCAATTCCTCAATGGAACAGGCTTCCTCAGGATGTGGTGGGCTCTCCTACTTTGGAGGTTTTTAAACAGGCTGGACAGCCATCTGACAGCAAAGCTGATTCTATAAACTTAGGCAGTTCACAAGAGGGAGGGTGGGAAGGGTTGCATCAGTGCTCAATTCTCATGGCCCTTTCTTACATGCCCAGCGGGAGTCTGTTCGCTACTTTGGGGTCAGAAAGCAATTTTTCTCCAGTCCAGTTTGGCCAGAAATCCTGGAGTTGTTGTTTTGCATCTTCTGGGCATGGAACTGGAGGTGTAGGGAGGAGGTATCTGTGAATTTCCTGCATTGTGCAGGGGGTTGGATTAAATTACCCTGGAGGTCCCTTCCAAGTCTATGATTCTATTATTCTAAGTCTTCACTATTTTCTACCAGTAATGTGGTTTCATCCACATATCTCAAATTCTTAAATGTTCTTTCCGCCAATTTTCACTCCACCTTCATCTAATTCAGCTTTCCTTATATGTTCTGCATACAGTTGAGTCAGAAAATGAATACCTCTACATCTATCACAATATGCTGCCACTGAATGAATGACATCCAAGGGCATCAGTGTTTCTATGGATAAAAAAATGAGAGCACAGAACGAAAGACACAGGTTAAGCAAGAGGGATTTTCACAGAGGCTGGCAAGCAGCATAGCTCATCTCACCTCGTCCTGGATGGCAATGATCCAGCCATCTTGAAGCAACGGAGATACATGGCACAATGGGGCAGATTTCTGTGTTTGCATTGCTATATAACTGTTGCATTTAGGAAACGTTTCATTTCCAGAGTTCAATATGAGTTAATTAATACTTTTGACTAGTCTCAAGTAGTTGGCCTCAATAATCTACTATTAATATATGGCTATGAAGACTGAGGTTACAGTAATCATCTTAATTTTCTATTTCTTTATCTTTTTCTCATTCGTCTCAAAAAAATAAGCATTCCTTTTTAAAGCCCATATTGCCAAATGCACAGAAAATGACTGCATATTTTATTTCCCTACTGCACAAAATGTGTCCTACTGCACTTTAGACCCTGCCTAGAAAATCAATCCCACAGCAATGCCAGATCTGCTGCACTGTGGGCAACTGACTGCTTGTCTCTGCTTTGCAAGCGCAGACAAATTCCTGGCTATGCTTGAAAGCTCTCCTATTGCCATCAAAGGGTGGTAAATGTGAAGGGCGTGTGACTTTGTTTGCGATCTATTTCTGTCACAACGCTCCCATTTGACTCCCAGTGATTTTGTCTGTTTTTCCATATGTTTCTGACACTGTTTGATTTCTCATTCCATTAATAATCTCTCCAGAGATGTTTAGCTGATTGCGCCAGCATCCTTGTTCTCAGCCTTTAGATAATGCAGTCTGGGTTCTTTGTGCAAAAGTGTGGAATTGTGCCCATTACTTTTTTCAAAACTAGTTATTTCCAAAAGCCATTCTCTTCAGATGTGGAAATTGCAAACTTACTCATAAAAATGGCAGCCCAGTCTCAAGGTGAGAGGTGGCCCTTTTGCCAGTGCCTAGCTAACAAGAAACACTGTGTGTATTTTCCATGGCGCACAGACAGGAGCAGAGGGCTTTTGTGCCGGGAATCCCTGTCTGGACATGGGCGCAGAAGCTTTGAGTCTGAGAATTTCTATGTTCATCTAAGTTAAAATGGGTTCAGGAGCTGTGCAGTTAGAATACACATTACAACATGTGGCTTATTTTTAATTGTCTGCCACTCTGTCAAAGTATGTATGCTCTCCCTGGATTCTCTAAGCATTCCATTTCACCTTCTCCCTTATTTCAATAAAGCTTCAATTGCTTGGTGTAAAGTGGGATACCTTAGCCAGGTAACTCACAACAGAGAGGGGTGTGTGCACATGCATGTGCAACATGGAGAATAAATTGTGTGTCTGCCCATGTTCTACTAGTTAAACCCCACATATGGTAGACTGCTGGCAATGCTACTCAGCACACTCAGTATGCTTGCATCCTGTTTTAGCTAGCCAAAAAAGGGAGGGAATTGAAGGGAATGGGGGTTTGGTGCTTTCTCACCCTTACATCTTCATTGCAATTACAATGAGTCAGACTTCATGTAATGAGTTCCAATAGTCCCTCACTTTTGAGAGAGTTAATTTTAAAACACAAAACTATCTACCAGTCCTTCATTTTTAAACCTGGAAAAGTTATCTATTTTCTTTCTGGGCTAACTAAGTGTGGCAGTAGCTGACAGTTCTTTGTGTCCACACCATACAGAAAAGGGTGGGCTCCTGATTTCAAAAGCAAAGGGAGGTAGTACCGGATTAGACTGGTGAAAATTGCACATCCCCATTTGCTAATGGAAAATTTAGCCTTATCCTACCCATTGTACCTTTTATCAAAGAAATAACTAGGGAAAATGCCAGTCATTCTGATGGGCTGTACTGAGGAATCCATTCTGTGCCTACTCCACCCCAGATGTATCTTGTTCCATCAGCAGTAGTGATATTATTGTAGCTAGTGCAGCTACAGAAGCAAATAAACATCAGTTTTGGAGACTAGCATTCCTTCCGCCTCGCCTGCAATGATTGTATAGCAGTTAATGAATAAAATGAGACAGCAGAATGACCCTCAAAATGAACACCAAAATATATATTGTGAATCCACAAAAGAACACATATGACAACTTGATTTACACTCTGTTTTGTACAATTTTGTCCTTATCATACATCACATTTTCTTTTACCATTATTTTCAAGCATTATAATATATGACCTGTTTGTGTGTGATGGGATTGTACTTGTCATTGTTCACTCTCTATCTGACAGTCTACAGTGGCAGATGCATTGGATTTGTTGGCTGTTTCACTGCTGCTGCCCTGAGATAAATTAGGTGTGATTATTTCTCCATCCTTGCTTTATGGCAGCAGCACTATTTTAATTACTTTTTGTTTACTTTGTTTATAGTCTACCTTTCTCACTAAAAAGACTCAAGGCGGATTTCAAAATGTAAACATCAATTAAAACCACTATAGATCTACCAATTAAAACATTTGTTTTGGAACAGAGTGGAACTTGAAAGCTTTTAAGGTAAAGCTGTTTGATTGTAAACTATAAAGTGTGATAGTTTTCAAACTATATTCTTCCTTATATTTGTAGGCATGACATGCCGGATCACATATTCCCCTTTTAAATAACAGACTTCCAACTTTTCTGTACAAAGTGGAATTTAAACTCAGTTTTGCTAACTTTTTATTCTGCTTAAGGCTTCTCTGATTTATAATGTTAGTACTTACATTTAATCCGTGGCATTTGGAGACATTTAATTCTTGCAAATTTCTGCACTGACCTACAATAAACAACAATAACAAATGAAAAGAAAGCTAGACTTACTTGAAAAACACAAGGTGGTATCAAGCTCAAACTGGTAATGTTATTGAAAAGGATAATATAAAAAACACTTTTTGAAATGGCATAAGAGTCTGGTTTAGGCTAAAATAAATAAAATAAAATAAAAAATACATTAAAAAGCAAGTTATCTCTTAAGGATAGATACAGAATGTGAAAATATAACTGAAGGCTGTGACAGTGGGTTGCAATGCACAATGTGTCTTAGTGCATTCTGCTTATGCCAGCAGCAACACAATTGGTACAGAAACACATGCTTTAATATAGTTTTGAACAAAATAACAATGTTCATGTGAAACAATAGAATGTACAACGGATGGTTCATGTGATTTCATTTAATTTGGTTTCATAATGGTATCAAAATAAATACCGTGTTTTGACTTGAGTATGCAAAAAAGGCAGTGAGGGCACAACTGCTTTCACTTAGTGCAAGTAGATACTGTTATTTTCAGTTAGTAATGGTGTGTTTCCCTATTAAGGAAAGATATCAGCTTGTCACTTCACATAAACTACAGTCCAATGTCACATAAATGCCCTACATTGACCTGACACAGGCATCCTCAAGGATAAATTGAATATTTGTTCATATGATGCAGAGCTCTCACTAAATTAAAAAAAAAAAAGTTTACTTCTTCAGATGTAACAATCCACTTCTTTCAAATATTTAGTGCATTGCCATACATTTCCAATATGGTATCACATTATGTACAATTGTATCTGGGACAACTGAGGGTTCATCCTGCCCTGCCTACTGATAACAACAGCATCTGTCTCCAGGCAAGGTGCTTGCCCAATGGTGCTTATTCTCTATCAGTCAGGGGTTAAAAAGAGAAGGAAGAAAATGAATTTAAGAAGGTGAGCCAACAAGAACTCAAGATTCCTAGGACAGGGGTGTCAAACACAATGCCTGCAAGATGGGTTCACCCCCTGCAGGGCCTCAGTCAGGCCGATGAGCAACTGTCTCTTCGCGGCTTCCTACTTCGTGTTCCTCCTTCCTGTTTCCAGCATCAGAGTTGGCTTTTGTCCAGTCCCTCCTATTTCGTGCTTTGCAGAGGAGAGAAGGAAAGCCAAGCCTCCCTTCCCTCAATTGGCTGAGGGCTCCTCCTCCTCCTCTGGGGAGGGAGGGGGAAGGAAAGAGCTACAGAGAGAGTCCCATAGCACTTTTAAGAAGACAAGAAACAACATTTTATTTCAGGTATAGCTTTCCTGTACACTTTTTTAAAGAGAGAGAGAAAAAAGAAGACCAACAATGTTTTATTCCAGGTAGAAGCTTTTGTGTGCCTGCACACTTTTTCAGAAAGGGAGGGAAGGAGAGAGGAGTCCCATGGCTTTGGAGAGATCCCTCTTCCCAGTTCTAACAGATTGGGAGGGGGAAGAAATTTAAGAGTATAGCTTTCATTCTTAATTAGTGGAAGGGAGCAAGAGTCCAGTAGCCCCGTAATGAATAACAAGATTTGTGGCAGGGCAGGAACTTTCATGAATTACTGCTTACTTCTAGATACAGCTAGAATGTGAGTCCATCTGTCCTTACATCTTGGAGAGTGAAGTGATGTCAAACACCAAATGACAATTCCAGGCATTGGTAGTGAAAGAAGAAACCTAGATCTCAGTTCAGTCCAGGAGTATGCATTGTCTTGAGCTTTATTATCAGTTGCAATTCAGCAGTCTCTCTAATCTCCCTTTGAAATTTCTTTGTAAGAGAACTACTACTCTTAGGGCAGCAACCGAATGTCCTGGAAGGTTAAAATATCCCCACCCTGGTTTTTGAATGTTGTGGTTTCTAATAGCAGTAAAAAAACTAAGAGTCCAGTAGCACCTTAAAATTTAACAAAATTTGTGGTAGGTTATGTGCTTTCATGAGTCACTGCTTCCTTGTGCAGGCTTATTTCTATTTATTCTTTGCATCTTCCTGTACTGAATCCTTCTGTATCAAATTCTTCTGTACCAATAGGTTTCCTGTCTTATTACCACTGCTGATATCTCCATGCCTACTACCCCTCTGCATATCATACCTAATCCAATCATGCCTGCTATCGCCATTCAACATCTGAAATCAT
This sequence comes from Heteronotia binoei, assembly GCF_032191835.1. NCBI lineage: Eukaryota > Metazoa > Chordata > Lepidosauria > Squamata > Gekkonidae > Heteronotia > Heteronotia binoei. The sequence continues at coordinate 5,711,496 of NC_083230.1, forward strand.
CTTTATAGAGTTTATACCTCTGGTACCTTGTATTACACTTTATGGCACATGGCCTGGCCTGACAAAGTAACATTATGTCAGATCCTGCCCTCGTAACACATTGGGCCCTCGTGACAAAGGGGGTACTTTAGGTAACAGAGCTTGTATTGTCCAATCTTTTCTGGCACTGACTTTCAACACACAAAAAATTAAGTACCGGCTGACATTTTGTCTGTTGATCCAATCAAATCTGGGGAAATCAGAAGAGGACAGTCGCATTGCAGATAGCAGCTTTTATAAGCAGCTTGTATATGAGGAAACTTCCCTCATAGTATGAGAACTGAAATTAACAAAGACAAAAATAACTGGCACTGTGAAGGTTTGTAAGAGAAAAGTTGATAAAATTGTTCTGTAATGCCAATAAAAGAAGACCTTTCTAGTGTCACTAACTGTAAGGCAGAAATACTTTTCAAGTGCTTTTAGAAACTGGGGTGAAAGGAACTCAGAATTTTTTCTCCTGTCCTAGATAGTCAGATGTTATTTTTTAATATACACTGTAGTGGCTCTACCTTGCTCCTTGATCTCTCAGGCACACCTGAGAGGTTAATAGGGAACCAGGTACAGCGAACTTTGTTCATGCCCAGGGAGAAATGTTAATCTCTGTTAATCTCTGTAAAATGGTCTCTGCTTTCGAGCGCATCTCATGTCTTGACCGAAACAGTTTCGCATTCCTCAGCTATTCCACGTCAGACAATGTCTCGTGACTATTTTGTGTAACTCAATAAAAGGCTGGACCAGAGTCCAGCAAGGCAGCTGCTGCTACTACCTGAAGGCTGACTGCTTGAGTCGTTCTTTGCTACATGTGGCACCCAGGAACAGGGACCACACCCTACTCACTCCATCTGGAACAGACTTCGGTGCACCACTTTCATTCCTTCAGGAATCCCTTTTCAGGGTGAGTATGGGGGTTTTGCTTTCTCAGAAGCAGAAAGCACACACCAGGGAATTGACCTATTTCCTTAGAAAGGCGGGGCAGGCTAGTTCTGACTCTAAAGTTCAGGGTCTGATAAAAGAAATCGGGCAGCAATGCCCTTGGTACCCGGAGGGCGGGTCCCTCAGGGTATCTGACTGGCAGAGAATTGGCACAGATCTTCATGCTGAACCACAAGCTCCGGTGGAAGTCTTGCAGTTGTGGTTCCACTGTTATCATGCTGCTGGTACCTATGGTCCTGACACTCTTTCCCCCTCTCAACTTAGCACTCAGCCGCCTCCCTCCTATTCTAATGTTCAGTTGCATCCTCCTGCTACCACTCCTCCTGTCCCTCTTGCAGATACAGGACAGGAGGAACAAAAACCTGTGAAAAGTGCCTTTCAAAAAAAGGTACGACAGGAACAGGACAAGGGTGCATTGACAGGGGAAGAGCTGGCTGATTTTTTATCAGTATGCCCAGTAACATATGCACAGAATGCGGACGGGCAACAGGTTGTTAATTATACTGCGTTGCCCTACTCTGTTTTGAGTGAAATTGGAAAGGCTATCAGAGATATGGGCATAGGGGGAACCTACGTGCAGAGTCTTTTAAAAGGACTCTCTAATGGATACTATGATTCCTCAAGATTGGAAAAATATAAGGATGATGTTAACTCCTGGACAGTATGTGGTATGGGACAGTGAATATCGTAATTTGGCTGATGCTCAAGGGCGTGGCTCCAGTGGGGCTTATACTGCTGAACAACTCTATGGATCCAGACAGTTCAGCACTATTGAAGCTCAAGCTTCAACCCTGTTGCAACCCTTGCTATTGTATCTAAATGTGCTTTATGGGCCTTTGCCAAGGTACCTACAGAAAGGAAACCAGCCCATTGTTTTGCAACTGTCCGTCAAAAGCCACAAGAACCCTATTTAGATCTTATCAACTGTCTTCAGGCAGCAATCAGAAGACAGGTTGATAATCCTGACACAGCAGGAGAATTGATGATGAAATTGGCCAAGGAAAATGCTCATTTGGATTCAGAAAGAGTCCCGTGGTGCAGAGTGTTAAAGCTGCAGTATTGCAGTTCTAGGCTCTGCTTACGGCCTGAGTTCGATCCTGGCAGAAGCTAAGTTCAGGTAGCTGGCTCAAGGGTTGACTCAGCCTTCCATCCTTCTGAGGTTGGTCAAATGAGTACCCAGTTTTCTGGGGGGAAAGTGTAAAAGACTCACTTTACTTTGCAACAGCGCTCAGCGCAGCAGGCTGAAATTGCTGCTATAAGAATGGCCTTTCAACTCTATTCACAAAGGCCTTTCAACTTAATACTTGACACCTTATATGCATTTAATTTGATTCATCAACTTCCTGGTGCATGTATCACCCCCCAAATTGACTCTAATCTGTTGACTCTATTCTTAATCTTACAATCTTTAATTTCTTGCCGTACGCTACCCTTTTTTGTTGCTCACATTCAAAGCCATTCTAATCTTCCTCAGGGCAATGCATATGCTGATAAAGCCTTGAAAGGTGTTACCTCTCTATTTACTGATCCTTTTCTCAGCTATTTTCACCAGAATGCCAAAGCACTTGCCAAACAGTTCTCATTACCTTTTGATCAGGAAAGTGGCCCATCCAGTCCAGCACTCTGTGTCACACAGTGGTCAGAATATATGTGTGTATACACACACACGTGTATGTATATATGTATGTGTATACACACACACACACACACTGTGGCTAATAGCAACTGATGGACCTCTGCTCCATATTTTTATCCAATCCCCTCTTAAAGCTGGCTATGCTTGTAGCCGCCATCACTTCCTGTGGCAGTGAATGCCACATGTTAATCACCCTTTGGGTGAAGAAGTTCTTCCTTTTGTCCTTTTTAACCTGACTGCTCAGCAATTTCATTGAATGCCCATGAGTTCTTGTATTGTGAGAAAGGGAGAAAAGGACTTCTTTCTCTACTTTCTCCATCCCATGCATAATCTTGTAAACCTCTTATCATGTCACCCCGCAGTCGACGTTTTTCCAAGCCAAAGAGCCCCAAGCATTTTAACCTTCCTTTATAGGGAAAGTGTTCCCTAACAAGCTTTGGCAAATGGATGTTACCCATATAGTTTCCTTGAAACCCTGGTACTGTGTCCATGTTTGCGTAGACACGTACTCTGGATATCTTTGGGCTACTGCCCACCGTGGTGAAGCCACCAAACACGTCGTGGCTCACCTTATTTCTGCCTTTGCAGTAATGGGTTGTCCGCAACTGTTGAAAACTGATAACGCCACAGCATATAGTTCTTCTGAATTTGTTGATTTTTGTACACAATGGAACATTCAAATCCAGCATAGCATTCCGTATAATTCCACAGGTCAAGCTAATGTGGAATGCACTAATCAGACATTGAAAACCACTCTTCAAAAACAATTAAAAGGAGTGAAAATGGTTCCTAACCAAATACGGGTTCCGGAACAATAGGATTTGGTCTTATTAACTTGGCATGGTCCGGTTCCCCTTATTACCTGGGGGCACGGGCATGCTGCTGTGTTCTCTCCTACAGGTCCTTTGTGGGTTCCGGCACATTGTGTTCACCCAGCTAAAGATGGCATGGCATCAGGGTCTCCTAAATCCAATTCCCAACTTCAATCTCAGCCTCAAACGGGAGATTGTGCGACGCCCGCAGACTCAGATGGCTTGTGATATCACATGGGGTGATGTGAAGCATCTAACTAATCAAGCACAAAAAAGTTGGAAGAGGCTGGGCGGGAGCCATCCCCAGAGAACTTGGTGGCTGCTGTTTTTGCACAGCTAACAATGAACTCCATGACTGTTCCTTGTTGTTTGTGTTTATGTATTTTGTCTCCTGTCAAGGCTATTAGTTTTGGAGATCGTCTTCAGTTTAATATTTGGGAACGCTTAGCTAACATTGACAATGTTTCACATTTTTGTTTGACACAACGTACTGATTTACATATGTTATTAGGAACCTGTCTAATTCCCATTTGCAAGGCTCCAGGAATCATAGGGAACAATACAGTTCTTGGTAAAAATTTTAATGAATCCCAGATCTCTTATGCAACTTTACCCAACTGGGGCATTCCCACCTATAAGCTTCCAGCGGATGCCTTAACTCTATATACCCCATATGTGGCTAACCATGAAAATCTTACCTGTGCACAGATGGTAAATTGCTCTCACCATAAGCCATTGCATGGTTGCCTGCAAACAGGTGCCCTCTTGTGGAAATGTAATGCAACAATTAATGTAACCAGTAATTATGGCCATATTCCCTTACCCCCGGGTGGTTTTTCTCTTGCGGCCATCGGACTTTTAGTTATATTCCTGCTAATATATCTCTTTCTGCATATCGTTTAAGTCACCTTGCTGTGGTGTTGCCTCAAAAATCCTGGCTTATAGAATCCTCTGCTTCACGCATTCGCAGGGAAACTCTCCCCTTAGACTCTACCCGTGATTCTTCTGATATGGCATTATTATCTCAGGCTGAATATGTGGCCCTCGCTGCCTCACTTGTAGGTGTCCCCAGCCTTGCCAACCACAATTCTCGTAACATAAATGCACTTGCTTGTGTAGTTGCTAAAGCATTGAACTATACCTCCGCTGCTTTGACTGCTCTCAACGTAGAACAGCGACAGCTTCATCGTGCTATTTTAGACAATCGAGCTGCAATCGATTATTTGTTGTTGTTACATCATCAAGGCTGTGAAGTTGTACAGCAGATGTGCTGCTTTAATTTGTCTGACAATCGTCATGTTATCGAAAATGAAATACAAGCCCTCAAACAACTGACACAGCAAATCAAGCAAGATGTCCTCCCTTCCTGGTGGAACAGTTTATGGTCCTGGCTTCCCTCAGGAGCCTGGCTCCAAACTCTTTGCATGTCTGGAATATTAGTTCTTGTCATATTGATTTTATGTTGCTGTTTAATCCAGTGTGTACCCTCCTTACTGCAGCAATTTCTTTCTATTTGCAGCACAGTTCCCACAAATCCTATTTCACAACAACAATTGCCATATGTATATAAAGCTCTTGCGCAGATGGACCATCAGCTTAAAAACAATTAAGGGTGGAATGTAGTGGCTCTACCTTGCTCCTTGATCTCTCAGGCACACCTGAGAGGTTAATAGGGAACCAGGTACAGCGAACTTTGTTCATGCCCAGGAAGAAATATTAATCTCTGTAAACATGATACCCTGGTCTCTGCTTTCAAGCACGTCTCATGTCTTGACTGTAACAGTTTCGCATTCCTCAGCTATTTCACTTCAGACAACGTCTTGTGACTATTTTGTGTAACTCAATAAAAGGCTGGACCAGAGTCCAGCAAGGTAGCTCCTGCTACTACCTGAAGGCTGACTGCTTGAGTCGTTCTTTGCTACAATACACTTTTAAGCAGTTTAAAGTGTTTCATGTATTTTCAAGTGTTCTCTGCAGCCACACCGCAGCTGTAGGAAACTGCTCTCTCTCTCTTTTTTTTTTTAAAAAAGTCCAAATGGGCTCAGAACAGTGCTGCAGGGGAAGGAAGCATTTCTCTCTCCCTCCCCATGTAGTTTTCTCACACAAAAACCATACTGTGCATAAGGATGTCAGTCCCTAGGTGGCGGCAGGGTTTTCCCCAATTTTTAGAGTTCCCCCTCCGTGCCAGCCAGCTGGCTGGAAGGGGAAGTCCCACCCGCAACAGTTGTCTGGCTCCCACCTTGCAAGAGGTGATTTTGCCTCTTGCAGGGCAGGAGCCAGCATCCCCATCTTTCCCCCTCAACCATTTAAAGGAAAGCTTCCCTTTAGGTGGTTGGAAAAAAAGCAGGAGAGGGGTGTGGGAGCTGCATTGGGGACGTGATGATGTCTCTCTCTGTGTGATGTCATCACATCGGGGATGGCCATGTGCCCTCCTGGAATGCCCCCCCCCCCCAATATCCCCACCACTTGGGAAAAGATTGAACCTGAGAAACATAGCTTTGCGGGTGGGAGTTATTTTTGCCAGTTTTGCTGCTTCACATGGAGTATCTGTGTACACACAACAACAAAACTGGTGAAATAACTCCCCCCAGCATGTTTTTTGCTTGAGAAAACTGCTTGAAGAGGATGCAGGAGACAACCTCCCCCCCCCCCAAGTGCTGGTCTAAGCTTGTTTGGATTCTCTTTTATTATTATTATTTTTAGAAGCAGTTCCCAGCAGTTGCTGTGTGACTGTGGGAAACCCTTGAAACCATGTAGAAAAGGTACCATCTAATTTGGCTTTGAATCAATCAATCCTGTCTGTAGTTGGTTGGATCCCAAGGAAGATTTCTGTGCAAGCAGCTGTCCTGGTACAAGTGAAACTGTCTTTGCTTAAGTTGTGGATTAATGCAATATTCTGATTAAATTGAAATGATCTTGATGTACTAAAAGTTTATGGTATAATCTTCTACAGAAATGTCTTTCTAACATGCTACATTTCTTCCACTACAGAAATTCCAAATACCCCAGCTGTGCCTCCTTGACTCAGATTCAAAAGTTAAAAACTTCCAAACTCAGATTTCAGAGGAATATTCTGACTGTTTCAGCTGTCATACAAAGAAATTGGGACCAGCTGGATGTCAGGATGCAAGTGGTTACAATTATAATACTACTCTCCTTTTGTAAAGCAGCTGACTTTAGGAAGACAAGGAATGGAAGTTCACGAAACCAAGCAAATAATGGAAGAGCAAATGACTTAAGAAAGGCATCCAGCACTGTTGAACGCTATACTCCTGGCCTTCCATGTGATATATACACCTATCTTTATGACAAATACTTAGATTGCCAAGAAAGAAAACTGACTTTTGTATTGTCTGATTGGCCTGAAGATTTAAAACACATGCTCCTAGCAAGGAACAGGATTCGTAAGTTGAAGAACAACATGTTTTCCAAATACAAAAAACTAAAGAGCTTAGATTTACAACAGAATGAGATATCAAAAATTGAGGACCAAGCTTTTTTTGGTTTAAGCAAACTAACTACACTTTTACTTCAGCACAATCAGATGAAGGTCTTGTCAGAAGAGGTATTCATTTACGCTCCTCTTTTGAGTTACTTGCGCCTATATGATAATCCGTGGCATTGCAACTGCCAGATGGAAACCTTTATAACAATGCTGCAGCTTCCAAGAAACAGGAACTTGGGAAATTATGCTAAATGTGAACATCCAACAGAACGAAAAGGTCAAAAGCTCAAACAGATAAAAGTTGAATCGCTATGCACTGAAGAGGAAAGACTGGACCCGAGCAATCTAGTCGTTCCAAAGCCTGAAGTCAGCAGACCTGAATTTGATTCCTCTCTCTGCCATATTTATTTGTATCCTGTACAAACACTAGACTGCAGAAAAAAAGGTTTGTACATTTTAATTAAATCTTGACATTTTATCTGCATATTCTCACATCATTAGATCCCTCTGAGCAGGGAAAGGGCAGGACATACAATTTTGTTAGAACTCACTTCGTCCAAGTAATACAATATTTAGCCACCCAAGCATTCGTCATAATAATTAATACACTAATCTATCTGCAGATGGGGAGGCCAGTGAAGTTTGGCCCCTGTCTGCAGATACATAAATCCGTGGATTGGGACCACACCAGTGCTAAAGAGATTTTTCTGAGAATATTTGGGACCCCCTAGGTTTGCAGAAAAACCTGAAATCTTAACAAAAATATATTGGGAGGTTTAAATTGCCCCCTAATTAAAAAAAAAAAAGCATCTGCACATGTACAGACAAAATATATTTACTGGTACAGCTAGTCGTGGCCACAGCAGGGAGCCGCTCTGGGCTGGCTACTGTAGCAGAGGATGTCAGGAGAATCTCCAGGCCCAGAAGCAGTTGAAGACAGGCTGTGGTCCCACCTGCCATGGTGGAAATTGCTGGAGAAGCTCTGGGCCTGGCCACTGTGGCGAAGGACGCCTGGACAGACTCCCAGGCACCGCCACTGAGCTCAAGGGTGGGTGGTGAGGCTCAGAGCTGCACCAGACTAGGTGATGCAGGGGGATAGGATTCCCCCATGAGTCTTGGGGACCACTACTTGTAAATTATTATTATTATTATTGTTATTATTATTATTATTATTATTATCTATCCCACCCTCTCTGCAAGCGGACTCATGGCAGCAAAGAGCTCAAAACAATTCAGAATACAACTTAAAAATGATAAAACAGCAATTAAAATATATAAGATACATTTCATGGTGCTGTTCAAAACTTCAGTAGGCGGGATCATAACTTTCTTTCTTCTGACAGTGATCCTACAGTGATTGCAATTCCTTATGAGTGGTATCGCTCTAGGGTGGCAATCCTCTCCCACTTAAGTGTTAAAGGCCTGTTAAAATAGTTTGGTTTTACAGGCCCTACAGAATTGGGAGAGATCCCGCAGGGCCCTTATGACCTCCAGGAGGGCATTCCACATTTCAGGTGCTGCCACTGAGAAGGCCCTAACCCGTGTAGAGCACAATGTGGCCTCCCTTGGTCCAGGGATAGATAGTAGGTTTTGTGTCCCTGAATGCAGTGAATACACAATACACTATGCCATGCCAATTATACAATGACAGAAATTAACCCATGTGCATGGCCCCTCTGCGCTGCTGTGTGTGCCCTCCCCACCTTCTGGCTTTGCCCGCATGGGTGGGGGGTGTCTAGGTCACTAGACGCCCTAGGGCCACCCCTGGGGATGAGCAAGGTAAAACAGGCCAGGCATACTTGTAAATCAAAGAATAAGAACATAAGAGAAGCCATGTTAGATCAGGCCAATGGCCCATCCAGTCCAACACTCTGTGTCACACAAGAACATAAGAGAAGCCATGTTGGGTCAGGCCAGTGGCCCCTCCAGTCCAACACTCTGTGTCACATAAGAACATAAGAGAAGCCATGTTGGATCAGGCCAATGGCCCCTCCAGTCCAACACTCTGTGTCACATAAGAACATAAGAGAAGCCATGTTAGATCAGGCCAATGGCCCATCCAGTCCAACACTCTGTGTCACATAAGAACATAAGAGAAGCCATGTTGGATCAGGCCAGTGGCCCCTCCAGTCCAACACTCTGTGTCGCACAGTGGCAAAATTTATATATATATAAAAACACACACACACACACACACTGTGGCTCATAGCAACTGATGGACCTCTGCTCCATATTTTTATCCAATCCCCTCTTAAAGCTGGCTATGCTTGTAGCCGCCACCACTTCCTGTGGCAGTGAATTCCACATGTTAATCACCCTTTGGGTGAAGAAGTACTTCCTTTTATCCATTCTAACCTGACTGCTCAGCAACTTCATTGAATGCCCACGAATTCTTGTATTGTGAGAAAGGGAGAAAAGTACCTCTTTCTCTACTTTCTCCATCCCATGCATTATCTTGTAAACCTCTATCATGTCACCCTGCAGTCGACGTTTCTCCAAGCTAAAGAGCCCCAAGCGTTTCAACCTTTCTTCAACCCTTTAGGCAATCTCCAACCCTTTAATCATTTTAGTTGCCCTGGAAAAAATTTAGTGGTGGGGTGGTGGTTTAAGAAAATTTGCCATTAAGTTAGGTGAAGCTGTGCACACTCACACATTCCCTATTGGTATAACAGAATCCAATTTGAGAGGCAATATCTTCCATTTTTCAAATAAGGTTAATCAAGAAGACCTAGGGTTTATGATTCCCAAGGAGGTTTACAATCACAAGAGAGAAAAAAACACATCAGTAATGCAAAATTAATTATACTAACAAAATAATTGTTGTAATTTTTACAACAGTTTTATAAAGTAGGTAAAGATTATTGTTCCCATAAGTGGCCTGAGACTGAGTAAGAGATTGCCTAAGGCCGGGCATCCAGAGGGGTCTGGCTGAGGAGAGGTTTAAAATTAGATCTTCCTGGATCACAGCTCTTAGTAAAGCAAAACCCTTCATGCCCATTTCACCAAGTATCTCAACCACAATTAGAAGAATCATGTAAAAAAAAGGGATTCTACCAACTACCAGATGTATTTAGATATTATAAAAACCCTACAGTTTATAAACCATGGCTTCATTAAACTCCAGTTTAGTGTGATATCTCAATGCAAGCCACTTAACAAACTGTAGTTTGTCAGTTGGTGTTAAACTAAGATTTTAAACTATGGTTATACATGGTTTGTTAATAGTAGTTTTTTTGTGTGTGAACTATGGTTTGTTGTGACATCTGAACACAGAAATCCCAGACTGTTAAGTAGCATGGCCTTCTATGCACAAAAACAGAAATGCAGAACAACTGCACTCAAGTGCAATGTTGTGAAGAGGTTAAGCTCTGGGAGTGTAAAGTACTGGGGTTGGCGCAGTAAGAGACCAGAGTCGGAGAGTGATTTCAGCAAGCTTTACTTCAGGAACACACACACAGACTGAGCTCTATTCAAACTTCCCGCTCTTTTATACAATTCTTGCCCCCTTCTGATTGGTCCTTAACTATCTACATGGATTGGCTATTTACAGGGCCCTAAGGGCCTATCTGGGTACAGTATGAGCCTAGATGTTGATTGGCTACTTATGTTTCAATCCTTCCCCTGATTGGGCATGCTTAGGCTTTCTCTGGAACCCTGGTGTGGAGTACAAGCTTTGGCTTGTTCAGCTTCCCTCCAAAAGTAACAGTTCCCTCCAAAAGTAACAGTTCTCCCATTTAAGCCTAGGACACAACACCCCTCCCCCCATAGTTCCAGGTATCAGGTGACATAGTCCTGGAGATATGCCGGAGGGCGGCGGTCTCGTGTTGAGCGTCGGAGCTCCGAGGGGACTGGGCGTTCCGACTTGGTTGGTGGTTCCGCGGCTGCAGAGCTGGAGACATCTGGGACGGCGGCCCCGGGAGACCTGGGTTCAGCTGCGCGGTCGGGGGTCTCCTCCTGCTGGGCAGAAGCGGGCTCCACGGAACCCTATTCTGTGTCAGGCTCTCGGGGACTTAAGTTGTCCGGATCTGGAGCCTCTGACCTTGGCTCCCCGGCAGGCAGGCGACCTCGGAGTTGGTCGATGTGTCGCCTCAGGAGATGTCCACCCTCCAAGGTCACTGCATAGGAGACCGGTCCGGTGACATGGTCCACCTTTCCAGGGAGCCAGGCGGGGCCAGTGGTGGCATAGTTCCGTGCCCACACTATCTCACCTGGGTAGAACCCTCTGGGAGCTTTAAGGTGTTCTGGCGCCGGTCGCCTGTCTGGGGCTCGGTCAGGGTGCAGCTTGTCCAGCAGGGTGCAGATGCGGCGGCCCATGAAGAGTTCTGCTGGACTGCGACCTGTGGAGGCGGTAGGTGTGGTCCGGTAGGCCATTAGGAAACACGCCATGTCTTTTGGCCAGTCTGAGGGGCCCAGACGGTTCAAGGCCTCCTTTGCCGTGCGCACCATCCGCTCTGCCTGGCCGTTGGTGGCTGGATGAAACGGGGCAGAGCGAATGTGCCTGATGAGGTTCTTGGCCAAGAAGTCCTGGAACACTGCGGACGTGAATGCTGTGCCGTTGTCAGTGACAATGGTCTCCGGCAACCCGTGGGTTGCAAAGATGGCCCTCAGAGCCGTGATGGTCGCCTGCGATGATGGCGAGGGCACCTGGACCACGTCCAACCACTTGGAGTATGAATCCACTAGTATGAGTAGAGTCTGCCCATGGAAGGGGCCAGCAAAGTCCATATGCAGTCTTGACCAGGGGGTTTTGGTGGATTCCCATGATTGCACTGGGCCACGTGGGGGGTCAGGCCTTGACACCTGGCATGTCGGGCACCTTTTAACCCAAGCCTCAATTTCTGCATCGAGGCCGGGCCACCAGACATAGCTCCGTGCGAGAGCCTTCATGCAGACTATGCCCGGGTGTGCCTCGTGCAGGGCTCTCAGCATTTGGTCTTGCAAGGGCTTGGGGATGACGACTCTGTTGCCCCATAGTAGGCAGCCTTTGTGGGTGGATAGTTCGTCTTTCCGGGCTGCAAACGGAGTAAATTCTGGCCCAGTCGAGCCCTTGGGCCACTCCCTCCCCACCCAGTCCAAGACATGGGAGAGGACTGGATCACGAGCGGAGCGGGCAGCAACGTCGCGGGCGAGCAATGGCCTGTCCGGAAGCATGTCCATCAGTAGGATCTGATGAGCCGGGGCTGAATCGGGATCCACGTCAGGCAAGGGCAAGTGGCTCAGGGCGTCAGCATGGCCCATTGCCTTGCCCGGGCGATGCACTAGGGTGTAAGTGTAGCCGGCTAGAAAAATGGACCAACGGAGGACCCGTGGGGACAACACCTGAGGGGTCTGCCGGTCCGATGCAAAGAGGCCCAAGAGGGGTTTGTGGTCCGTATAGAGGGTAAAGGGCCGGCCGTAGATGTAATCATGAAATTTTTTGACGCCGGCCACAACTGCCAACCCTTCTTTGTTGATTTGGGCGTAGTTCCGCTCCGCTGACGAGAGGGTCCACGAGTAGTACGCGATAGGGACTTCGGTCCCATCAGGGAGTCGGTGGCCCAGAACTGCCCCCACGCCATAAGGGGATGCGTCGCATGCAAGGACCAAGGGCAGGGTCTCGTCGAAATGGGCAAGGACGGAGTTGGACATCAGGAGGCCCTTGATATCCTGGAAGGCTTTAGCGTGCTGGCGGCCCCATGCCCAGGGTCGGTTCTTGTCTAGAAGTCGGTGCAGGGGTTCGGCCACCGCTGCCTTGTGGGGGAGAAAAGCATGATAAAAGTTTAGGAGGTCGAGGAAGGCCTGGAGTTCTTGCTTGTTGGTGGGCGCTGGAGCATCTCTGATGGCACGCAGCTTGGCGTCGGAGGGGTGGACCCCCTGGGCATCGATGGAGAACCCCAGGAATTCCACCTGATCCACGCCCAGGAGGCACTTCTCCCGTTTGACCTTGAGGCCGGCTGTTTCAAAACGTTGTAGGACTCCTCTAAGGCGGGCGGCGAATTCTTCAGGCGAGGCTGCCGCGATCAGCACATCATCGAAGAATGGAGTGACTCCGGGAAGTCCTTTTAAAAGAGAGTCCATGAGTTCCTGGAACAACCCCGGAGCCGCACTCACGCCAAATTGCAACCGCTTTACTCTAAAGGCCTCCCGGTGGGTCACAATTGTTTGGGCGTTGGCCGTGGCCTCATCCACCGGCAGCTGTTGGTAAGCTTGGGCCAAGTCCAACTTGCCAAAAAATTTTGCGCCGGCTAGGGTGGCTAAAACATGGCTGACGATGGGCACAGGGTATGTGTGGGCCTGAAGAGCCTTGTTGAGGGTGCACTTATAGTCTGCACAAATCCGCACCTCCCCACTGGGCTTGACTGGAGTCACGATGGGAGTTTCCCAGGTTGCGTGGGTGACAGGCTCTAGTATTCCCTGTGCAATCAGTTTATCCAGTTCCTCCTCAATTTTAGGCTTGAGCGCGAATGGAACTCGCTGCGCTTTAAGCCTAATAGGCCGCACTGTGGGGTCGAGGTGTAGTGTAACCGGGGGACCCGTGTAGCAGGCCAAGGTGCCATCGAAAACGGCCGGGAACTCTTTGCAAACCTTGTTAAAGTCCACTCCGACAGTCTTATTGACCCCCCTGATCTCTATTCCCAGGGGCTTGAACCAGTCGAGACCGAAAAGGTTTGTAAGGTGGTTCTTGACCACTAGCACTTGTAGCTGGCCCTTGAACCCCTTGTATTGGGCTGGGACCGGGCCCACTCCCAAGATAGACACCTTATTCTTCTGGAAGTCCACGAAGGTAAACCCCGGGTCCCTGAGACAAGGCCTCAGCCTGGTGGGAATTTTAAAAAATGTCTCTGCCGCTATAATAGATGATGCTGACCCAGAGTCCACCTCCATTTGGCAGGGCACCCCCCCGATCCCTACATTGACCCGGATTTTGGAGGGCCTGACTGGCGAGGGTAGGTACTGTACCGGGTATGGGTGGGCGTGGAGAGCGTCGGTCTCGAAGTCTGGCTGGCCTTCGGAGTGCGCAGATCTTTGCGGGACGCGTGCTCGGGATTTGGATCTGCAGACACAGGCAATGTGGCCTTCCTTGTTGCAGAGTTGACAGGTGGCATTCCGGAATCGGCAGGTCTTCCGCTCGTGCTGGCCCCCGCAACTTGCACATGCAGGTAGTGTCTTGTGTCTCATGCCCTGTGGGACATGGGTGGTCTTCCTTCCTGCTGAACGATAGCCGGTTTGTAGAGCTTTGTCCTCGTCTGAGTCCTCTGTAGATGGTTCAGGGTTGATCTGGTGTGCCGCAGCCTGTCTTGTCAGCCGTGGCTCTGCTGATCTGCCCTTCTCCCAGCTGGTGGCCACATCGATTGCCTTTGTTAGGTCGCACTCGGAGAGGGACAGGAGTTTCTGTACTAGTTTTTCGTCCCTCAAGCCCCATACAAACTGGTCGAGAAGGGCTTCGTTGAGGTCTGCGAAACTGCATTGGCTTGCCACCCGGCGCAGGCTTTTCAAGAACGCCATCGTGGTTTCGCCTGCCTTCTGTGTCCTTTGTCGGAAGTCCCAGTGCCGGGTGAGCTTGGTTGGCTGGGGCTGGAAATACTTCTCCAGAGCGCTGATGATGTCGTCCACCAGCGTCTCTGAGAGCTTCCTGGGTTGGAGAAGAGCCCTGGCTAAGTCCACGGTCTCCGTGCCACACGTACTGATAAGCAGAGCTCTCTGCATGGTAGTCTCTGTAATCTTCCGGAAGGTCAGGTATGACTGGAAGCCTTCGACCCACGAGTCCCACAGCTCGAGGCGATCGATGCTAAAGGGCTGTAGGAGGTTGGCTGGAGCCTCCATTCTTGGCAGCGTGTCTGGGCGGCTTGCGAGCTGGGGTGTGCGCAGAGCGGAGGTGCGGACCCAGATGGCTTGGATTTAGCCACCTTTCCGTGTTCCTGGTTCTGTTGCTGGTTCTTACTGGCATCCCATCCTCGTCGCCAGTGTAAAGTACTGGGGTTGGCGCAGTAAGAGACCAGAGTCGGAGAGTGATTTCAGCAAGCTTTACTTCAGGAACACACACACGGACTGAGCTCTATTCAAACTTCCCGCTCTTTTATACAATTCTTGCCCCCTTCTGATTGGTCCTTAACTATCTACATGGATTGGCTATTTACAGGGCCCTAAGGGCCTATCAGAGTACAGTATGAGCCTAGATGTTGATTGGCTACTTATGTTTCAATCCTTCCCCTGATTGGGCACGCTTAGGCCTTCTCTGGAACCCTGGTGTGGAGTTCAAGCTCTGGCTTGTTCAGCTTCCCTCCAAAAGTAACAGTTCCCTCCAAAAGTAACAGTTCTCCCATTTGAGCCTAGGACACAACAGGGAGATTGAATCTCAACTCTGCCATTGAAGCATGCTGGGATGACCTAGTACCAGTCACACTTTCAGCCTAATCTACCTTGCAGGATTGTCACAATGACAGAGTGAAGGAATAGAAAATAATGTAAACCACTTTGAGTCCCCACTGGACTCAACGGTAGGGTTGCCAAGTCCAATTCAAGAAATATCTGGGGACTTTGGGGGTGGAGCCAGGAGACATTGGGGGTGGAGCCAGGAACAAGGGTGTGACAAGCATAATTGAACTCCAAGGGAGTTCTGGCCATCACATTTAAAGGGACAGCAAACCTTTTTAAATGTCTTCCTTCCATAGGAAATAATGAAGGATAGGGGCACCTTCTTTTGGGGCTCATAGAATTGGACCCCCTGGTCCAATTGTTTTGAATCTTGGGGGGTACTTTGGGGAGAGGCACTAGATACTATACTGAAAATTTGGTGCCTCTACTTCAAAAAACAACTCCCCCAGAGCCCCCGAAACCTCCAGATCAATTCCCCCTTATACCCTATGAAAAATTGATCTCCACATAAGGAATAATGACGTGCTCATCAGATGTTCCTCCCCCCCCACCCCCCGTTTCTGGTGACTCTGAAATGAGGGATTGGCCTCCTACTCATGAGTTGCAGCCAACTTCTTCCAAGTAACACAGACACCCCATCCCAAGAGGAAGCCTTTCAATCGGAGACTGGAGCCTCCAGGGGGGAATGTCACATGATGGCTTCGGGGGCAGGGCTTCCCCTCACCGGCCAGCTGACTGGGGGCGGGAAGGAGCCTGGGAAAGCAGAAGAACCCCTGCTGGGACCTGGGGATTGGCAAGCCTACTCAAAGGCCAGATATAAAATAGGTAATAAAAGAAATGTATAACCCAGAAAAGAATTAAGTGGCCTTGTATTTATTTCCTGAGGATTAAAAAAATGGAGACAATGTGGCAAAGTGGCCTGAGATTCTCTTAGAAGCTGATTGTTTTACAAATTTTGATCTGTTGGGGGGGGGGGGAGGAGACATATAAAAGGAATTATTTAAAAAAAATTAATCTTAAAATCATTATATCTAAGCAAATTAAACAGAGATTCCAGAGTACAGAGTAATGTCTAATCCATAATAAGTAGGGGGTGTGCAGCAATCAGTATTTTTTAGGTTTGGGTATATAGAAATTCCTAATATTCTTTTTTTTAAAAAAACCATTCAAGCAGAACATGAAATCATATGTCAGTCTAATTAATGCCATACAGAATAAGCCTTATTCAAAAATCTTCCTTCTAGAACCATGGAGGATTAAATATTTAATCTTGCAAACAGAAAAGTGCTAATGGGGTAAAGACCTCAGGAGAGAAATACTGAATGACAAGGTTGAACAAACTCAATGAGCTCTAAGTGACAAACTTTCATTATCCATTCCTAAAACATGCCTTTTAATCAAAGAGAAGGCTTTTGTTTTACCCATACCAACTAGAGACAGTTTCTTATCTATAGCTGTCATACAAACTAGAGACAGTTTCTTATCTATAGCTTTCATCCAGTTTGATCTGAAAGTGTCTCGTTTCAGAGCAGCTAATAATCCCTCCTCAACAAAAGACAATTTTAATCTCAGATTAAAGGCATAAAGTCATGCTCTTGCTTCTAGTTATGTGGCACCAAATTCTGCGCATAGTACAACATTTGAGACAATATGATAAAAAGTGAGGTCTTTTTTCTTTTGAGTACAGTTTAGGGGATACGCTACTGGCCAGACTGAAATGGGGATGGGAATAATCAATTCCAGCAGCATGGAAGCCAGAAACTGAAAGGCAATTATCTAAAGACTGGTTTACAGGGCCTCTCTAAGCAGAGTTACACCCTCCTAAACCCATTGACTTCACTAGTAGACTTTAAATTTCCCTGAATAATGCAGAGATGAGAATTACTCCTGCTCTTACTTTCCCTATAAAGTTTCTTTCTCCTTTTAATAAGTTTAAATTACAATAGTGGAAGTACTATATATTACACTCAAGATGTGGCACTGAAGCTCAATGAGTAGAATCATGTATTTGAATGCTGCCACAATTTGTACAGGACCCTTTCAATTCAGCCTTCCTTTGTAACAAAATGGTACAGAACTAAAAGGCATACAATATTATTACATTATAAAAGCATAGGCTTGCCAATCGCCAGGTCCCAGCGAGGATTCTCCCTCTTTCCCAGGCTCCTTCCCGCCCCCAGTCAGCTGGCTGGCGGGGGGGGGAGGGTGGGGAAGCCCTGCCCCCCACAGCCATAATGTGCCTTTCCCCCTCCAGAGGCTTCAGTCTCTACTTGAGAAAGCCTCCCTCTTTGGATGGCCTTTAAGGCTGAAGGGGAGGGGGGAGGAGGCAGAACAACATGGCTGTGAAAGGCGCCCAGACCCTCCATTTGTTGCACAATCCTTGCAGAGGTCGTTTGCAGAGTATGAAGGTAAACTTGAACCTTTGGTTGCCCTGTGTTACTGTGAAAAACTTGGAAGTTCAGCAACTCATGAGTAGAGGTGCAAATTCCCAGGTGGGAAAGTCAATACACACAGGAAACCACAGCGTATAGATAATTATTAATACAGAAACCACTGTGTTAAAGCATTACAAAAACTCATGCTATATGAATCACTCCACATTTATCTCAATACACTTGTTATATTGTATACATTCCAGTTCTCTTGTATTATTCAAAGTCCAAAGTTCATGAAAATAATTATCCACTCCGGATGCTTGAAAGTAAACAATAAAGTACCAATCCTTGCTGTATTCTGTGTATTCTTTCTCAGACGCACGAGATACCATGAAGAAATGAATTCTCTTCCAGGCAGAAATCCTCTAATCCAACCGGTGCAGTGACACGAAACCAGCTGCAGTCATGTTTCATTCCAACTTCCACTTGGCCGCAACAATCAACTAGAAACCAGTGCTAAGGCAACAGCTCTTATTTGCCTCTTTGTGCTAATTGAAATTGACAAGCTGTTGCGAATGAGAGCTGTTGCCTAGTTGATTGTTGCAGCCAAGTGGAAGTTGGAATGAAACACGACTACGGCTGGTTTCGTGTCGCTGCACCGGTTGGATTAGAGGATTTCTGCCTGGAAGAGAATTCATTTCTTCACGGTATCTCCTGCGTCTGAGAAAGAATACACAGAATACAGCAAGGATTGGTACTTTATTGTTTATTTTCAAGCATCCAGAGTGGATAATTATTTTCATGAAGTTTGGACTTTGAATAATACAAGAGAACTGGAATGTATATAATGTAACAAGTGTATTGAGATAAATGTGGAGTGATTCATATAGCATGAGTTTTTGTAATGCTTTAACACAGTGGTTTCTGTATTGATAATCCCCAGGTGGGGGCAAGGGAGCCCCGGTTTGGAGGCCCTCTGGAGCTGCAAGGTCATCAGAAATGGGAGTGGGGGGAGGGAGGGAAATGTCTGCTGGATCATAGGGTATAATGGAGAATTAATCCCGGGGTATCTGGGGCTCTGGAGAGATGGTCTTTTGAGGTAGAGGTACCAAGTTTTCAGTGTAGCATCTGATGTGTCTCCTCAAAATGCTCTCCATGTTTCAAAAGGATTGGACTATGGGGTCCAATTTTATGAGCCCCAAAAGAAGGTGCCCCTATCCTTCATTATTTCTAATGTAGGGAAGGCATTAAAAAGGTATGTGGTCCCCTTAAATGTGATGGCCAGAACTTCCTTTGGAATTCAATTGTGCTTGTCACAACTTTGCTTATGGCTCTACCCCCAAAGTCTCCTGGCTCCATCCCCAAAGTCCCCAGATATTTCTTGAATTGGACGTGGCAACCCTATAAAAGCACCAACCCAAATGGCACCAAGCTCTTGGCCAAAAACATACCAGATTGCCCCAACACAACATGCTGCACCTCAGAGTAAATCCACCATGCAGATGGTATTTGTAGATCAGATAGCCCCTGGTGAATAAAAACATAGATTCAAGCCACATAGGGCAAAGGCAGGCCAAAGCCTCATTACTGCTTTGAGGAAAAGGAGAAAGATCAGTACTTAAACAGCCTCAACAACAACACTCTTAATGAAATGCCATCTAGCAAGGAAGACATCAACCATGAAAAAATGCTCTAATACAGGGGTGGCCAACAGTAGTTCTCCAGATATTTTTTGCCTACAACTCCCATCAGCCCAACAATTGGTCATGCTGGCTGGGGCTGATGGGAGTTGTAGGCAAAAAACATCTGGAGAGCTACCGTTGGCCACCCCTGCATATGTAAAAGAAGAACTTTATATGTAAGGATGGCTTCTTCAGTAATGTGGACAGTTTATTTGAAGCTCCGTATGCTTGCATGAGTAGTGCTCGAGATGGTGGAGTCCAGCATAATGCTCTTTTACTTTGATTGTGTATCTGTCTTAAACATTTAATCAGTGGTGCAGTCCAGAGTTGTTATAACATATATTTCTTCTTTTCCCCAAGAGTTAAAGACAGTTCCTGGTAACATACCTCCAGATGTAGTTAAACTCGATCTTTCTAACAATAAAATCAAGCAGCTACGACCGAAGGAATTTGAAGACATTCATGACCTGAAGGTATTAAATCTTAGTAGTAATGGAATAGTTCACATAGATCCAGGTGAGCAAACTTGATAATTGTATAGGCCATTAATATACGTTCATAGCTGAAATAACATTGTGGTGTAACAGTTGTTTTCCTCAAAGAAGGATTTAAAAAAACATACAAAGTAAATCTCTAGATATAATTTGTATACTTGACAGTCCTGTTGCTTTCTTACTGTGGAACGCAGGAACAGCTGCACTTGGGAATGAGTTTCTAACTGTCTGAGTCAAAGTCAGGTTAGAGAAACCTAGCCACTTCACGTAAGTGTGTAGTGTGCCCCTGTCAGATTGTTTGAATTTCTGTTTTGGCTCAGAACGACAATACTTACTTATTTAGTCTTCTGTCTAGAAAATTTGCTTCTGCTTTGCTATCCCCAAGAACAGACCAAAGTGGATTATCCTGCCCCCCACCCCAAAAAAAGAAAGAATGATAACAATAATACATTCCAATCACAATACAATCACGAGAGCAGTTGTGACAGAGAAAAGAATATAATAACAAAGCAAACATGGACTCTGCCCAACCCTCCTGAAACTCTACAAAATAAAGGGAGGGACAGGTGGGGAAATCCACAAGCCCGAATGAGGCTGGTAATGCAGCAGGGCCCCTTTTAACCCAGCCAGGTGGACCAGAAGGAAGACTCCTGTGTGGCCCATTGGCTTAGCCCAAGCCTGCTTGGTTTGAGCTGGGGGGGGGGGGTAAGGGGGGTCCACAAAGGAATAAAGACCTCTCCAACCATTGCCTGCTGCATTGCCAGTCCCAGAGATGGCCAAGTACACATCACCTCTCTTCTTGCCTTCTTGTGGGCCTGCAAATGGGGCTCCAGTAAATCTGGGACCCTGGGCTTCCAAACTACCAGTGAAGATCCTTTCCCCAAGCCCTGCTCTCTGTGTCACCTCCAGCAGAGGTGGGACAGGTAGCAACCTGAGAAAGATGCTTTGTTTTTTGAGCTGGTGCCTCAGCTTTGGGGTGCTCTCCCCTCTGAAGGTTGCCCAGTACTTGCTTTAGTGTCTTTAAGGTGCCAGACAAAAACATTTCCTTTCATTCAAGATTTTAATGGAAGGGTTTTAATAATTGTTTTTATGCCCTCCTTCTAACTCATAACTGTTTTATGAAAGCTGTTTTATGTTCCTCATAGACATTGTCTTTTTAGACATTGTCTTCTGAATATTACATATATACACACACATACAGAAAGAGAGGGAGGGAGGGGGGTCATTTTGTAGAAAAATAGATGGTGGAGCTCATTTAGGGATTGTTATGCAGTTGCACCTACTATTCAATGGACAAGGTGGGAAGAAGGAGGTGCACTCTCAGAAAGGTTCAGGAGCTGTGCTCCTGTGAGCTCCCACTGAATCTGAGGCCTGTGTGTGTGTGTTGCTGTTTTATTCCTGGTGCTAATTGTATCCTTTGTTGTCTATGATTTGAGTGTTTCTTTTTACTTTGTGAGTAAGGTTGCCAGAAAAAGACTTGTTGCAGTGGGAGCATTTGGGGGATGGAGTCTGGAGAAACAGCATTGCACAATGACATGCTATTACTTTCCGCTAGGAATCCAGGAGTGACATCATAGCATTGCATGACACTCTTGGAATTCTTCAGATCTCTAAACCACAGAGATCAGTAAAATTCCTGACACATCACACAATGTCAATTCCACTTCCAGGAAATGATGTAGGGCTTTTTTTGTAGAAAAAGCCAGCAGGAACTCGTTTGCATCTTAGGCCACACCCCCTGACACCAAGCCAGCCAGAACTATGTTCCTGTGTGTTCCTGCTCAAAAAAAGCCTTGGATGTTCCCACATTATGCAATGTCTGCCCCCGTTTTCTCCCTGCTGTTCCACTCAGAGCCAGGGGGGATGGGAAGCAATTCCCACGTTTGCAATTCCCTTCAGAAGGTCTCTGGAGAACTGCATATACATCTTCTAGACAAATAAGTAAGGAGCAGGTGAAATATTTAAATTAATCATCATTTTAAGTATATTTTTTTACCCCTGCAGCTGCATTTTCTGGACTCATCAATCTGGAAGAACTAAACTTATCTAACAACTCCCTGCAAAATTTTGAATATGGAGTATTAGAAGACTTGTACTTTTTGAAAATACTGTGGCTCAGAGAAAATCCTTGGAAATGTGACTACAACATTCATTACCTTTTCTACTGGTTGAAGCATCACTACAGTGTTCACTACAGTGGTTTGGAATGCAGAAAGCCAGAGGAATACAAAGGTTGGCTGGTTGGAAGATATGTACGGAGTTATTATGAAGAGTGTCCCAAAGGCAGGCTCTCTGTTTATCCAGAAACATTTGAACAAGACACAGGTGATGAAGAATGGGAAAGGCTCAAGGAACCACAAAGAACAGCAAAGAAACATGGTGTAGTTGTAACTGTAATTGGTTAATTTGGGGGTATTTTTATTGCTACATTAAAGCCTGTGATACTTGTTTCTATGAGAAAAAAGTTGTTTTTTTAAAGTTGTGTTTGTTCATAAGGTAATATCTACCTAAAATATGTTTCATTTATTAAACAAAAGATGGCATTGTTTACTTATTTCTTTATAAATTTACTATTTTTAATCTTTTGGGGTCATTTTTGCAGTGTCTGGTAATAATTTGTAGAAGTTCAATACAAAGGGGTATGATTTACTGCAATTATCTTACATACTCCAATGCTAAGACAATGCAGTAAGATTAAGCTGTTTAGACGACTGGACTCAAGCCTTCTAGTTGACAAAGACAGGACTGTAAACACATTTCAAAATTTTCTCGTCTCTTGAATCAACATATTAGTTGAATCTGACAGTTGCACAAGTGTCTGTGCAGCAAGATTTCCCCTTCTTCCCTCTTCCCTCCATCTCAGTGGTACTGACAAAACTACATTTGCAATTACCATCAACCTGAAGACCTACATGATGACTACAGTAGACCCTTTATGCCACCCCTCTAAACACACACATGTAGTAAGATATAATAATAAGGAATAATAAATGTATTAATAATAAATTTCTACCTAAAACTACCTGTGAGTACATAGGGTGTTATCTCCCATTGCTTTGTTTAAAACAATTGATTATACTGTAATATATTGTAATAACACATTATCATTTGTTATTAAAAATTAATACATATACATTACATTTTCTCCATCCCTCCCCCCTTTTGGTGACCCCCCGGCAGTGTATTTTATTTAATTTGTTAAAAAGGTAAAACTTTATCTACTAAAGAATCTTACTTCATAGAAAAAACATCAAAAAGAAAAGAAAAAACCATAGGTTACAGTTATAATCCATCTTCATAGTAGTCCTTAAATCATTAACAAAAAACCTGAAAAAGATACATTCCAATAATCTCGCTTTTTTACTATAATCCATATAAAGTTTCTTTAGAGATTAACCATTGTCAAAAATCGCCAAATATCCTTTAACATTCCATTGTTTTTCAACATACTTTTGGAACTTTGCCCACTCATTTTTGAACTTCTCTAAATCTTGTTCTTTTAAGATTCTTGTAAACTTGTCCATTTCACTCCAATGCATAACTTTCAAAGTCCACTCCCACATTTCTGGTATTTTGTCTTGTTTCCACATCTGCACATATAATGTCCATGCAGCTGAAAGCATATACCAAATTATCGTTCAATCTTGTTTTAAAAATGTTTCCATTTGTAATCCCAACAAAAAAAATGTCTGGTGCCTTCTTAATATTATATCCCAAAATTTTCGAAATCTCTTGCTGAATCATTTGCCAAAATTGTTTTGCCTTTTCACAAGTCCACCACATATGGTAGAAAGATCCTTCTTGTTTTTTACATTTCCAACATCTATCCGACACCTGATTGTTCATTTTTGCCAGTTTCTTAGGTGTCATATACCACCTATATAACATTTTAAAGCAATTTTCCTTAATTTTATAACATGTAGATATTTTCATAGAGTTCTTCCACAAATGTTCCCATGACTCCATCTGTATTTCTTTATTTATATTTATCGCCCATTTTATCATTTGTGATTTAACTACTTCATCTTCCATAGACCATTTCAGTAAAAGTTTATATGTCTTTGAAATCAGCTTTTCATTCTCCCCAAACAGCATTCTCTCCAGTTCTGTTTGTTCTTGTCTTATTCCATATTTCTTAATGGTCTGTTCAAGCAAACTCTTTATTTGTTGCAATTGAAACCAATTATATTTATACTGTATTTCCTCGGCCGATTTTAATTCCACCTTTCCTTCTTGAATTTTTAAAAGCTGTTTATATTATAACCACTTCTCTTTAATATCTGAATACAATTTTATTACTTCTGTTGGCACAATCCAAAGCGGTCTTCTCTCATCTCCATATCTTTTATATTTTGACCAAGTATTTAACAAATTACTACTTATATAATGATGTGAGAAGAAACCATCCATCTTATTTTTCCCATAGTACATGTAAGCATGCCATCCAAAAACATTTCCATGACCTTCTAATGCTAGTAATTTTCTATTTAGTAATATCATCCATTCCTTAATCCACACCAGGCATACTGCATCATGATACAGCTTTAAATTAGGCAGTTGAAATCCGCCCCTTTCTTTCACATCTGTCAGGATTTTCATTTTGATTCTTGGTTTTTTCCCGGCCCATACAAATTCTGAAAGTTTTCTTTGCCATTTTTTAAATTGTTTGTTGTCTTTCACTATTGGAATTGTTTGAAACAGGAACATAATTCTCGGTAAGACATTCATCTTGATTGCAGAAATTCTGTTCAGCATAGACAAATTCAATTTATTCCATTTTATCAACTCTCCATTGATCTTACGCCAGAATTTCTCATAATTATTTTAGTACAAATCAATATTTTTTGTTATTTTCACACCTAAATATTTTACTTTAGAGGTAACTTCACACTCTGTTAACCTCTGTAGTTCTTCCTGTTTGCTCTTTGACATATTTTTGCACAAAATTTTCGATTTTTCTTTGTTTATGTAAAAGCCTGCCAATTCTCCATATTCTTGCATCTTACGAAGCAACAATGGTGTTACATGAGTGGAATTTTCATTTACAAACATTACATCATCTGCAAATGCTCTGTATTTACAAAAAAAATCCTTTCACTTTCAGTCCCTCTATCTCTTTATCTTCTTGAATTTGCATTAGCAAAACCTCTAAAGTCATTATAAATATCAGTGGAGATAGAGGGCAACCTTGTCTTGTTCCTTTACTTATTATCATTTTTTTCATTAAATCTGCATTAATACAGAGCCTTCCTTGTTGTTCAAAATATATCGCCTTTACCATTCTTATAAAATCTTCTCCCAGTCTCAGTGTCTCCATCACTGCAAACATAAAGTCCCCATGCACATTATCAAATGCTTGCTTTGCGTCTGCAAAGAATAATGCTACTTCTTTTTCAGGATGTTTCTCATAATATTCAATAACGTCTATAACTGTTCTAATATTATCTCTAATTTGTCTTCTGGGAAGAAATCCTGCTTGTTCTTCTTTAATAAAACTGCTCAAATACTGCTTAAGGCACTCTGCCAGAATTCTTGCATATATTTTATAGTCATGGTTAAGAAATGAAATTGGTCTGTAGTTTTTTACATTTGTAGCATCTGTCTTCTTTAGGTATCATTACTGCTTCTTTCCATGTGTTGGGAATTTTCCCATCTGTTCTTATAATGTTCATCAGTTTCTGAAGTTTTGGTAATAACACCTCTGCAAGAACTTTATAAAATTTTGCCGTAAAGCCATCTGGACCGGGTGCTTTTCCTAACTTCATTGAGTTAATCACCTCCTCAATTTCTCCTCTTTCAATTGGTTTATTCAACACCTTCTCCATGTTTTCTGTTAAGGGATTTACCTTAATTTTCTGTAGATACGCATCAATTTTTTTTCCGTCCAATCTTTGACTTTTAAATAGCGTGGCATAGTATTTATAAAATTCCCTTTTAATTCCTTCATGATCAACAATATCCTTTCCTCCCAACACAATTTTGTTAATTACTTTATTCTCCCTTCTTTTTTTCATTTGCCAAGCCAGATATTTTCCAGGTTTATTCATTCCTTTAAAAGATTTCTGTTGGAGTCTTTTTAAATTCCATTCCACCTCTTTATTCAACAAATGTCTCAATTGGCTTTGTAATATTGTAATCTCTCTTATAATTTTCTTTTTCCCAGGTCTCTTCTTAAGCTCCTTCTCCTTTTTTCCAATTTCTTTCTGAATATCCATCATTTGCTTATTTTTGGCTCTTTTATCTTTATTATTCAATGTAATTAAAATGCCCCTCATTTCCGTTGTAGGCATCCCACACAGTTTGAAATTGAGTGTCCTCATTTTCATTTATTTGGAAGAAGCATTTAGTTTTCTTTTCCAGAGACACCACTATCTCCTGTTTCTGTAGCAAATCCTCATTTATCCGCCATCTTGGAGTCTTTTTTGCTGATTTTGCAGACCACATTATTGGATTGTGGTCTGCCCCTATTTTAGGAAGTAGCTCTATTTTCTTCGTTAATAGTCCAAGATCTTTTGTAGTCCATATCACATCAATTCTTAAAAAATAATTATGCCTTATTGAAAAATAAGTATAGTCACGTTCTTTGGGGTTTAATTCCCTCCAAATGTCTTCTAAACTCTCTTGTTTTACCAGCTCAAAAAATGACTTTGGTAATTTTCCTTTATTATTTTTTTCCCCAGACTTGTCCAAAGTATTTTTTACTGTTCCGTTAAAATCTCCCATTATCATAATTTGTTCATACACCACTTGGTCTAATTGTTGAATAATATCTTTTTAAAAAGAATCTTTTGCTCCATTTGGGGCATATACTCCAGACAACAAAGTTCTTTTGAAGTTCAACATCACTTCCACCGCAATATATCTACCATTATCATCTTTAAAAATTAATTTTGGATCTAATTCTTGTTTGATATAAAAAACAGCCCCCCCTTTTTTTCTCCTTGGCCAATGAACAAAATTCCATCCCAAGTTGTTTATTCCACAAAAATTTATAATTTGTTTGTTTGATATGTACTTCTTACAGACAAATTATGTTACATTTTTGTTTCCCAGTCCAATGAAAAGTTGCCCTTTTTTGTGGTGAATTTAGTCCATTTATATTAAAAGATATTAATTTGTAATCCATAATGGATTTTATTCTTGATCTGTTCCCCCAAATTCCTTATGATCCCCCCAAAACTTTGTCATTTCCTGGGTATTTGTGATGGTAAATCTCTGTCCTTTATATTCAAAACTTAAATCTTCAGGGAGTATCCATCTGTATCTCATTTCATTTTCTCTCAGCTTTTTTGTCAACTTTTTATAGTCTCCTGTCACTGATGACTTTCCTTGGCAATTCTTTCATGATTCTTACACTACTGCCATCCACCTCCAATGTACTCTCGAATTGTTTACTCAGAATCTTTCCCACCAAATCTCTTGTCACAAATCTTACTACTACATCTCTTGGTAGTTTATTTCTTCTGGCATATTCCGAATTTACTCTGTAGATGTAGTCATAGAGATTAGTTTCATCTAGGTCTTCATCTAAAAATTTAGCAATGATTTTTATTATATATGTCCTTAAATCAGTCTCAATAGATTCAGGTACCCCTCTTAACTGTATCTGATTTTCCATTAGTTTACAGTCAAGTAGTAGTGCTTTCTCCTGAATTTTATTGAATAGTGGAATCCACTATGTCTATTCTTGTACCTTGGTGTTTCACCTTTTCTTCCACCTCTTGAACTTTCTTTATCGCTGCTTGAGAATCTTTTCTAATATCTTCAATTTCTTTTTTAATTTCCTTTTTAACCCCTTCTGCACTGGACTCAATGTCTTTTTTAATTCTTTATTTCTATTTTTGACTCCTTTATTATCTTTACCAATCTTGCTTCCATAGCATCCATTGCCTCCTACCATTTGGCCATTTTTGCTTCTTCAAGTGACCCAGCCCTCATTCGAATCTGCTTTGTTGCTGATTTTTGCACAGACATCCCTATTTGCCCATTGCTTAAATAGGCTCCAAAGTTGACCTCTCAGATTCAATTTTCAAATACATAGTCTTATAGATTGTATGAGCCCAAAATCACCGTTCCCTGATGCTCCCAAGTCCAGATATTATTATTTTTTTAATTTTATTCCTTCAAAATGGTGCCCGCAACTTTTCTGTCCTTTAAAAAAAAAATTCCTTTTTTCTCCAAAACTGCACCAAAGTTGATTCTAAACATATAATCCAATAGATTTCACCTTTTAATAATGATATCTGCTAGCTCCACTATTTTTTAAAGTCCCAATTTCTTTTAATTAATTTTTAAATTTTTGACCTTCTTTTAATGGCCACCAATACTTCTCTAAGATTTAAAGTCCTAGAGAGGGCTGGGAGACTTGCTATTTTCCGTTCTCTTAATGGCTTCTTCCTTCCTTTCTTGCCACGAAGTCTCGTTTTCAATGGTTAAGAAGTCTCACGTTATTTCTATGATGCCATTTCCTGTGTTGTCTTCACCAAGTCAGCAGTTCTCTTCGGAGGGGGTTGTCTGCTCTCGACCACAGGTATTCAAAACAATAATTGTTTTTCCTCTTTTAATCTTATTCCTCCAATTTCACCAGTCCCAATAGTACCCCCTCCTTTATCTTCCTTTGTTTAAGATGATATAATTGGATCTAATTTATTTTAAATTAGTCTTATATTAGTCCCGAAGTGATAGATATAGATCTTTTACCTTCAATGCCAATATCCTTCTGCACACTGCTCTTTTCGAAGATAGATGTTAATCAGTCCCAAAGAAGCTTTGAATCTTGGTGAATTTAAGTCAAATTAAATACCTCCGAAATCCTCTGTAGATGATTGAATTCAGTCCTTCTCCGGGGAATCTTCAAAGCCAAAAAGGAACCCCACTGGAGTCCCTAGTCAGCCAAAGTAAATCCCCTCAGAACTTGATATGCATATCTTAGCCTTCTCCCTGCCTGGAAGAAGTAGGCAGCACATGTTGCAATCACCTTCTCTGCCCAGAACAGAGGCTCTGGTCTGCTCCTCTGCGGAGAAGCAGCTCAATCTGCCATGACCAAAACCTGGAAGTCTCGGGTGTTATCTCCCATTGCCGAACCATAGCTAGCCCTTATGTGAGGGGAAGGACATGCAAGTCAGACTTATGACACAAAACAGCATTCAGGCTTTTCAGTTCTCCAGAACTCTTTATAATGTTGTATGTTAAAAGATAAATGCTTCCTTGTGTTAAAAGCAGCCTTCAAGTTGAACTCTAGTGTTACAAGAGACAGGGCAATTGGCACCTCTCTTAGTGCTACGTGGGAATCACCAGCCAATCACAAACCACACTGGGCAATAGCCTTTCTTGAAACATGCCTTGGGAAATGTTGATACGATTGCCAACCTCCAGGTGGTGGCTGAAGATCTCCTAGGATTACAACTGATCTCCAAGCAACAGAGATCAGTTCACCTGGAGAAATGGCTGCTTTGGAAGGCGGGCTCTATGGCATTACACCCACTCACTGTTTGTTTACTGTTGGCAGAAAGTGATCACCAATCATGATGATTCAGATACCTTGCCTTTCAGTTGTCAATGAGCATGCCATGTACAAGGAACAGTGAGTTACAATGCGACCTCTTTAACAGTTTTAAATTTTAAAAAACAAGGGTTTATACTAATATGGAAGAAGCAGAGGGGGAGAGAAATAAACTACAATCCCCACAAGGCTGCATGACAATATGTATATTCAAATTAATCAGAATGCAGACTGCTCAGGCATTAGCAGATACCACCTTTTATTTTAGGGCGCCCAGAAACACCAAAGGAAGAAGTCTACAGAATCAGCAATGTGCTTCCTAAGTGGGAAGCAGCAGTGATGCCGGGCACAGTAACAGGGCTGGGGGCAGGATGTAATCACTCTTGTGTAGTCATCTTTTCTGCCACTTGAACATGCATCTTTCTTGCACTTTGTTGGTAAGTTTCCTTTTAAAAATATATCTTCAGTGCTGACAGAAGAGGAATCTTTGTGGGGACTGGAGAAAGATCGAAAAAGCTAGCTGTGTGGGGTTTTTTTTTGGGGGGGGGGGTACCGTACAGCTATTGTAGCACTTGAAAATCTTGAAAACCCTGCTTGATATTGTGGTCAGAAGCAGCCTGCTCCTAAATATTAAACACAGCAGAAGGCTGTCGTTTGTTACTGACAAGAGAAAGGCAGTCTTCACATTCTCAGAAGTACTTCCTATTTTTTTTTTCTCAGGTCCACTACTGAAAATAGACTTCTAGCCCTGTTTTGGGCTTGTCTTGGGACAAAATAAATTAGGAGGAAGTAGAACAGGCAATAAGAGCTTGCTTACAACAAGGAGAGACCAAGGGCTTGTTTTCATGAAGTGTAGAGGTGGACAGAAAATAAATGGATTTTAGAGGGGAACAGCAGATATATGATCCTTGGTCATTTGGTGAATCAGTGCTTTTTTCCTGAACAGTCCTGTGGTTTTAATCTGTGTGAAACTGTAAATCCTGCATCTTGATTCTAAGTAGATGGTGCAAGAGAAGACTGCAATTGTTCAGTGGTGAGGGGAAAGCAGTCTGCATATACTCAGATGTACTTAGGAGTGTTTGGGTGAATTCATACACACTAAATAATGTGCTTTGCAACTGGATTTTTACTGTGTAAGAATAGCAAAGAAATCTACTTGCAAACAGTCACCATGTGAAAGCTTCCCGAGTCAAATACTGACTGATATTGGACTAGTCATATACTACTGTAGTTCAGTTTTCCTCCACAGCTGTAAATGGGAACTGTCCTCTACCTGGGAGGGCATCATCAAAATTGTACCTTTCTGGGATAACGACAGTAATTATTTGCCATTCAGCTAGTTGAGTTTGGTATACAAGTGGTTGGACTCTTATGAAATCACACTCTTTTTATAGACTGACAGAATTTAAATAAAAATATTCCTTGTAATTTTATCCTTGCGATCAGTATCATGGATTAGAAATGCTTTGTACATTACAGTGTATTTTGAGTATCACTCAGCAAATATTAGTCACTCTTGAGGTAACACTGAGTGGTCAAAGTCTGGTAAGAAGATTGATTACTTCATATGCCTTAGTCCAACTATGACATAATCCTCTATGGGACCCACAAAGAATGCATATGGATGCTGAACAAAAAATGTATTGTTATAGAAGATGAGATGATCAAGTCCTTCCAATCTTTCTGATTACAACGTTGCAAGGAATCTAGCATGGAACTTTTGAACAAAAAACCATGTCATTTTGGTTTCGTCATGTGTTTCTCTTGGAGTTATCCTCTTTTTCCTGATGCAGACTATAACATGAAAGATAGAAATTCAGCAATAACAGCTTCTCTTGTGATTGAATCTGCATGACAAAGCAAGCTTCTCAATGCTCCCAGGCCCCCTCAGGCCCAAACCCATCGATCCTCTAGTCACAGCCCACTCCAAGATGAAATGTCTGGTTAATCGCAATTAGTGGAACGCATTGCACTGGTAAGAGATTGCCTGTTGTGAATTGTTCAAATGCAATTGAAAGAGGTAGTCAAACAGGGGCTTGCTAGTGCAGGCAGATGGTTGCTGAGCTGGATGTTGTTCCAAGGGATATTTCCTTTGAAGAGTAAAGAAAAGGGGGGTATCCAGGGGTTTCCTCAGTGGAGAAATTTCAGTGAGAAAGGGTTGGGTGTGGGAGCGGCCCAACCCTACCCAGCAGAGGTGGCCATCGCCCCCTCAAATGCCACAGGCTAGAAGGAGGGAGTGGGAGGGGCAACAGGAGACCTGGAGCTGACCTTGTAGCCCAGCAAGGGGAGCTCGGCCAACTTTCCCACCCTGACCAGGATCAGGCAGGAGGGACGGGGTCTGAGAACACCCACTCACTCTGGACACTGGTGGGAGGGCAGGAGACTTGTGGCCACACAAATGAGGTCAGGCCAGATGACAACCTTGCTAACCAGTATTCCAGGGGAATGGCATTGACAGTAGCAAGGAACTAGGCGATGTACTCTCTCACCATCACCTCTGCTGAATCCTCTGCCATTGCATGCCTGGCACCTCCACCACTGCTGACCTCTCAGTTCACCACTGACAACCAGTAATGGGGCTTCTCTGTGGCTGGGCTCTTTGAGGCAGAGGTGCTAGGCTGCAGCTTCTCCTCTTCCTCCCCAGACTCTTCCATCCACTGTTCCCTCTGGCAACTTCCGTGGGCCTGTACCCTCTTCACTTCCTTGCAGAGCTCACAATTCCTTTGCATGAGCTCCGCACTCCAGAGAGCAATGCTGCCTTTTATTTGGGGGGGGGGGGGGGGGTCACAGATACAGGCCTTCTTGTACTCACTTTCCTTGAAGAGAGGATGCAACCTGATGGTGATGTCCACCTGCAACTCTCTGCAAAGGCCCTGACCCTTGGGAGAACAGGAGCCCTCCTGGGACCCAGTGCCAGTGCAGAAGTCAGTGCCCAGCCCAGCCTTGAACAAGACTGGCTGTATGGGCACAGAACATATTGGTGGTGTCAATTGAGGGCCTTGAGGACACACACTATTTAGGAGGAGGAGGAGGATGTTGGATTTATACCCTGCCTTTTACTCAGAGTCTCGAAGCAGCTTACAATCCCCCTCCCTTTCTCTCCCCACAGCAGACACCTTGTGAGGTAGGTGGAACTGAGAGAGCCCTCAGAGAACTGCTCTTCGAAGAACAACTCTGTGAGAATTGTGGCTGATCCGAGATCACCCAGCTGGCTTCAAGTGGAGGAGCGGGGAATCAAACCCAGTTCTCCCAGATTAGAGTTTGTGCACTTTACCAATACACCAAACTGGACCAGCTGGAAAGGATCAGCCAGTCGTTGGAGCTGAGGCTGAGCTCCTCTTCTCTATGCAGGATGGTCATGGAGGGGATAACATCCTGCACCACACTCTTCTGCTCCACTAAATGTGCTGTCATGGTGTAGGTTGAGTTCCTGCAGATGGGTAAGTCCAGGGTGAGCTGGACTTTCAGGCTCCTCCCCCTCTATCTGCCACAAGCACAGCAGACATTCAAATCTGATGCTGCACAAACAGCCAGGTGCCAGCAGATCTCAAGCAAGCACCACATCTTAAGGTGGCGCAGGGTCCCAGTTGGCCCTGACAGCGCTCCCCACTCCCAGAGCATCCTTCACCACCAAGTGAAGCATGTGCACCAGGCAGGTGATGCCCTCGAGACAAACAGCCTTCACTGCTGCCAGCACATTGGCGCCGGCATCTGTGACTGGGAAGCCATGGGCAATGTCACCAGAGCCCACTCATCCCCTCAGGCTACTCTGTATCACAGTAGTTATGTTTTGCGCATCTATCCTTGCACATGGAGCAGAACTACTTGTGGACTGGTGGCAAGACTGTCCCCTTCATGGGCCTGGGCCATGCCCCAACAGTCCAGACAGAGAGATCCTCTGGTTGCCACCAGCGGGCGGTGAGGGAGAGGTTGCCAGGCTGCTGGCTATTCCAGAGATCTGCCTTGCACTCTGGAGAGATGAGCTTCGACCATTGCCACTGTGATGCACACTCATTAGCTCATGGACCTCTAAGAGGGGACAGAGTACCAGGGAGCCAGGTGTTGCAGCAACTGGAAAGGTTGCATCCTCCATGGGGAAGAGATGGCCATCCACAGCAATAATGAGATGAGCAATTGCTTCCTAGGCCTTCCATATAGCCCTTTTGGATGGCACTGTCAGCGTCCCTGGGGAATGATCCCTTGGAGGGTGGTCTGCCTTGATGTCCCTCCCATGGGACCCTGCGTGCAGAGAGTCTTTCTTAGGGGTGCCTCCTGCTCCCCCTCCCTGATGAGAGAGAGTAGGCCTCTTCCTCCTGCTGGCTGCCACTCTCCTCCAGCAGCAACATACTGGGGTGCTTGCAGGGGACAGAGGAAGACAATTGTTGGGGGATTGCACCACTCTAGACATGGGCATGGCACACCTTGCACTTTGCCACATGGCACACCTTGCACTTTGTCACTGGGCTGGCTGCAGAAATATTTCCAAACTATGGGCTGGAAATAGGCCCCACAATTGGAGAAGGCAGGAGGGACAACTGCTTTTTGGCACTGGGCTGGAAGGGGACACAGAGGCTTGTACTCAAGGTAGCAGCAGCAATAGGGTGTTGTGATGTGAAAGAGGAGAATGCTTCCTCCTGCTGAATCACTGCTGTCAGAGTATTCCTCTCTAAAGAATGTTAGCCAGTGTTGATGTCTGGGCAGTGCTAATAACTCTGTTGCCTCTGTGGAGAACCCTAGGAACAGATCAGGGGAAGCACACTCTAAGACCCCTGGTGATGCCCTGGTAGGACCAGGCTGCAGTGAGCTGGCAGGATGGGTTCGGTGCCCGGGGTACAAAGAAGGTGGAGGACTTCTTCCCCCCACAGTGAGCTTTGCACCTGCTTTCACTCTCATGGCACAGAGGTGTTCACAATCAGGAGGGGGGGTTATAAAATGTGGGACCTCAGCCAAGGCACCCAGTAGCTAAACCTTTCTGCTTGGCATGAGCAGAGAGTTGGTGCTGTGTATGTGGACCTAAGTGAAGACTTATTTGGTGTTCCTGAAGGGCTCATAGGAGCCATAAAGACTGGGCTTGGGGACTTGGGAACAATGGGCAGCAGGATCCAAATCCCCGCTGCCCCGCTCCAATCACAGGCCCCCTGCTGGTTTGAATGATCCAATAACGTGCTTGTGCAGGAGCCCTGAGTTGTATATAGCTGGCCCTGTGGACTTAGCCAGTCTGAGAGTGCAGTCCTATACTATGCTGTACCTAAAAAAGAGCTGATGATGATCACTACCACCTCACCTCTTCGTTGCATTGAACCCCCTATATTATAGTTGTGGATGAGTGAAGCCCAGAACCAACCAGCTTCGTCCAGCACACTGAACTCCAGCATCGCTGCTTAACTGCCACTGCCACCTGGCTCTACCATGGCTGCTGCTCCTGGACTGCACGGATACATCCCAGAGGACTGGGACACTTGGGAGAAGTGGCTGAACTACTTTATCTGGTACTACAAGATCATGGATGAAGACCAGTGGAAGTCGCTCCTGCTCAGCATCTTCAGCATGGCAACCTTGTGGTTGGCCAAGAGTCTCATCTCGCTCACTATGCTTGAGGCAGCCATTGTGGAGAAATTGACCAACCATTTCTCACCCTGGCCAACCCACATGACCCAGCGCATCAAATTCCACAAGCGGAACCAGAGGTCCTGGGAGACCATCACCGTCTTCCTTACGGAGCTCTGCCGCCTGGCCCTGGACTGCACTTTCTCCAACCTCAAGGAAGACCTACTTGACCCCTTCGTAACCGGCCTCTGAGATGAAAAGATGCAGCAGAAGCTGGCAATCCATGAGGACGCTCAGTGAACCTGCAGTGTACGAGAAATCGCATAAGGAACTACACGCAACTGGGGTACACAACGCCACCACTGCCACCTCTGCTGCCAAGGACTCCGAAGGCGACAATGCCCTCAAACTTCACCACGCGCCCTGAAGTGCCTGCCGCCACGTGCCACCTAAACAGCACCTGTCCAAGAGTGTGCCAGCTGTGGAGAGCCCCACGAATGGCACTCCTACAAATTCTGGGACATTGTCTGGGACATCAGTGCGGAAAGACAAGACCATCTGGGACTTCCAGAAATGGGAGTTCACTATACTAGGGGTAGGGGGTTTCTGGGTAAATTATGGACAGCTCTCAGGAACTCTACCCTTGCTAGTGGTGGATGGGGACCTTAGTAGTTTATTAGGTCAGACATGGTTTGATCCCCTTGGAAATCTGGGTGATGGGAATCCACCAGACCCATGCAAGCATAGATTCAGCAAATTTGTGGGGAGTTCCCAGCCATGTTCAATGGGATCTTAGGAACTTATACAAGTCCCCCCAATAGTGTTGCAGCTGAGCCCCAACGTGCAGCCCATACGGCTGAAAGCCCAGTGCATCCCTTTTGCCCTTAAACCTAAAATTGACGAGAAGTTAGATTGCCTTGTTGCGCAAGGGGTCCTAGAGCTGGTGACCAATGCATGCTGGGAGACACCCATTGTCACCCCAGTCAAGCCCGACAGTCATGTCCCGCATCTGCGTGGACTACAAATGTACCATCAACAGGACACTGCAAAACCACGCCTACCCAGTTCCAGTGGTCAGCCACGTGTTCGCATCATTGGAGGGAGCTAAAATCTTTGGCAAATTGGATTTGGTCCAAGCCAACCAGCAGCTCCCGGTAGATGCTGCTACGGCCGAGTCATACCTTTATGGCTGACCATTCATCATCCTCACAGACCATAAACCCCTGTTGGGTCTCTTTGCCCCAGACCACCAAATGCCCCAAATGCTGTCACCACGGGTTTTGAGGTGGTTCATCTTCCTAGCAGGGTACATGCTTCCAATACTGCCCGTGGAAGGCAATGGGCCATGGAGATGCATTGAGCCACCTGCCGCTGCCATCCGGGGACCCGGGCCCTGCCCCAGTGCACCAGATTCTGCTCATTGAATCCCTCCCAGACCACCCCCTACACGCCAAGGACATTGTCTGATTCTCAGCCAGGGACAAGACCCTCTCCCGAGTTTTGGACTGAGTGTGGAGGGGGTGGCCCACCAGCTGGGTGGGCCCAGATTTTACAGCATAAGCGTCTCGCCAGTATGAACTCTCAGTGCACAAGGGGTGTTTGTTGTGGGGGAGTAGGGTGGTGGTGCCCCCGGCCCTGTGACAGCGAGTCCTCACCACACTGCACAAAACCCACCCGGGGATAAGAACATAAGAGAAGCCATGTTGGATCAGGCCAATGGCTGGAAGTCAAGGTTAACAACATCTATTGGGTCTCCTTTGTCCACATGTTTATTCACCCCTTCAAAGAAATGTAACAGGTTAGTGAGGCAAGATCTTCCCTTACAGAACCCATGCTGAGTCTTCCTCAATAACTCGTGTTCATCAATGTGCCTACTCATTCTGTTCTTGATAATGGTTTCTACCAACTTTCCCTGTATTAAAGTCAGACTGACTGGCCTATAATTTCCTGGATTTCCTCTGGAACCCTTTTTAAAGATGGGGGTGACATTTGCTACCTTCCTGTCCTCAGGAATGGAGGTAGATTGCAATGAAAGATGACATATTTTTGCCAGAAGATCCACAAGTTCAACTTTGAGTTATTGCAGAACTCTTTGATGTATGCCATCCGGACCTGGTGACTTATAAGTTTTTAATTTGTCTATCAGTTGTAGGACCTTCTCTCTTGTCATCTCAATCTGACTCAGGTCTTTCAACAAACCTTCCAAAATAAGTGGTTCTGGAGCAGGCAAACGCTTCTCATCTTCCACAGTGAAGACGGAGGCAAAAACTGCATTCAGCTTCTCAGCCATTTCCCTATCGTCCTTCGGTAATCCTTTTACCCCTTGGTCATCCAAGGGCCCCACTGCCTCCCTGGCTGGTTTCCTACTTCTAATATATTTGAAGAAATTTTTATTGTTGGTCTTTATGATTTTTGCAATATGCTCCTCATTTGTCCCTTTTTGCCTGCCTGATCACAGCCTTGCATTTGATTTGCCACAGCCTGTGTTCTCTTTTATTAATCTCACTTGGACTAGCTTTCCACCACTTAAAGGAGTCCTTCTTACCTTTTATAGCTTCCATTACTTTGTTTGTTAACCATGCAGGTCTTTTCTTATACCTGTTTGTGCCTTTCCTAACTTGTGGTATATATTTTATCTGAGCTTCCAGGACTGTAGTTTTAAATACCTCCAAGCTTCCCCAAGGGTTTAGACTGTATTTACCTTTCCTTTCAGTTTCCTCTTCACATGCCTCCTCATCTCAGAGAATTTACCCCTTTTAAACCTAAACGTGGTTATGCTGGTCTTTTGGGGAAACTATTTATGCAAATGGTGAAATCAATAACGTTATGGTCACTGCTCCCAAGCGGTGCGATCACTTTTAATCTCTCACCAAGTCTTGGGCATTACTTAGGACCAAATCCAGGATCGCCCCACCCCTGGTAGGTTCTATTACCATCTGCTCCATAGCACAGTCATTGAGAGCATCTAGAAACTCAATCTCTTTCTCTCGACCTGAACGCATATTGACCCAATCAATCTGCGGGTAGTTAAAATCACCTATTACGACACAGTTTTTATGTTTAGCCACTATCTTTAATCCTTACATCATATTATAATCGTCCTCAATCTTTTGATTTGGTGGGTAATAACAAACTTCCATAGTTAAATTTCCTTTTGGGCCCTCTATTTCAACCCAAAGTATTTCTATTAGGGAATCTAATTCTTTGACCTCGGTCTTACTGGACTGTATACCCTCTCTGACATACAGAGCCACCCCATCTCCAACCCTTCCCTCCCTATCCTTCCAATATAACTTATATCCAGGAATCACCATGTCCCACTGATTCTCCTCATTCCACCAAGTTTCTGAAATTCCCACAATTTCTATGTTTCCCCCCAACACTAAACATTCCAACTCACCAATTTTACTTTGAACACTTCTAGCATTTGTATACAAACATCTATAATTTCCCAGGCAAGTTAGGCCCGCAACCTTCCTCCTGCCACCTTGAGATTTTGGCAGACACTCCATATTGTTTGTCACCATCTCAGTGGACAAATCTGATCCATTACCCAGTAGAAAAGTAACAGCTAACCCTTCATCTCCTTGAGATGAGTCCTCCCGAACCAATGAGTCCCTGCATTGCTGATAAGGATAGTACTTACTATGGCATTTCCGCTATTATGCGTGCTAATTAGAGAAAGCTGGGAATTCTTTTGGCTCTACTGAACTTGGGAAATTGTACAATACTTATAAGAATGGTCCCTGAAAGAACGATCTGAGATCCGAAACGGCTTGCAAAGCGGACCAGTTCTCCGTTGAACCACCTACTTTTAATACTGGACTGAATGTTATTTAGTGGCTTTCAGTCACATAAGGACAGTAGGAGCATTGAGTAACGTATGAGGTTTTATCTTGGTGATATGTTCTAATATTATTCATTTTGTATTTTGATACTTATTATTCACAAGTTAAAATTGCATTTTACACGGAGAGTTTTTTCTTTTTGTTGTGGCTCTGGCAAGGATAAGCCTTGCAATTTAAAGGCTCAAGCTCCCACCCACCTCTGACTCAAAAGCCAGAGCAACAGCAGAGGATAGGCCAGCAACCACCCTCAGGCAAACAGGCTCTCCTCTCTCAGCAAGAGCTTTCCAGCAGTTCTGTCCCAGCTCCAAGCACCTTCCTCTAACGCAGCTGTGCTATTTCTGCCACAACTCCTATCCAGAGTTTTAGGAGAGACTGGTCGCTGGAGCTAGGTACTGGTTTCCTAGCTTCTGGGCATGGTCATATTCCCTCGCAGACTTGCCAACAACTCTCTAGCTGACCATCCATCTGGAGGCAAAGTGAGACCACAGTCTAAAGAGTAGCAGGGCATTCAACTCT
Source organism: Heteronotia binoei (assembly GCF_032191835.1). Classification (NCBI taxonomy): domain Eukaryota; kingdom Metazoa; phylum Chordata; class Lepidosauria; order Squamata; family Gekkonidae; genus Heteronotia; species Heteronotia binoei. The sequence continues at coordinate 5,750,680 of NC_083230.1, forward strand.
AGCAACCTCATCTAGAATCTCATCCAAAAGGTTTTCATATTTTGGTCTATTAATGCTGCTTTGTTCCAGATCAGGTCTTGCACTATTATCTGGAATTCCGTGGTGCACTTGGCCACTGTGCCCCTCCTTTGTCTCAGGGCCCAAAGTCTTCTGTTGGCATTCTCTGCTTTCTGAAGCTTGGCAAACACATTGGAGAGATGCACCACAAAACCAAGAAAATCATTTCACAAAGGCAACTACACAAGGACCAAAGGTGTGACCCATTTAGCTGCCTGCCCCTTTAATTAACTAATCAGGAAGCATATCTTCACTTTATGAGAAGGGAAATCCTAGCCTCACCACTCAATATACAACTGGCACTGTGCTAGAAATTCTGGGAAATATTCCACAGTGCCCTTAAACTTCTCTGGAGGGTAGATAGGGCATTTTGGGGTACAGAATGAAGAGCAACCACTTGTTGCTACAGCTGTTCCCGCTGCATTACCACTAGAGCTTAAGCTGCTGTATCTGGTCTTGAAGCACCACCAGGCTCACCAACGAAGCTGTAGCCTCCTCTATCTTGTGAAAGTTTGGGGTGGAAGCAAACTGTCAGAATCTAGGGTCAGACCAAGCCAAATTCCAGAGTCAGAATCAAAGTTCAGTCTAAACTTCAATTACTGCGACAACAGAGTCCAGTTCAGAACATTTTATACAGGAAGCAAGGTCCAACAGTCGATAAAATTGCAGGGAGGAAGATTCCAGAGTCAAGAGCCAGCCCAAGAGTCAGAGGAACAGAGCAGCCTTCAAAGCCCAATCAAGCAGCTGCAGGCTTATTGCTTCCACAACATGCAGGCTCCCAGCACTGGATTTTATAGGCACTTCCTAACAAGCCCTTGTTAGCAGCCAGCTGCTTGGGAGTGCTACTGCAGCTACTCCAGGCTGTCATCAGCAAGCAGCAGGCGCTCAAAGGTGAAGGTGAGCCTGGTGGACTGGTCTTAATCAACTGAGTCTCACCTGCTGCATCAGGGCTGAGTCAACACAGGAAGTATATCAGATATCGTGAGATTTCTCTACCAGTGAAACGAGACTTGGTGGCAGGAAAAGCAGGAAGTACCAGAGAAAGAAGAAGGTAGTCAGAGAAGTAAACAGCCTACTCTAGGTTTACAGTACCAGAGAGAAACATCGGCGGCCATTGCTGAGAGGACAAAGTTTTAACGTTTTTAAAGTGACTGGGACAATAAAAATTGGTGGAGTTAATTGAGTTGGCAATTATAAAATAAGGATTATTGGATAGTGGTGAAGAAGATTTGAATTGGTTAAAGGGAAAAGAAGAAAAAAAAATTAAAGTGAAGCAAGTCACGACCGCCATTTTGGTGAAAAATAAAAACTTTAAATATTAATATCTGAGCCTGGGAGGCTCAGAGGATGGTGAAATTGGGTTCATTGGAAAGGGCAAACTTCATTCTATTAAACCTGAGGGTCCAAATTTAATTTGGTGAGATAAAAATTTTCAATCTTTTTTATATGTCAGACCCGAAGCAAACTTGTGCTAGGTCTGCTTCAATGGAAAAAATGCAAGCCCAATTAGATGCAATGGAAGCCAGGATAATGAAGGGGGTGAAAGAAATGATAACTGCCTCTAAAAAAGAAATAAGAAAGGATATTGAGGACTCAAAAAAAGAACTGAAAAAAGAAATAGGTAATCTCAGAAATGAGAGTGTAGTAATAACAAAAAAAGTACAAGAAGTGGAAGCGAGAGTGAAAACACATGATTCCACCTTGCTAAAATTACAAGAAAAAGTGACAATCCATGACTGCAAACGGATGGAGACTCAGATACGTCTGAGAGGAGTACCTGAAAAGGAAGATGGTGACCTGAAAGAATATATAATAAAAATAATTGCAGAATTTTTGGAGGAAGATCCTGAAGAGACTAAAAATATGTATGACTATATGTATAGAGTGAACTCACTCTATGCTAAGAAAGATAATTTGCCAAGAGATGTTGTCATAAGATATATGACAAAAGAAATGGTGGGAAAGATCATGAACAAAAATTTTGAAAAGACATTGATAGTGGGAGGCAGCAGAGTAAGAATTATGAAGGAGTTGCCAAGGCAAGTGATAAATGATAGCAGAACATACAAAAAACTGACTGAAAAATTACGGGACAATGAAATGAGGTTTAGATGGATAATTTTAATCTGGTACTTGCTCTCAGCTGCTAGGACATTGTATGCGCAGTTGTGGAAGCAAGAAAAAATACCAGAGAAATGGGATTGGATTGTAAAAGTTATGGCATGGAGTGAAATGGACAAATTAACAAGAATATTAAGAGACTATGATTTAGAAGTTTTTAAGACGGAGTGGAAAAAGTTTAGAAGATATGTAGAAAAAGAGTGGGGGAAAAAGGACATTGGACAATTTTTGATAATGATTAAGTTTTAGAAAGAAGAAGAATATAAGTTTTTGTTTTAATAGTTAAGGGTACCTTTAAATATTAGCATTTTAAGTAAAAAACACCGGCGGGGGTCAAATAACGGGGGGGGGGGGTAGAAAGTAATATATGGGGTAGCTAAAAGAAGTTATTAAGATGTAAGAAATAGATTTGTTACCATATGTTACCAATAAAATTGTTTTAACCAGGAACACCAAATTAATAGACTGTTTCTGTTCCTTTGTCTTAACTCTCTTAATTGTTTTAACTACTGTAAATTATTGAATATGTATTTTAATATTTATTAATGTTATTGTTCTATGCTTTTATGTTGTAAGCCGCCCTGAGCCCGCCTTGGTGGGGAGGGCGAGATATAAATCAAATAAATAAAAAAATAAAATAATAATTGAGAGAGTCCCAGTGCCACCATGGATGACACCAGGTCCATTGCCTGTGTGGAGCTTGCGTCATTGGCATGGAAGTTGAAATCACCCAAGACCAAAAGCCTTGGGTGTTCCAGCGCCCAGCCTGCTATGACCTCCACAAGCGATGGTAAGGCACTAGCTGGTATGTTGTGCGGCCGGTACACCAGCCAGATAGCCAAACTCTCTCCAACATCACACATTATACTTACACATTCAATGCCAGTGATCTTTTGGGGTGGAAGAGCCCGGAAGGAGTAAGCCTCCTGAATGAATACTGCCACCCCTCCCCCCCCCCGCTAGTTCATGATTGGTGAAGGACTAAGAACCCGGGTGGAGTTAACTGGGAGAAAGCAACTGTCTCCCCATCTTGCACCCAGGTCTCAGTCACACAAGGCAGGTCCATATTCTGCCCTAGCAGAAAGTCCTGAAGGACGGAAGTCTTATTATTAATTGAGCTGGCATTAAATAGCACCAATGTTGGAGGCACGTACTTCAGCTCAGCCCCAGTGTCTGCAACCATTGGGAAGGGACACAGGCTGGAAGGAGGCCGAGCATCTTGGTATCTCAATCTCCTTCCCTTAAATAGACGCCTCTTCCCACTGCTATACTTTCCCCTCCCCTGGAACACCAGAATCCCCAGCTCATTCATCACCTCTTGCTGATGGTCTCCGCAATCACCTCAGACAGATCAGAATGTAACAGCTGAGTAATAGCAGTAGTACAAGTACAGTAGTCTATACCTGGTATGCCTCTAACTTGATGGTAACAATGTCTTACTAACTGGTAGTACAAGTACAGTAGTCTATACCTGGTATGCCTCTAACTTGATGGTAACAATGTCTTACTAACTGGTAACTGTTTAGTCCCTCCTTAAGTCTAAACTAATATTCTAATAAATTTAATTCCTACCTACTAAATTAATTAGACACCTTAATATTGCCAATTAATCAACACCTCCAATTAGTACTGTGATAATCTTCAATCAAATCAAAATACTCCTAATTAATCAGCAACCTCCAAAAGTTAATTTAGCAGCCAATTTTCTCTAAAAGGCGGGGGGAGGGGGAGAAAAAAAAATCTGTTTTTCCTACCTGCTAAATTAATTAAACCCACACTCACTAATTAGACCCTCACTCACTTACTCCCTCATTCACTCACTATTGCCAATTAATTTAAAAATAACCAATTAGTACTACAAACATAACCTCAAGATTTAAATACACTAGTTAATCAGCAAAAATTCTTAGTTAATTTAGTAGCCAATATAATAATATCATTTTAGCATTAGTTCTAATCAGACTCAATTAAATAAATTAATTGTCCTATACAATTAATTTAACATAACAAATTAAGTTGCAGTACAGATCATCAGGTTAGCAGCAATTTGTTAAAAGCAGAGTCCGATTTACAAGTTCAGCCTCGTGGCAATTGATTGAGTAAAGAGGGCTGGAATTTTAATCACCTGGAGTCTTTTAAGGTGCAACAGATATAAAGTGCAGTCTGGGTGCAAAAAGCAAGTTTTCAGGAAGCTGATGTAAAAAAAAATAGAACAGTGTTAAGACACAGTTCGTCGGGTTAGTATAAAACAAACAGTTAGTAGAAAAACAAAATCATAACTTTATTTCTACAGGGGGATGGGGAAATGGGATAAAAAATAAGAAACACTAAGACTATACCTTTACTATGGAAGGCACATGGCTAAGAAGCGAGAACTTCCTCTTTCTTCTTGACCTCTGCCTACCTAGACAAAGAAGTCACCTGACTAACTGACCAATTAACACAAAAAAAAAACAAATAGTTTTTTCCTGGGCTTTCTCCTGACTGGGAGGGAGCCAAGATCCTCTTCCTAGGTCAGGCAGACAATAGAGAAACAGGAAAACAGTATTAACCCTATAATGACAGGAACTTAGATCATTGCAAAGGACATGCAGAACAGATACATAATTTCAACATTGAATTACAAGTGCTTAGAGGATGAACTAATTTTGCTACTGCTAAAAGTGACTGAATCAGATAAGAGAAAAGAAAAATATACTACAAACCTGGCAAGAGGCACATATAACTGATCCATAAGGAAGGAAATGATCCAATGCTACCACAATCTTACAGACCTATATCATTGTTAAATGCAGCTTACCAACTTTTTGCCCTAATAATGTCAGAGCGACTTAAGAAATGCATAACAAAAATTATCCACCTGGATCAAACATGTTTTGTTCTGGTGAGATATATGAAAGAAAATTCCTGTTTTATAATTGATGCATTGGAATTTGTACAAAAAGAAGAAGAAAATAGCAGTTTTTATGTTTTTTTAATGCCAAAAAAGGCTTTTGACAATTTGTCTTGGACATTTATGTTAAAGTATTACAGCATATTAACTGTGGACCTAAATTTTTGAATTGAATCCAAAGCATCTGTATGAAACAAAACACCAAAATGTTAATCAATGGCATATTCTGAGGGATTCCAGATACAGAAGAGGACAAGACAAGGATGTCCCTTATCACCATTATTATTTATCCTCACAATGAAAATTTGTGCTTCTAGGATTAGACAAGATCCAAGAATCAAGGGATTGAGAACTGATGGAGAAGAATTTACCAAATCAAGAATAAGACACTATTAAAATAGTCATAGGATGTGATCTTGTTACTAATTCAGTTAAATACTTGGGAATAAATGTTTCCAGGAAAACAGATATGCTTTTCATAATAATTATGAATAACTTGGGGGAAAAAATCAAGAGGATCTGAAGAGATGGTCCAATTTAAATTTGTCTTGGTTTGGGGAAATTGTTGCAATTAAAATGAGCATTCTCCCAAAACTTAACTTTCTATTTCAGATGTTACCAACTGAGCTACATGACAAGATACTGAAAGATTGGCAAAGACAAATAAACACATTTATATGGAATAGCAAGAAACCAAGGGTTATATTCAAAGTTTTACAAGATGAAAAGAAAAGAAGATTAGTGGTCACAAACATTAAACTGTACTATCAAGCAGCTTGTTTGGTATGGAAGACTAATGAAATTAGAAGCAGCAGATTTGCTTAAAGGATTACATAGACATTTTTGGATTAAAGCAAGTGGTAAACAATCTAAAAATAACCCCGCTATCAGAAGCACAGGCCATGCTATTAGAGACAGCTTGCTGAAAAACTGGTGGTTACTTAACACAATATTAAATCCTCCAATATCACCTTTAATGTCACCACTAGAAGCCTACCATGACAAGCCTGAGAGGTGAAATAATGACTTCGTAACATACGAAGACATGATCAATAAACGGGAAAATCAAATCCTGGCAAGTTATTAATGAAAAAGGAAAGAAGATACAATGGTTAACATATCTTCAACTATTATTGAGCCTTAAAGAAGATAACCACTGAGAAGGAAATACATTAAAGAACTTGAATCAGTTTTAAAAGATAATTTTGAATAAAAAGGATCACCTTCAAGGTCATATCTGCAAACTTCTACTACAATATGACACAGAAACAGAACAAGTTAAGGTATGTATGATGAAATGATTACAACATTTTGGGCAAGATATCCTATTTCAGCTACGGACAAAAACAAAATTTACAGCGAGTCAGAGAAAACTGGTATAAAATGTTTTACCACCCCAAAAGTCATCGAGAAGATGGATAAAAATGATCAAGGACTGTGTTGGAAGTATAAAGAGATAGATGGTACTTTTTACCATATGTGGTGGTCTTGCAAAAAACCTAGTAAATACTGGAAGGAAATACATACTGAAATCCTAAACAAACACATAAATAAAATTGAAGATTAAATTTGCTATGATATGGAGGCTCAGATAGCAGCCACCGCCAAGTCCGCATTTTTTCACCTTAGGCGGGCAAGGCAGTTGGCTCCTTTCCTGGAGAACGGCGATCTGGCAACAGTGATCCATGCAATGGTCACCTCAAGGCTGGACTACTGCAATGCCCTCTACATGGGGCTGCCCCTGTGCCGAACCCGGAAGCTACAGCTAGTGCAGAATGCCGCCACCCGGCTGTTGTTAGGGCTCCCTAGAAGGGAGCACATTCAGCCGGGGCTTCGGGGGCTTCGGGTATTGGCTGCTGATAGCATACCGAGTTCGGTACAAGGTGCTGGTTATGACCTTTAAAGCCCTTTATGGTCTAGGACCTGCCTACCTTAGGGACCGTCTCTCCCCACATGTTCCCCAGAGAGTACTGAGATTGTGGTCTCAGAACCTCCTTACAATCCCTGGGCCAAAGGAGGCCCGTCTGAAAACAACTAGGGACAGGGCCTTTTCGATTGCAGCCCCCTCTTGGTGGAACCAGCTCCCGGAGGAGGTGAGGGCCCTGCGGAATCTTGGACAGTTCCGCAGGGCCTGTAAGACAACCCTCTTCCGGCTGGCATACAACTGACCGATATCTGAATATCCAAATTCATGAACATCAGCATATCTGAACATTGGAATACTTGAAGAACCGACTTTTAGGGAAGATGTAGGGTGGGATATAAATCGAATGAAATAAATAAATACCTGAATCAATGCTATTGGGCATTTTACCAGTGAATACAGAAAGAATGAAGCACAAATTGCTTAGATATATGTCAACTACAGCAAGAGTAGTATTTGCAGCTAACTGGAAAGTTAAGGGCTGCCCAGCTCTGGAGAACTGGATAGACAAGATGCAGTTTGCATTTATGGCAAAATGGACAAGCTGCATTAATCAAAATATGAATTTGAAAATAATTGGCAAATTTTTATGGCTATTGTAATCAATCTTTCTAGTTACATAGTTGAATAGTTTGGAATTGTATGATAATTATGTAACTATTTTATTACGAAATAATAGGGGTATTGTATCTATGTGATTTTTTCATAACGTATGAAAATACTATAATCTTATCATAATTATAAAAATTCTTTTGAGGTTATGTGTATAATTCCATAGAATAGATGAGAAGATATAAAAGATAAAATATCACGAGAAAAAGAAAGAATATCTGACCAGGTCGACATTGTTATTTTTGAACAAAGAACATCTTTAATATTTGTAAAATTCTGCTTAATCTCCCCCCCCCTTAACCTGACATTCCTGACTTGAACCAGTCCCAGGAGGCTGTTATTTATGTCATTGGTGAAATTTATGTATAACCATCAGTACATATAAGCTAATAAAATTTTTTCCAACTTCTTTATCTGACAGCCAGTCAAAATATATAGCCAAAAGACTAACATATTCCAAAAAAGGCAAGCTTACTAGGTGGGTGGGAAGGAAGATAAAACATACACTAGACTTTTCCTTGGATTTAGCCCTTATTTCTACTCCAAATGCAAACCACAGAAGAGAAGTGTCTACTTGGTTTCACCTTGATTGGTACCCTCAACCCAACTAGCAATGAGTGGGTAGACTAGAGGGTTGGGGTGTCTCAGTTAGCAGCATAGATAGCCCAAAGTACACTCATTCCCTCCTCCATGGAAGACACCCTATCAAAGGGCAAAGAACTTGGCTTTTAAAAACCTGGATCATTTGAAGCTCAAGATTCTATTAGTTTACACATACCTACAAACATATTGTACTTTTTCTATGTATGTCAAAAAGTAGCCATAGAAACAGGCAAGAAAGGTATGCAAAGCAAACAAAAGAAGAAATGCAAGTTAATGCAACAGAATACTTACCAATACTTTTAAAAGTAAGCCACTGCAGTGCGACACAACCATGAAGATTCAAACGTACCACAGAAGCACGCCACTTCAGCAAGATATTTCCTCCTATATAGTCCTTCATCTTGTCCTTCACTTCAGAAAAATTAATCTAGAAGAGAAAATTAATTTCCCCAGAAATGATAAAATGATTACTAACTGTTCCATGTGTTAGACTAGTTCAATCTAACAGTCTCCCTGAAAAAATTAATAAAATACTGGCAATTACTCTGAGAAAATTAAATGAAAATATTTTTAAATATCATGGCAATAGAAAACACAGAGATGTTTATAGAGTAGTATCTTGATTAATTTCATTTTAATAACCATCTATTGATTATATATAGAAAATATCAGGAAAACCCACACCCACGCTATTTTGTTTGCATGAACAAGCAATCTTAATATGTTCTGTGGAACCTTTTTGGGAAACTATCAAAGGAAGGCTGCTCTTGTATTTCATCTCTCCTAGACTTGCCATCTACACACGTCCGAATTCCTTATTTATTTATGTCAGAAATGCTCAAAATGAGATGCACCATAAACGGCAAAATGCTATTTTAATAGACTATATTAAAAGGACTGCATAATTATAATAACCATAGCTGTTATTATAATTATAGTGTAATGTGCTCTCTCCTCTCCCATTAAAAGCAGATCACACCATTTTGGATACTGAAGTTTCTGGATGGTCAGCCTCACATAAAGCATATTACAATTTGGCATTTATTCACATATATTCATGTTATACATTAATTTTTCTACATATTCTTTAATATGTATATAATTGAACTGGGTTTATCATATTTAATATCACTAGGCTGCTGAGAAAAGGGGCTTTCAAATTATATCTAATGGACCCTGTCTTAAGTATCTAGTCCGACTGCATTGGCTTGCTCTCCTAATCCCAGTGGAAGGGAGTCACAATCAGCCTGCTCTCCTAATCCCTGAGGAGAAGGGCCACTGAACCAGCTTGCTCTCTTACCCCAGATGAGGAGGACCAGGCTTATTCCACTATGCCCACAGGGGGTGAGCCCAGGACTTGGCTTTCCTTCTTCTGGAGGAGAAGGCCCCAGCCACCTCTGCTCTCCAGCCTGCTCTGCTCCCCACCCTTTCACAATCCTCATCAAGCCTTCTGAACTTCAGCAGAGCACCACCACTGTGGCAACCAGAGGAGCCACTGTCCCCACTGTGACCACCTGAGGAGGACCCCTGATGCCCAGGATCCACGCTCAAGAGCTGCAAGCAGTGAAGAAGACTGGCCAAGAACTGCCAGCTGCCAAGACCAGGGCCTTGCTTTGCCTCCCCCTCCCCTGCCCCATGGATTTATTTTCCTGCACACTTCAACAACCTTCAAAGTCACCAGAAAGAGCACGCATGCCAAAATATGTTCTAATGTATTTACTGCTGATATCTTGTCTTCTCTGCATGCACGTGCATACCTGGGACTTACTTGTATTCACTGCTTCTTTTGCTTTTCAAAATTGTACTACAAACATTCTCTTGAATAAAAATCAATCTCTTAATCAGCAGCTCTGAATCTAGAAAGCAAGCTGTACCCACATGTTGCCAAGGGTGACCTCAGTGAAATTCTGATTTTTTCAAAAAAAAAAATTATAAACCAAAGAAATTTACCTTGATTGTGGAATGATATTTTACTATATGACGTATATTTTACTCACATGTCTTATGAATAAATCCATGTGAAATCTCAAATTCCAATATCCGTGAGTTAGGGCTAACATACAAACTTTATTAACAGTATAGCTATAGTAGCAACTGCCCCCCCCCATACCAAACATGTAGTAAGCTTCCTAAGCTACAGACATCTGTCCTCAATGGTTGACACTGTTGGAAGCTGTACAATATAGATAAATCAGGTAATGATGCTGTTCATTTTCTTAATATATGCTGATTCTGTTTCCCCATATAAATTCCACTGGCAGTTTTTGTGAGATCATCATTTCCTTTTCCAACAAAATACAGCTAGGACGACATAAATAATAGATTTTGGAACATTTTTAAGTTCCTACTTTTTAAAACTCTAGACCAGGGGTGTCAAACTCGTTTGTTATGAGGGCCGGATCTGACATAAATGAGACCTTATTAGGCCGAGCCGTGTTGGGCTAGGCCATGTGTGTACCTATTTAAGATTAGGTAACAGAAATATAAACTTTTTAAAGGACACAGACAAACACGATTAAAGATTTTTTTAAAAAAAAACCCTTTAAAATAAAACATGCTTAAAACATTAGCACTTGTTGGTCTTAAAGGTGCTTTCTTTGTATTTCTCCCATGGGGCCCAGGGAACTGGGCAAAGGAAGCTCTGGCTCTTTCCCTCCCTCCCCAGGGGATCAGGAGGGGGAGCAGCCTCAACCAATGGAGAAAATAGAGGTTTTGCTCTGTAGTTCCTGTGAGATTGAGCAAGCCTTGCAAAGCAAGCTGAGATGCAGAAGGAAGCATGAGAGAGGGAGAAGGAAGCAGACAAGAGCCAGTTGCTCGGGGGCCTGATAGGAGCCCTCCAGGGGCCTGATTCAGCTCCCAGGCCGCATGTTTGACACCCCTGCTCTAGACCCTTTTCAGTTGGCTTCTAGTGCTTGGAAGCAGAAGTAGATATCAGGGAATGTGTGTTGAACTGGTTCAAATAATTCCTCACTGATCAAACTGAAAGGGTTGCTATTATCATCAGTGTAGGATCTAGCCTGTGAAATTCCACAAGGTGCAATTCTGTCCCCCATGCTTTTCAACCTCTAAGCCCTTAGGATGAATCATTCATAGTTTTGGGGGTGGTTGTCATCAATACACAGATGATACCCAGCTCTATATATCCTTATCCAAAAGTCCTGGTGATGCAGCAGAGGTCTTGAATAGAGATGGACACAACCAAAACATGAATCATGATTCGTGCTAAAAATGGACAGTTTGTGGTTCATTCCAAACTGGTTCATTTGATTCTGCTGCACCCAAACATGAACCAGTCTTTTTTCTTGGCATGTTGTTTGGTTCATGTTTGCTTCGTTTTTCCAGACAGCCTGGCACTGATATATTTCCTAGCCCCTGCACTTCTGGTCAGTTTCCAGTGAAATTGACTAGAAGCAGCAGCTCTGCTCTCCCTGGTGGCCTGCACTTTTGGTCAGTTCCCATTGAAACTGACTTGATGCTGCAGTTTTGCTCTCCTGGCCCCTGCACTTCTGTTCAGTTTTCAGCTGACTAGCTGCCGTAGCTCCACTCTCCCTGGCTCCCTGCTGCTTCAAGTCAGTTTCATTAGAAACTGAACAGAGGCGCAAGGGCCAGGAGAGCATGTCTAGTCAGTTTTCAAGCTTTCGGGGGTGGGGGGGAAACCGACCAGAAGCTGTAGGGCTTCTTTTCTTTTCCCAGCTTGACATACTCCTAGGAGAGCAGTTTACTGGGGGCACCTGCTTTAGGGAGCTGTAGCTCAGTCCTCCAAAGTCCAATTCACAGCAAACACGGTGAGCTGATAGAGGAAAGTCTTATGAAGAGTTCGCCACAAGTTTGGCATCTCTAGCTCACTCGGAGGCCATTCTATGTCTTCCCAAACTGAATGAACCATGAATTGCTTAGGAAATTGAAAAAAAAAACACCATGAAAGAAACCAAACCACTGATTCGGGCAACCCAACCAACCATGAACCAAACCACCATTTTCACATTCCATGTCCATCCTTAGTCCTGAATAACTGCCTGTCTACTGTGGTAAATTGACTAAGAGTGAATAAATTGAAACTAAACCCTGAAAAGGCAGACATCTTAAAAGGACATTTTGCTCCCCACTTTTGATAGAGTTCACATGACCCTTGCTGACTCAGTTAAGAGCCTTGGGGTTATACTGGATCCAACTTATTATTGGAAAAGCAAGTTTCTAACTACTTGACAGTCCTTAAGATGGCCCATTTTCTTTATATGGCTGATCTAGGAACCAAGATCTATGCCACAGTAACATCCAAACTAGACTACTATAATGTACATTAGTCTCCTCTCAAAATCAACTTGGAAACTCTAGTAGGTACAGAATGTTGCAGCTCAACGACTATTGGGAGCTAGACAGAACGTGCATATTACTCCTATTCTGTAGTCATTTCAAATGCTGCCCATCAGTTACCAAGCTCAATTTAAGGTATTGGCTATCAGGTTTATGGATCCATGAGACTGCCTTCCCCCTATTATCTATCATAACAGCTTCACTCATCTGATCAGGGCCTTCTGCAGCTGCCAACTTGCAAATGGGCAAAATAAACAACTGCCCATACATGAGCCTTTGCCATTGTGGTTCCCATCTTATGGAATAGCCTGCCTGAGGAGGTCAGGAAGCCTCCCACTCTTCTGGCTTTCTGCAAACTATGCAAAATGGAATTGTTCAAGAAGGTCTTTTTTGCACATGTATTAGGATTGCACTGTACAAAAAGATTTACAAATTTACTTGCTGAAACGAGGATCCTACTATATAATTTTCATATAATTAATATGTCATGTTAATAAAAATTTGTTTCACTTCTGTTTTTATATTTCTGTTTGGTTCTACAACCCTAATCCTATTGCATTGTTTATTGAATGTCCCTTCCTATTGATTGTATTGACTCACCCTGTGTAATCCACTTGGAGTCCCAGTGAGAAAGGTGGACTATATATAATGTAAATAAAATGTTTTAGAATGTTAATAATTATATTTAAATGGCTTGGTAAATACACACGGTGAATATTCCTGTAGGTATTTGGAGTGATTTGCTTCAAAGGTGGTCCTCTGGGGCCTTAAGTTATTTTGTCTGAGGGACTTTTGCCATAATTTCTTTGAGACTCAGACACTTTGCTGCATTTTTCACTCCAGATTCAGAAACACAGATAGGAAGTGAACAGACACACATCACTATGTCATACATTTAATCATTAATTGGAACTAGGCAGTCAAGGCTAAATAGATGAGTTTATCGGTACAACATTATTTTTTATTCATATTTCATATATGAAATACAAATATTTGAATAAAAGGCCATGAGAACCTTATTTCTGTTATGCATGCTGTTGCCAAAACACATACGGGTGCTTTATTATTAATTACCCTCATTTTCACTTCAGTTCACTTTTTAAAACTGATTATTAGATCTTGCATTTAGGCATATGTACTTACACTACACCACACTGAACAAACATGTGTCATTGCATTCCATGATCGACAAACTTGAGCACATCTTCCCAAGTCAATTAAGTTTAAATAATGAAAGATCTAGATTGGAAACAGAGAAATATATTAATACATAAAAGATGAATTGCAAATTTTGGTCATGGTATTCACCACATTGAACAAAGAGTACTGTCACTCTTAAGAATATTCAGTGTAAGTATCACGACAAGAGATAGCCTTGCGAGGACCTTTTTGAAACCTTAGTTTTGCAACATACTACTAGAGAACGCTGCAGGCCTCCTATTGAAGCAACAGTTCAAGTAGTGGAAGAAATAAGCCCAGTAAGATTTTCCTGTATTCTATACAGCCTTCATTATTTTGCTTTCCTGTCTGATTCAATATATCTTCCTAAATGCAATGATGTTTCTAACTAGATTCAAACTTTTACATTCTTAACCATATGCCTATCATTTTTCTATAGCTCATAAGGCTCTGAGCAAAATAACAAGTAGTATTAGACCCTACTGAAGTCTCTTTCATCCCCAGGCTCCACCCTGAAATCTCCAGGAATCTATCAACCCAGAATTGGCAGCTTTAGTGCAGATAGGACTACAGAATCATTGTCCCCCAACCAGCCCCCACAGTGGAGCCAAGCAAGTGTTGGCCTTTGACCCACACAATGTGGGTGGGAACTGCTGTTGCTTCTGGAAGCCAGCTACCCAGGTCCCAGATGAGGTGGGCATGGGCAATGCCAGGACCATGTTTGTCTTCTTTTTCCTCTCCCTCAGCAGGTGGGGCTGTGGGTGGTTGGGGCCCCTCCCAGTGTAGCCCAGCGTACCTGCCCATTGCTAATTGACTACAACTACCCGTGAGCTAGTGAAGACAAGTGGAATAGATTCAGGAATAATGCTGATAGGGAAATCTTATTAACTGAAGACTTTCCATATAATGATTTTCAGCACTTGCTTTGATTGGGTAAAAAGTGTATTCAGGTTCTACAAACTTGGGCTGAGGGATGGAGCCAAAGTACAGCAAGCTGTTGGCAACAAATCTCTGACAGCACATCTAAGAGATTCAGTTAAACGGTGGAGGTTATGGACTGATACACTAATCTTAAGTTTGGTAGTCAATTTTTTAAAGGGTTTGCACCAAGAAACTCCGTGTTGCTGAGTATGGATGAGACATGCTTGAGATGTTTAAGGCTACAATACTATACATACTCCTTTTGAACCATTTGTACCATTTACATGGATAGAATTTACAGCTGAATAAATTAGATTTAGACATTATGACTAGTCCTATTTACAGTTTAGTAATTTCAATGGACAGAATGGATTTCTCACCTCCCCCAGCCTGCTGTAGCCCAAAATGCTTTCCTATGGACCTGAAAAAAACAGCATGAAGGGCAAACTGGGAGTCCATAGTAGGAGGGAAATAGCTGCAAATATCATTCCCTCCCTTCCATTAGCAGAATTTTTCTATTTGATTCAGCAAGTTTACTGTGAGAGATTCTTCATTAGCCTTTGTCCTGGTCTCGTTCTCAGCTCTCAAGTTTGCACAGGGCACAGAGTAATCAGGAAACACATAGCTCCACTCCAGAGATGCCAATGCAGAATCCGGGGAAAAAGAGCTGCCATGAGGAGCCCCACTCAAAAGGGAGGCAAGGGCTAAGTGCAGAATCGGTCTAAGTGTCATGATAATCAATGAAACCTCACAAGAAATCAACAGGAAACCAATAGGTTGCTGGTCTATGAGCAGAACAGAAGCCCAAATCTTATTTCAGCTGACTATAAAGACTTTCCCTCTCATGGATTGCTGCCTTGATGTGGCGAGAGGGCTTGCGCAGTTCAGAGAGGCTGTGGGCTATGCCATGCAGGGCCACCCAAGATGGATGGGCCACAGCTGAGAACCCAGACAAAATGCGATCATCTGGAGAAGGAAATGGCAAGCTCCCTACAGTCAGCAAAAACAAGACCTGGAGTTGACTATGTCTCAGATCATGAGCTACTCATTGCAAAATTCAGGCTTAAACTGAAGAAAACTGGGAAAGCCATTAGGCCATTCAGGTTTGACCTTGATCACATCTCTTCTGAATATACAGTGGAAGTGAAGAATAGATTTAAGGGACTAGAGTTGATAGAGTGCCTGAAGAACTATGGACGGAGGTTCATGACATTGTACAGAAGGCAGCAACCAGCACCATCTCAAAGAAAAAGAAATGCAAGAAAGCAAAGTGGCTGTCTGATGAGGCTTTACAAATAGCTGAGGAAAGAAGGAAAGCAAAAGTCAAAGGTGAAAAGGAAAGAGTCACCCAACTGAACGCAGATTTCCAGACAACAGCAAGGAGAGATAAGGAGACCTTCCTGAAGGAACAATGCAAAGCAATAGAGGAAAATAATAGAATGGGAAGGACAAGAGATCTCTTCAAGAAAATTGGAGAAATCAAGGGAATGTTTCGTACAAAGATGGCCATGATAAAGGACAAAAACGGTAGGGACCTAATAGAAGCAGAAGAGATCAGGAAGAGGTGGCAAGAATACACAGAAGAATTATACAAGAAGGATCTCAATGTCCTTGACAACCATGACGGTGAAATCGCTGACCGTGAGCCAGACATTCTAGAGTGTGAAGTCAAATGGGCCTTAGAAAGCATTACTAACAACAAAGCGATAGGAGATGACGGTATCCCAATTGAGCTTTTCAAAGTCCTAAAAGATGATGCTATTAAAGTTATGCACACATTATGTCAACAAATCTGGAAAACGCAACAGTGGCCACAGGATTGGAAAAGGTCAGTTTATATTCCAATCCCAAAGAAGGGTAATGCCAAGGAATGTTCAAACTATCGCACCATTGCACTCATTTCACTTGCCAGCAAGGTCATGTTAAAGATCCTACAAGCTAGGCTTCAGCAATATGTAGATCGGGAACTACCAGAAGTTCAAGCTGGGTTTCAGAGAGCTAGAGGAACTAGAGATCCAATTGCCAACATTTGCTGGATTATGGAGAAAGTATGGGAGTATCAGAAAAACGTCTATTTCTGTTTCATTGACTAGGCTAAAGCCTTAGATTGTGTGCATCACAACAAACTGTGGCAAGTCCTTAAAGAGATGGGAGTACCAGACCACCTCACATGTCTCCTGAGAAACCTGTATAAGTGTGAAGAAGCAACTGTCACAATGGGATATGGAACAACTGATTGGTTTAGAATAGGAAAAGGAGTTCAACAAGGATGTATATTGTCACCCTGCTTATTTAAATTATATGCAGAGTACATCATGCAGAATGCTGACCTGGATGAAGCAGAAGCCAGAATTAAGATTGCCGGGAAAAACATCAACAACCTCAGATATGCAGATGACACCACTCTAATGGCAGAAAGTGAGGAGGACCTAAAGAACCTCTTGTTGAGGGTGAAAGAGGAGAGCACAAAAGTAGGCTTGAAACTCAAAATAAAAAAAACTAAGATCATGGCATCCGGCCCCATCACACCTTGGCAAATAGAAGGGGAAGACATGGAAGTAGTGACAGACTTCACATTTCTGGGATCCAAGATCACTGCAGATGATGACTGTAGCCACGAAATTAAAAGACGTTTGCTCCTTGGGGGGACAGCTATGGCAAACCTGGGCAGTATAATAAAAAGTAGAGACATCAGCCTGCCAACAAAAGTCCATATAGTCAAAGCGATGGTATTCCCACTAGTAATGTATGGCTGTGAGAACTGGACCATAAGGAAGGCTGAGCACAGAAGAATAGATGCTTTTGAGCTGTGGTGCTGGAGAAGACTCTTGAGAGTCCCTTGGACTGCAAGAAGATCAAATCAGTCAACCTGACTGTTCCCTGGAAAGTCAGATGCTGAAGCTCAAATATTTTGGCCACCAAATGAGAAGGGAGCACTCCCTGGAGAAGATCTTGATGCTGGGAAAGACAGAAGGCAAAAGATGAGATGGCTGGACAGCGTTACTGATGTAACAAACACAAATTTGAGCAGGCTTCAGAGGATGGTGGAAGACAGGAGGGCCT
The DNA here is from genome assembly GCF_032191835.1 of Heteronotia binoei. Lineage (NCBI taxonomy): Eukaryota > Metazoa > Chordata > Lepidosauria > Squamata > Gekkonidae > Heteronotia > Heteronotia binoei. Next base: position 5,768,367 of record NC_083230.1, read on the forward strand.
GGCGCGACTTTGTCCATGGGGTTGCAAAGAGTCAGACTCGACTGTGCGACTGAACAATAACAACAAAATAAAGACTTTCCATTTCTACAAGCTATGGTATACAGGTATTTGATATTTCATTGCCTGAAGTTCAAAATACAAGAGAAAAATAAACAAGAATCTCACAAATAGAAGTTTGACTGCACATTCATTGCAGAGCCATGTACTGATGGAGCACCAAAACCAGAGACAAGATGCCACACTCCATCTTTCCTTCTTCCAAGCAAGGGGGGCTTTTGTCTCAAATCATGGCATGAGCAAAAGATCAGGTAAGCATATGTTACCTTTGACTTTTTGGGGGGTGGTTTAGGAGGAGATGAAAAGCATAACCAGTAGCTAGCATAACCAGTAATGTGCTTGACTGGCACAATGAGCAAACAACACAACATGCAACTTAGGTCACCTTCACATGGGGCACTTGAAAATGGTAACCCTAATCAGGACTTCGTTACATGCATTCGTATGTAACATATAATTGTTCTAATAGCAAAGCATTTGGAAAATGCTGGACTTTGGAGAATGTAAGGGATAGTCTACAGCTTTAAATCCTCTCAGGACAGGTTCATAACCATAAATAAGTATACAAACCAAAATTCAGTCCAGGGGGTTCCTTATTCTGATTAGCCAAAAAAGTGAGTTAGTCATTGCACAGCTACTTATTAAAAATACTTTACTAACCCGGACTAATGCATTTTGTGGCAATTTTGCCAAGCCTGCTAATTTTGCCGGCACACTATGGTCTATAGGCAGGATTCTTTCAGTCAGCTGTCTTTCATGCAGACGTTTTTCACGCACTTCAGCATGATGAACTTGAGCGTGTCTATCAGTTTCCTCAATATCTTCTTTTTGTAAATGCTGTAAAATAAAAACGTAAAATACCACAAAAAATTATTTTGTTCATTCATAGTAAGCTACAATTTTGAATGACAAATATAATATACATCAATCACATCAATGAACCTTAGCATCCATCAGAAATCAGTCATTAACTCAGGGCACCTTCCCTTTACCCCCAGGGCTGATGGCAGGTTTCCTGGTGCCCTAGGTTGGGAGGGTAGGGGCCGCCCCCTAACTCCCAGGTGATTTAAATGGTTGCCAGGCTCTTTAAATGGGAGCCTGGCTGCTTCTGCTGGTGCTTCCCACATCACTGAAAGGTCCCGCCAATCAGCTGATTGGAGGGACCTTTCACTGGCATGGGGAGGGCAGCAGCTGCTCCTGAGTGCCCTCCCATGCAATTTAAATCACCTGGGAGGAAGGGACAGCCTCCACCCTCCCAGGGGCCACCCAACCTAACCCATGGCCACCACCCTAGGCAACCACTTAAGGTCATCTAATGGGCACACCGGACCTGTTTGCCCCTCAAAGAAGTGGTTATCCATCTGCTACTTAAAATACTATCAGTACAGAAAAATGATATGGCCAATTATTGCCCTTTCTGGGCAAAGTGATTGAGAGAGCAGTAGCAGACCAATTCCAAATCTTCTTGAATAACTCATCTGCTATAGATCGTTTTCAATTTAGCTTCAGACCAAACTAACAAAGATTAGTTTAACAAAGATGCCACTTCTAGTTTTAGTTGATTACCTCTAAGTGTAGAGAAGACTCATGCCTCTCTGTTGCTCTTATTGGATTTACCTGCAGTCTTTGATACCGTAGATAATATCATTTTTATGAGATATTTGGAGACATAAGTAGGTATTAAAGGATGTTACTTGACAATTCAAATCATTCCTCAAGGATTGGATTCAAAGGGTTGCTATCAGAAACCAGTTGTTATCAACCTGGAACCTGTCTTGTGCAATTACACAGGGCATAATTTTGATCTCTGTGTTTATTGATCTCTTACGTAAATCAAAATATTTGAGTTAGGGTTGCTAGCTCTA